>NC_084750.1:21373533-21418533 GCF_033978785.1 Entelurus aequoreus | reverse complement strand
ACATACATATATATGACATCTCCCCTTTTTAACTTTTGTTTTTCTTTCCTTGTAAACAAAACAAAATCACACTGTGTATGTGTTGTCTGTCTAATTATAAATAATGCAGACGAGGCGTGTTGGCTGAGTTCTTGACGTTTACTTTCACAGCGTGCTCATTCTTAGCTGCCGGGTGACGATATGCAACAACACGTTTCGGGGCTACCGCGCATGCTCGTCACTCCCGTTGCATGCTGGGTAGTGTAGTTGTTATATTCCCTAGCTCATAACATCTTTCCCCATATAAGGAAATAATGTTAACTCAAAGTGTATTTCTTTTTTTAGCTTTAACTTTTCATTTTTTTAGCATTGTATCCACATTTGCAAACAACTTTTCTCTTCATAGAATTTTCTTTCAATAAAGAAATAAAGTGCAAAAATGTCAAAGCATCATAACAAACAGTTATGTCAAATAGCAGCAGAAGTGCACTTTTTGGAAAGCTGTATTATTTTCAGTTGTGTGCCCAAGGGACTGATTTTATTTAACACTATATTATTATTTATACACCTATAGTGATCACAGAGACAGGTTGTTTTCGTATTACTGTATATATTTGTTTTTCTGAAAAATCCCACTTAATATACTTTGGGTAACAACAGTCAATATTTATTTATTTTATTTTATTTTTTTAGGGGTGTAACAGCCAATATTTATTTATTTATTAGAAAAAATTGTTTTCTTATATAATAAAAGTGAGCTTTTGTTAAACCTAATATTGTGTGTTTTTTTCCATATACAACCACCTATCTGGACTCGATAAGAGAATCGATAAGGAATCGGTTCGATAAGAGGATTCGATAATAGGCTCGAACTCGATAATTTCTTATCAAACATCATCCCTAATTATATGTATAGTACATGTTCCAACTAGAAAAAAGCATAAAACACAGTATATTTAAATATACTAAATGTTAAAAAGGGAATAAATATTCAAAATAATCTAGTTTGGTTACGCCATCATGAGCGCAACACAAGGTTGTAAAAGTGTCAACTACAATTCTAAATAAGATGTCAGAAGCAAACTGAAATCAAATACACACAGCTTAAAGATTGATCAATACCTATTTATGATGATTTATCAAAATATAAAAGAAATATACCTGAACAGAACGCTCATGATGGTTACGCCAAAAAGTAACGCTATGAATCGCGTTTTTCCAAGTTTTTGGGGCATTTTTATGCTATTTCCAGGCATCTCCTTTTTATTATCGTTGATTTTAAATTATCAAACTAATGCATATTATATATGCATGCCCTAGTAAACAAAAAAAAAGTCATATTTATTTTGATTGTTACATTTTGAAGTACATTTGTGCAAGTGGGTGCGAATGTACCCATTACCAGAGCTGTACACATATGTATATATACATATATATATAGTCGAGGTTTCTGTGGTTTATCCGTTATACAGTGCTCAATACCGGGGTAGAGCGGAATATACGTTAGGTCAGGAAAAAAACACAAGAGGCTATATCATCCCCACAAGCCTGTTTCGCAGGTTTACCTGCTCGTCAGGGGACTTTATTGAAATGTCAATAAAATACAATAATTTTATTGAAATGTCAATAAAATACAATAATTTTATTGAAATGTCAATAAAATACAATAATGTTATTGAAATGTCAATAAAATCCCCTGACGAGCAAGGAAACCTGAGAAACAGGCTTGTAGGGATGATATAGCCTCTTGTGTTTTTTCTTGACCTAACGTATATTCCGCTCTACAAAATAACATTTAAATAAAATTATTGTATTTTATTGACATTTCAATAAAATCCCCTGACGAGCAGGGAAACCTGCGAAACAGGCTTGTAGGGATGATATAGCCTCTTGTGTTTTTTCTGACCTAACGTGTATATATATATATATATATATATATATATATATATATATATATATATATATATATACAGGTATATATATATATACACGTACACATATATACAGTACTGGCCACAAGTTTGGACACATCCTCTCATTCGATGCGTTTTCTTTATTTTCATGACTATTTACATTGTAGATTGTCACTGAAGGCATCACAACTATGAATGAACACATGTGGAGTTATGTACTTAGCAAAAAAAAAAGGTGAAATAACTGAAAGCTTTACATTTTTTGCGGCTCGAGACAGATTTTTTTTTTTTTTTTTTGGTCCAATATGGTTCTTTCAACATTTTGGGTTGCCGACCCCTGCTTTAAAGGAAGAAACTGCGGCGCTTGATTAATTTGAACTGATAAATGACCACATTTCTTGTAAAATTGGCCACCAAAGCGAAAACGTTAGTTAAGATTAGATTTAAGATCCATTTAATGCCACATTTCTCCCACAAGATGTTCCAACTCTCTGAATACATTTTACTGCCTGGCTCTTAGAATATTAATTAAATTAATGTGGTCTTTACCTATTAAATGGAAAGTGAATGGAGCGCATTAATACATACATTCATGTACAGTACAGGCCAAAAGTTTGGACACACCTTCTCATTCAATGCGTTTTCTTTATTTTCATGACTATTTACATTGTAGATTGTCACTGAAGGCATCAAAACTATGAATGAACACATGTGGAGTTATGTACTTAACAAAAAAAGGTGAAATAACTGAAAACATGTTTTATATTCTAGTTTCTTCAAAATAGCCACCCTTTGATCTGATTACTTTTTCCCACTCTCTTGGCATTCTCTCCATGAGCTTCAAGCACACCTGTTAAGTGAAAACCATTTCAGGTGACTACCTCTTGAAGCTCATGGAGAGAATGCCGAGAGAGTGCGAAAAAGTAATCAGATCAAAGGGTGGCTATTTTGAAGAAACTAGAATATAAAACATGTTTTCAGTTATTTCACCTTTTTTTGTTAAGTACATAACTCCACATGTGTTCATTCATAGTTTCGATGCCTTCAGTGACAATCTACAATGTAAATAGTCATGAAAATAAAGAAAACACATTTAATGACGAAAAGGTGTGTCCAAACTTGTGTACATACATACACTGACATATACATATATATATATACACATGTATATATACGTCTGTGTGTATATGTATATATACATACGTGTATATATATGTATATATATATATATACATACGTGTATATATATATGTATATAAACATATAAACGGGAGGCGCCATCTTTGTGTCCGGAAGCATGCAATTGCAGTCATTCTGAGGTTAGTTTTCCTGAGAAAATATACCAAAAATATAAAGTCTATATATAGTTCTAAACATACTCCAGCTCATAGACTTACATTAAAACATGCTTTCATTTTGTGAAAGTATAATTGTGCGGCTGTATTTGATGCACTCAGCTGCTACATTCATGCAGTGTTGAGTGACCAGCAGACTGTCAAACACACTCCCAAAGGCAAAATAAACATTAAAAAAAACACACAGAACGACCAAAAACAAAATCTTCATTAGCTTTGGACCACCAATCACGGAGAAATTATGACTTTTGTGTGAGGTATGTCACCTTTTCTCCTCCAAACATATTGCTGGGTATTCACTGCAAAAACTGAAATGTAAGTAAGATTAAATATCTCAAATAAGGGTGAGATTTGCTTATTTTCTGTCTGAT
Source organism: Entelurus aequoreus (assembly GCF_033978785.1). Classification (NCBI taxonomy): domain Eukaryota; kingdom Metazoa; phylum Chordata; class Actinopteri; order Syngnathiformes; family Syngnathidae; genus Entelurus; species Entelurus aequoreus. Next base: position 21,414,915 of record NC_084750.1, on the reverse strand, counting down.
AAGATAATTCTTCTCACTAAGCAGATTTTATGTTAGAGTGTTTTACTTGTTTTAAGGGTTTTGGTCCTAAATGATCTCAGTAAGATATTACAGCTTGTTGCTGAGATTTGATGACCTATATTGAGTAAAACATGCTTGAAACTAGAATATCAACTGTTGCAAAGCTGTGTCATCAACACTCACAAGTATAAAACTACTTTTTCAAAGTAATAATTTCTTACTTCAAGCATGAAAAAAAAATCATGATGCCGGGCGCATATCATTATGTCAAGATAATGACACTAGCATTTACTTCATTTAAGAATATTTTTCAACATATTGAGCAAAAAGGTCTAATTTTATTTTTCTACCAAGAAAAGTGCACTTGTTATTAGTGAGAATATACTTATTTTAATGTATGTTTGGGTTCATTGAGGTTAGCTAATTTTGCTTGTTTTGGAAAGTCTTGACAAGCCGAATTTTCTTGTTCTATTGGCAGATAATTTTGCTTAGTTCAAATAAAATACCCCTCATTTTTGTAATTTTTTTTCTTGTTTTTGAACACTGACTTTTTGCAGTGTTGTGGCCAAACAGCTCAATTTTTGTTTCATCTGACCACAGAACTTTCCTTCAGAAGGGCTTATTTTGTCCATGTGATGTCAGATGAAACAAAAAAGCTTGTGGATGGCTACCAAAAGCGCCTTATTGCAGTGAAACTTGCCAAGGGACATGTAAGCAAATATTAACATTGCTGTATGTATACTTTTGACCCAGCAGATTTGCTCACATTTTCAGTAGACCCATAATAAATTCATAAAAGAACCAAACTTCATGAATGTTTTTTGTGACCAACAAGTACCGTATTTTTCGGAATATAAGTCACAGTTTTTTTCATAGTTTGGCCGGGGGTGCGACTTATACCCAGAAGCGACTTATGTGTGAAATTTTAAAACATTACCGTAAAATATCAAATAATATTATTTAGCTCATTCACGTAAGAGACTAGACGTATAAGATTTCATGGGATTATCGATTAGGAGTGACAGATTGTTTGGTAAAGGTATAGCATGTTCTATATGTTATAGTTATTTGAATGACTCTTACCATAATATGTTACGTTAACATACCAGGCACGTTCTCAGTTGGTTATTTATGCCTCATATAACGTACACTTATTCAGCCTGTTGTTCACTATTCTTTATTTATTTTAAATTGCCTTTCAAATGTCTATTCTTGGTGTTGGGTTTTATCAAATACATTTCCCCAAAAAATGCGACTTATACTCCAGTGCGACTTGTATATGTTTTTTTCTTTCTTTATTATGCATTTTCGGCCGGTGCGACTTATACTCCGAAAAATACGGCATGTGCTCCAATCACTCTATCACAAAAAAATAAGAGTTGTAGAAATGATTGGAAACTCAAGACAGCCAAGACATTATGTTCTTTACAAGTGTATGTAAACTTTTGACTATTTTTTTTAACCAAAAAATAGTTAAAAATGTGTCCGCTTAAGTTAAGGTCATCAAGATAAGAGGGTTCCTCTTTATTTGCAGCTTCTACACGTTCTGCTGTCGAGCACGGAGTCATGATTACGACGAACAATAATCGATTATTCCTTCCCCCGGCTCATCAAATTAAAGAAACGCCATCAAAGCCCGGAGATAAACTCACCCTCAGGAAGGAGTCTAAGGCTCCATTAGACATGCTCTCCACGATGATCATCATGGTGTTACCTGAACACAAGCAGAACAAAGCAAGACAAATTAACGAGCGAGAATGTAGAGGGTGGGTGGGTGGTGGGGGGGAACAAGCAGACAAGTGAAGAAATAGAGACATAGGTGGAGAGGAGGGGATAAAGGGAGGCTTGTCCTCCTGGCAGCGCGGCAGGATTTGTGGCAAAGCCATTCTTCACTCGGTGAACTGCGCTGAGGCTGGAAGAAGCTGTGTGCTGCCCTCATGACTGTCTCTATCCTCCCTTAAACATTCACCCTGCGTGCGCACACACAGTATAAACTGACAATTGTACAGCTTTAAGGTCTGTTGGATAGCATTTTATTAATAATTAATTGAAGTCAGAGGTAAATGATGCCTCTGTGAGTGTATGGCACACTCACTCGCTGTCTTGACACGACACCGATACTATGTCGGGGTTTCATAATGATCATCAAACATTTGATGAAAAAGTAACCACAAAAAAGTTTGCACTTTTGCACTTTGTGTAAATGGTAAATAAAAACAGAATACAATGATTTGCAAATAATTTTCAACCTATATTCAATTGAATAGACGGCAAAGACAAGATATTTAACATTTTAACTGGTGAACTTTGTTATTTTTTGCAAATATTAGCTCATTTGGAATTTGATGCCTGCAATATGTTTCAAAAAAGCTGGCACAAGTGGCAAAAAAGACTGAGAAAGTTGAGGAATGCTCATCAAACACTTATTTGGAACATCCCACGGGTGAACAGGCTAATTGGGAACAGGTGGGGGCCATGATTGGGTATAAAAGCAGCTTCCATGAAATGCTCAGTCATTCACAAACAAGGATGGGGCGAGGGTCACCACTTTGTCAACAAATGTGTGAGCAAATTGTCCAACATTTTAAGAACAATATTTCTTAACGAGAATAAGTGTTTGATGAGCATTCCTCAACTTTCTCAGTCTTTTTTGCCACCGGTGCCAGCTTTTTTGAAACATGTTGCAGGCATGAAATTCCAAATGAGCTAATATTTGCAAAATATAACAAACTTTACCAGTTCGAACATTAAGTATCTTGTCTTTGCAGTCTATTCAATTGAATATAGGTTGAAAAGGATTTGTACTTCATTGTATTCTGTTTTTATTTACCATTTACACAACGTGCCAACTTCACTGGTTTTGGGTTTTGTATCACATAAAAGGTCATTGTTAGACTTCCAATCAATATGAACTTAAACTCTTATTATACCTCAAAAGAAGCTGTGCATTGCCATCACACTGAAAGATCCCACAAAGTGACGGAATTGACTTCCCAGTCAGGACTATTAGTTTAGTTCTGATCCTTCCTCCCTTTTCATCATGATATTGCAACATTGTTATTAGTTTCTCTGCTTAAATGCCCTATGGTATTCATCACACAGATATTACTGTGTGCATGGAAACTTTTACGATGAGTGGAGTCCTCCTGCCATACGCTTTTTAAGTTTGTCATTTAATAAACACTGATGCTGCCAATACGTAATAAAAGAATCCGCTCCATAAAAGAGGCCTCGGGAGCTAACGAGGGCGGTTTGTTGTGGAGCAGATTCAGAAGGTTGAAGACGGGTCCTTCTGGCTAAAGGCAACATGTGTGCCTCAAATATAAAACACTTTCATTGATTGACAATGTGGGTCAAACAATTAGGGCTGCTCAAAAAATCAAGAGTCGTGATTCTTATCAATCCGATTCTAAATCAATAATATTAATTATTATTAATATTCATTAAATATCATATAATAATATATAATATAATAATATTCATTAAAATATATATTATTATATTAAAAATATATATTTTAGTTTTTTTTCCCCAATCTATTTTTAAAAATACATTCTTAGGTCATCAAATTCACCAGTTCATATACACTAAACTATTTGAACAAAACATCTTAGCTTTGTGTTATTTAAAACAAAGCTAATTAGTGTAATGTTTGCAGTATTTTTTGGACTGCTACTACTTTTTTTCCCCTACGCATTGAAGCCTGCAGCTTATGAAACGGTGCTGCTCATTTATGGATTTTTCTTGGCTAACAGCCATAATGTTTTGTTTTCAACAAATGGTCTACAACAAACACTGAAAATGTGCGTTGTTGTGTACGAGTGACAAAAATGTTTTTTGTTTTTTTTTCCAATCTATTTTTAAAAAGACATTCTTAGGTCATCTTCGCACTTATTCACTGCACATACGTCAATTTGTCAGTGACTAAAAAGGAGCTTTTGTCACCTGTAACCTGTTTTGAAAAGGTTCCATTATCATTTTCACACCACATAACATATTGCACAAATCATCTTGAATCAAAAATTGATTCTGAATCGAATCGAGAGTTGTTGGAAAGCTAAACTATTTGAACAAAACACTCAAATCTTAGTTTTGGGTTATTTAAAACAAAGCTAATTAGTGTAATGTTTGCAGTATTTTTTGGACCGCTACTACTTTTTTCCGTACGCTTTGAAGCCTGCAGCTTATGAAACGGTGCAGCTCATTTATGGATTTTTCTTGGCTAACGGCCACAATGTATTGTTTTCAACAAATGGTTTACAACTTTACAACAAACACTGAAAATGTGTGTTATTTTGTACGAGTGACAAAAATGTTTTTTTCCAATCTATTTTTAAAAAGACATTCTTAGGTCATCTTCACGCTTATTCACTGCGCACATATGTGAATTTGTCAGTGACTAAGAGGAGCTTTTGTCACCTGTAACCTGTTTTGAAAAGGTACCATTATCATTTTTACACCACATAACATATTGCACAAATCATCTGGAATAAAAAATTGATTCTGAATCGAATCTAAGTTGTTTAAAGAGTTACATTTCTACAATTCATACACACTAAACTATTTAAACAAAGCATCCAAATCTTAGCTTTGTGTTATTTAAAACAAAGCTAATTAGTGTAATTTTTACAGTATAATGTTGGACTTCAACTACTTTTTTCCAACGCTTTGAATCCTGCGGCTAATGAAACGGTGCGGCAATGTTATGTATTCAACAAATGGTTTACTTAAAATGTGTGTTATTGTGCGTGTGTGTGATGGCACTCATCTTTCGGACGAGTTTCACTCACTGCAGGTGTTGCGGGTTTAAAATCTACTTCCTGTTTTAATGCCTTAAACCAGAAATAAAAATGACCATAGTGATCTACTTGAAAAGATTATTCATCGCTCCAAGCAACGTTTGTAAGTTTTACAATATAACTCAAATTATTCATACGGCGGGGACGGCGTGGCGAAGTTGGTAGAGTGGCTGTGCCAGCAATCGGAGTGTTGCTGGTTACTGGGGTTCAATTCCCACCTTCTACCTTCCTAGTCACGTCCGTTGTGTCCTTGGGCAAGGCACTTCACCCTTTGCCTCTGATGGCTGCTGGTTAGCGCCTTGCATGGCAGCTCCCGCCATCAGTGTGTGAATGTGTGTGTGAATGGGTAAATGTGGAAATGCTGTCAAAGCGCTTTGAATACCTTGAAGGTAGAAAAGCGCTATACAAGTATAACCCATTTATCATTATTTATTTATACCTACTAAACTGTTAAGTGTTATTAGTGGGTTATTTGTATGTGCTATCGTAATGTAAACAAGCTAGTGTCGTTAGCATTAGCAAATATGCTAACACGTTTACAAGTGTCTGTTAGTATTTTTAACTTACAAAGGCATTCTTTTTGTATTGTTTCAGTTTCGTAAATTCACCAAAACATCATCGGGGAGTTATTGAGTCTGTTTATCTGATTGGAGAGCTAGCTTACGCAGCTAGTGGGTCCATGAATTTACCATGAAGTGATTTAACGTGGACCCAGACTTAAACAAGTTGAAAAACTTATTCGGGTGTTACAATTTAGTGGTCAATTGTACGGAATACGTATTGTACTGTTTCATATAATGTATTCTCTTCCTTTGCAATCTACTAATAAAAGTTTCAATCAACCAATCATGGGGATGACTTCTGTTTTGTTTGATCAGCCGTTTTACTGCCGTGTTAGAGACCGTTTGGAAACAATTAAGGTATATAAATATAAATTAACAAAATCTTCCCTACCGGTATATATGTGCGACTCTGGTGCACCTAATATATGTAAAAATATTTTTTTATTAAAAAATTTGGTGGATGCGGCTTAAATACCGAAATTTACAATAATCTATATTGATTATTGTTATTGAGATATTTAATTTCCTCTTCTTAGTATTGTTAACTAATTTTATCATTCTGCCAACAAAAATCTTTTTGGGGGCTTTATTAATCAGGTCGTCAGCCATTTTGGTTTTCAAGTCACATTTTTGGGAGGATTTGGTTGGGCCGGTTGCATTTTTTAATATTTTTTTATTATTTTTAGTTCTAGTACGGTTTAATTAAAAAAATGAGCTGCAGACTGCAAATGGCTTTAAGACCAATGTGCTCACATCTTTTGGGAATACGCCATCAAATAAATGTGCTGATTACCGTAGGGAGGGGATTTATATGGACCCTTTTTTTTGCGGTTTACCTGACACATGAAACATGACAAATTATCCATTTTAGCCACCAGATGTGTTAAATATCTTAAAGTGTGTTTTGTGGCAATTCCAACTTTGACCCCAGCATCAGCTGCTATGTACACTGGCGCCTTTTCCGTTATGTTCAGCAGACTGCATTGCAAAATGAGTAACCCCACCCCCACCTCTAAAGGGAGATCCACCTAGATATGGAAATCCCTTTCACACTGTGAATCTTTAAGGCATTTTTTCACTTATTTGAATCAATACAAGATTTTGAAACACAAAAAGATTAACAAGAACAACATTGGCTATCTTGTTACCATTAGTGCTTAAAAAGAAAGAAACTTGACTTTACTACTACAATTGAAATGAAAAGGCACACACACACACACACACACACACACACACACACACACACACACACACACACACACACACACACACACACACACACACACACACACACACACACACACACACACACACACACACACATTGTCAGAAAAGCCACAAACAATTTGCAGTCATGGCTGACAATTTATCCCCAATTCTGCCTTACACACCAGGAGGTCGAGAAAAACAGTCGAAGAGAAAATAGCCTCCAAAATAAACCGATCAGACAAAGAGAGGAGTAAGACGAGAGTAAATATTGGAGATACTTTTGAGTGGTGGACGAAACTATTTCAAGTTGTTGTTACGCTAGGTCAGAGCTGGGCAAATATTTTGACTCGGGGGGCCACATCGAGAGAGAAAAATGTACATATATATGATGCGCATAGCATAGATCCAACGAATGATGACTAAATTAATCGGTAACTATTTTAATAATCGATTTAATCGATTAGTTGTTGCAGCCCTAATGTATATATATATATGTATATGTATGTATATACACTACCGTTCAAAAGTTTGGGGTCATCCAAACAATTTTGTGGAATAGCCTTCATTTCTAAGAACAAGAATAGACTGTCGAGTTTCAGATGAAAGTTCTCTTTTTCTGGCCATTTTGAGCGTTTAATTGACCCTAATGGACACTTCTCTAAAGTGGGCTGGCTCAAGGTGGAGGACAGAGTTAAACAACTTGCACTGAGCCTAGTCTATAAAATCCGCTACACCTCCCTGATACCGAAGTACATGTCATACTACTTCCTTAACGTAAATGACCGCCATAACCACAACACCAGGGCGAGCTCCACTAACCACGTTAAACCCAGATTCCGAACTAACAAAGGTCTTAACTCATTCTCTTTCTATGCCACATCAATGTGGAATGCGCTCCCAACAGGTATAAAAGAAAGGGCATCTCTATCCTCCTTCAAAACCGCAATAAAAGTTCACCTCCAGGCAGCTACAACCCTAAACTAACACCCTCCCCGGATTGCTAATAATCAAATGTAAGCAATCAAATGCAGATACTTTTTCTTATGCCTTCTGATCTCTCTCTCTCTCTCTCTATGTCCACTACTTGCTGTCCATATCCTACCCCCCCTCCACACCCCTGATTGTAAATAATGTAAATAATTCAATGTGATTATCTTGTGTGATGACTGTATTATGATGATAGTATATATGATAGTATATATCTGTATCATGAATCAATTTAAGTGGACCCCGACTTAAACAAGTTGAAAAACTTATTCGGGTGTTACCTTTTAGTCGTCAATTGTATGGAATATGTACTTCACTGTGCAACCTACTAATAAAAGTCTCAATCAATCAATCAATCAAAAACCCCACAAATGTGATGCTCCAGAAACTCAATCTGCTCAAAGGAAGGTCAGTTTTGTAGCTTCTGTAATGAGCTAAACTGTTTTCAGATGTGTGAACATGATTGCACAAGGGTTTTCTAATCATCAATTAGCCTTCTGAGCCAATTAGAACACTGGAGTGATAGTTGCTGGAAATGGGCCTCTATACATCTATGTAGATATTGCACCAAAAACCAGACATTTGCAGCTGGAATAGTCATTTACCACATTAGCAATGTATAGAGTGTATTTTTTTAAGTTAAGACTAGTTTAAAGTTATCTTTTTTGAAAAGTACAGTGCTTTTCCTTCAAAAATAAGGACATTTCAATGTGACCCCAAACTTTTGAACGGTAGTATATATATATATATATATATATATATATATATATATATATATATATATATATATATATATATATATATATATATATATATATATATATATATATATATATATATACATATATATATATATTGTATGTATATATATATATATATATATATACTGTATGTATATACATACAATATACATACATATAAATACATACAGTATACATACATATAGTATACATATATATATATATATATATATATATATACTGTATGTATATACATATATACTGTATGTATGTATATACTGTACATACAGTATATATATATACATACAGTATATATATATATATATATATATATATATATATATATATATATATATATATATATATATATATATATATATATATATATACAGCTGTATACTGTATGTATATATATGTATGTATACTGTATGTATATACATACAGTATATATATATGTATATACATATATACTGTATATATACATATACATACATACAGTATATATGTATATACATACAGTATGTATATATATATATATATATATATATATATATATATATATATATATATATATATATATACATACATACATACAGTATATATGTATATACATACAGTATGTATATATATATATATATATATATATATATATATAAATATATATATATATACATACTGTATGTATATACATATATACTGTATGTATGTATATGTATATATACTGTATGTATGTATATGTATATATACTGTATGTATGTATGTATATATATATATATATATATATATATATATATATATATATATATATATATATATATATATATATATATATATATATATATATATATACTTTGCCTTTAATAACATTCTTTTTTTTTTTAAAAATTGAAACTGCACTTTTAAAAAAGCCACCGCGCTGATCACGGAGGCCACATCTTTTTCATGTGCGCTTGATTGCAGTGACTGTGCGGAAACGGTGTCAACTCATTTAAAGTTCCGGGAACTCCATGCGGTCCGTATTTTATAACATTTTATTAGTTATTCATTAAAGGATTAATCGAAGTAGCAAAATATAAATAACATTTTTTTTTTTCTAAATTTAATCGACTAAATGTTACAGCCTTAATACATTTTTTAATTAATTTGATGTTACATTAAAAAACACATACATCAATTATTTTCGATTGCTTCAGAAGATTTTTTTCAGCCCCTAACTTTTAATACACGCAAAAAGCCCTTTTTACGCCCCAACTCACATTTGATTAACAGCGGCTACCTTCCACATTTGATCAGATGAAAACGGCTGATCTGAGCTACACCTGTGAGGACATAATTGGATCAACCGCGTCAGGGAGGAAGCCGTCATTTGCAGGCGTGGCCGAAAATAGCTGCCGGCAATCAGCAAATGCGAGCGTCGCTTCTGTTGCAACCGAGGCATTCTGCGGTTTCCTTTAAAAAGCTAACAAAAAAATCTCATTTTCTTTAATCCTATTACTTATAATCCTGCAGCTGGCTGTGAGAAGGTGGAGCAAATGGTGGGTCGCCAAATTGGCGGATGTGTAAGCAAAAGACAAGAGAGGAGGGAGCTTTTCCATCTTAATGACATCAAAGGGGCATGGAACAACGGCCAAGGGATGGATAGTTAGGAGGAAGATAACACCCTGATCACTAATCTAATACATTATTTACATTGCTTTTTTTATTGCAGCGCTTTTATTTTAACAACTGTATAGTTGTTCCCTTCCCATCAGAAGTATGGTTTTTTTTCAATGTTTACTTACAGTATGGAAGGGACGGAAGGGTTAATCGTTTTGCAATGCAGTCTGCTGAAAATGATGGAAAGCGCCAGTCTACATGGCACTGACACTGTGGTCAAAGTTGAAATTGCCACAAAACACAGTTTAGGACAGACCTGGGCAAATTAAGCTTTTCAATAAGGCCCGCCGGACATTCCCAAATAATTTTTTCAGATCTTTAAAGATGGAAACCTTAGCTGCCATTATGATGTGCGGTGATGTTTTCAAATGACCGTAAGTCTTGAACTATACAAAGATTTTCAATGGTTGGAATCTGCGCTTTTGCATGATATACTATATTACTATGGTAATCTAATTAGTTACTATGGTAATGTAAGTCACAGCAGCTCAGACGAGGCACCAAGCAGTGTGGGTGGGGAGTGTTTCCACTGAGTGCCAGCCTGAAATGCAGGAGTCAGGGACAGACGCGGAAGGAGATTTTTACAACAAAGTTCCAAAGCTTAGTGATATATCAGATATATCAGATCGTAGATGGGGTTTTTTTACCCTTCGCGTTCATATTTTGCTGTGTTTGTTGCCTTTTTGTTGTGTTAATGTCGATCAAGAGGGGTTTGTGACGTTCATATGTTGTCAATATTCAGTGTTTTATTGTTCATAGTTAATATTGTAAACCCCACATTCTTTATTTTCATGTACATTCTGGGTGTCTCATTTAGTTAAAAAATATTAAAATTATATTCCTTTTTTAAGGCGGTCTGTCATAACGTTTTTAGCATTCAATCACACATTGTGAATGAATGATGGGTTCTACATGTAAAGCGACTTTGGGTACTTAGAAAAGCGCTATATAAATCCCAGGTATTATTATTATTATTATTATTATTGTGAGGTTTTGTAACAGTGTTCCTAAAAATCGGATATACCGGCCCCAGACACATTTTTTTCTCTAAATTTGGCCAAAATAATATTTAACACTCCACTGACATCTGGTGGCTAAAGTTGATAGTGCACCCCGCAATTTTGTCACATTTCACGTGTCAGGTAAATTACGACAAATGGGGCCATATGAATCCCCTTCCTACTGTATCCATGATCAATATGGCTTGTCATTAGCTTCACAGGACGGCTATGTCAGCTGACTTTGGGGCGAGAGGTGGCATGGAATGCTAACAACACGGAGAATGCTGCGACCGTCAAGTTGACCAACTTTTTATGTTCGTGCTTTCAGCACAGTTCTCACTAAGAGGAATTCATCACCAGGATGTGACAAAGTATTTAGAGTTAATGTACCAATGATAGTCACACACACACTAGGTGTGGTGAAATTTGTCCTCTGCATTTGACCCATCCCCTTGTTCACCCCCTGGGAGGTGAGGGGAGAAGTGAGCAGCAGCGGTGGCCGCGCCCGGGAATCATTTTTGGTGATTTAACCCCCAATTCCAACCCTTGAGGCTGAGTGACAAGCAGGGAGGTAATGGGTCCCATTTTTATAGTCTTTGGTATGACTCGGCCGGGGTTTGAACTCACGACCTACCGATCTCAGGGCGAACACTCTAACCACTAGGCCACTGAGTATTTCCACCGATTAGCCGCGCCAAACACGGCACGACCGTTTTGAGGGAACTCTGAATGGCGTCCGCACGTTTCCTTTCACACCTGGTGTTCTCCTGCCTATCCGTATGCGAGACTGTATGGCGACCGGCTGTGTAGTCGTCATATACTGCCTTTGTGTTTGTGTGACATGCACACTAATTGTGTGTGTGTGTGTGTGGCTGGCGGGAGGGATTGGAGTGAATCCCAGAGTCCCACTGTGTCTCTAGCACCAATTACTGTACCCTGCACATCTGCTGCCATCCTGCCGTGCACAGTGTGTCCGGGCACCTTGCCCACGCCCACGCCCACACACACATACACACACACACACACGCACACAAAACTTTACAAACTCTTTAAGTCTCCTTTCACCTGCCTTTGCAATTAACCTGCACCTCATACCAGATCCGCTCATCTTGTTGTCGCTGCAGGACATGACTGGCTACGTGTTGGGACCCTGGCGGCCATTCCGGTGTGTCTTGCACCTTCGCTCTACTTCCACGGGGCAGTTTGTCCCTTCTGGCTGTGAGTGTTGATCCCCCCCATGTGTGAGATATTGAGGCTCTTTCCAATCTCCCTCCCCTTCCTGGCTGTCCAGTACAAACCCGCTTTTCATTTCCTTCCTTGCCGAGCATAAGTTTCACCCTCTCCACATTGAAATAGTAAGATTCTAATTCCGTTAATTTTTTTCCCTATAAATTGCTTCACCCCGGTCCCCCATCTCTTACTTTTAAGTAATGGATGATTTCCAGCCTCCTTTCCCATACAACTTGGTACTTGACTCATGCTAAGTGTTAGCATGCTAACTTTTTTTCAGCCAATTTTGCAGCTGAATGCCTCAGTAATATAACTTGGTACTTAAAACAAACTATTGGCATGCTAACTTTTTTTAAGCTAATATAGCAGCCGAACGCCTCAGAGTCATAAAACTTGGTACTTGACTCATGCTAACTGTTAGCATGCTAACTTTTTTTTTTGACAATTTTGCAGCTGAACGCCTCAGTAATATAATTTGGTACCTGAAACAGACTATTCGCATGCTAACTTTGTTTTTTAGCTAATATCGCAGCCGAACGCCTCAGAGTCAAAAAACCTGATACTTGACTTATGCTAATTGTTAGCATGCTAACTTTTTTTTTGCCAAGTTTGCAACTGAACACCTCAGTAATATAACTTGGTACTTGAAACAGACTATTAGCATGCTAACTTTTTTTTTTTTAGCTAATATCGCAGCGGAACGCCTCAGAGTCATAAAACCTGCTACTTGACTCAGGCTAACTGTTAGCATGATAACTTCTTTTTAGCCGGTTCCCATCTCCTGCTTTTAAGTAATATATGAACCCCTTTTGATCCTTGGATACCAAGACAATAATGTGGCTTACCGCTGGTGACCACGCCCTCCAGCCGGATGATGTTGGAGTGGTCAAACTGGCCCAGGATGCCGGCCTCGCTGAGGAATAAACGCCGCTGTTTCTCCGAGCAGCCCGCTCGCAGTGTCTTGATGGCCACCGGCAGCTCTCTCTTGCTCGGCAGCTTGAGGCAGCCGCGACACACCTCGCCAAAGTCGCCTGTTAGGGGAAAACAGACAAAAGGTGGTGACCCCCCTCTCTAAATGATACATCAACCAGGGAGCAAAACAAGAAATACGGCAGGTCAAAACTGGCAATACGCTGCAATGATACTGAAACTGAGGCTATAGGAATAAGTTATGACTCATAATAGGCCCTGAACAAGTTTTGGTTTGGTCTTTAATATCACCGTATTTTCCCACGCTACGAACCTTGCGGCTTATAAAATGGTGCGGCTACTTTATAGATTTTTCTTCGCCAATAATGTTTTAAGTTAAATCTAAACTTAAAGTCCCAACAATAGTCACACACACTAGGTGTAGTGAAATTACCCTCTACATTTGACCCATCCCCATAATAGTTTAATAATGCTATTAAGGAAGATGCCCCATGTTGCTCTCATATTGTTTTTGTTCTGGTCCAATAAGTGACTGTAATTTTGTTTTGTACATCTTCGTAGTATGCCAGTTAGCTTGTTCTTATACGTTTTGTACTTATACAGTTTGTGCTTTGTAAAAGTGACTGTATGGGTGTTTTTTAATGTCTAATGTCTTTCTTACTGTTAGAAATTGTATTTAGAAAGTGGTAAAAAGGGTTTTTTGATGCTCCTACTTAAAAACCTCCAAAGGCTTAGTGGCCACATGCATGGACAGCACCTTTTAGCTCTTATTTCCAAAATTGTGTCCACTACTGAATTGGGGTCTTATGGCCGCTTATGTGGACACTTATACTGCCATCTGGTGGTGTCAGAAGAGTAAAACATACAATGGAATTTGTGAAAAAATAGTGTAAAAATAAGAATTAGCATGTCACTAAACATGAAGTACACGTTTGTGTACTTATGGACTAAGTACATCATATCAAAAGATGATTCTTAGTTTTTATTCTAATTAGGGTCCAACAAGCCCAAATAGCAAAAATAAATTAAAAAAAAGCATGTAAACAAACAGCTTGGGCCTTAAGAGGTTAATTAATGGTTCTCAAACTTTGTTCACCAAGTACCAACATAATGACCAACATTAAAATACAATAGTGTACTGAAGTTTAAAAAAAAAAAGATTAATTCAAAACAGGGCAAATGTTTTATTTAACCAGTATATTTATTATTTTTGGCCACTGTGACATTATAGGCAGTTTGAGCAGTAACACTATGTTTGAATTTAGGAAAATAAATTGATTATTTGGCATACCACCAGATGGCGCCCGTACCACCGTTTGAGAATAAAAATAAACTTTTAATTAATAACTTCTACTTTCACGGCCACGCCCAAAACCAATTAACAGTGATAAACGAGGGTTTAACGCCTTAGTCAACCTGAAGTATATTTAAATGTGTGCATAAATACACAACCACCAGTTTGAATATGTTTATATTTAGATAAGATGTTTTTGTTTTTCTAAACTACATCGGTAACTAGTTTAATCCAATATGTTCAACAGTAATGTGTTTTTGTTCCAGATAATGTGAAAAGTTTATATGAAAAGGTAAACAAATAGGTTCAAGTGTTCTACTGCAATGACGCCAATTCAAAACTGCCATGCTGTTTTGGCATTTGTTGAAAAAGTCAACAAAACACAACGATTGGGCAAAAACTATGAAAAAACAAATGTTCTTTGGACGTTATATCTTCAGGAAAAGTGTTGGGCTACAACATAAACCTAAATACTACGCTCGTGTTAGAAATACGGCCGTAAATCTGTTACAATGATGGCGTTCGAAGCCGTGTTAAATTAGCAATGATCTAAATGGGCTTTTGAATGGATATGGCTGTGATGCCGCAAGACCAAACTGAAACTATTACAAAGAACATGTTGAAGTTTAGAAGTACAATTGTATTGAATTAGTCCTTCAAAGGAGAACAAGTTAGGGGAAGACCAGTCGCCATAATCATGTGCCCCCCCCCCAGTCGTTGTGGCTCTAAATAACCGCATAGTGTTTATGCCAGGGGCCGGAAAAGACAACTATCCTCCTGAGAAGCAGTGTCCTCTGCAGTGGACATTTGTAGACCTAACACATGTTTCCGAAATGTGTTCCTCCGACATAAGAAATAGACCAAAAACTATGTTTTCTATTCCCATAGACTGCGCGTGTATACAGGCACTATCCTAATGAGTTCTAATACAAAAAGTTTGGGGTATTTTGTTATTCAAATGAATTTACCTGTGTGAACAATCCTTTCTATCTTGATGCTGGAGTTGTCCAACTCCTTGGCAAAGGCATGGACCGCCTGCAGCAGGTCCTCGCAAGTCTCTGGGTCAATGTAGGTCCTTCGTGTGGGAATCTTGACTGGGAAGATGCCGGAAAAAAATACAAAAATATAACTATAAAATATCGTGACAGCAGCAAACATTCATGGAAAGTCTTGCTTAGAACCTCATCCCAATATTATATTTCCTCATGAGAACCAGCGTCCTCTGCAGTGGACATGTGTTTTTAGTCACTATTGGACAAAAATAGCCCTTTTATGCAAAACACAAATGTCCATTGTAGAGGGCGCTGGCTCTCAGGGGATATTTGATTACATACTAATTATTATTATGACATTTGCAACTACAATTGGGTATATTTGACCTCGATATTTGTGTATATTTGTGTGTTTGTGTGTATATACAAACCTGTCATCATTTGCATTTCAAATAATAGAACATTTTGCGACAAAATAGGGAAAAAAACGCAAACCGCCTTTAAATGAGGGGGGGAAAAAAGTAACCTGGGCTTGGACTCGTGTGCCTTTTTACCCAAGAGAGTGATACTTGTATAGCCAGCTTAATAGGAGGCTCCCTAGAGAAGACCCCTGTGGTATTGCATGAATGGAAATAAAAACAGTTCTGGACTCCTTCACAGCTACGGATGAGAATTGATGAGCAGAAGCGTAAAAATCGTAACGATCCCTTTCTTTATTGATTCTCATTTGGATGAAAGGACAGCAAACAACGACAATCGACTTTGTTTAGTTTAGACAAAAAAAACATGAGCGTACAAACACAACAGTGAGGTCATAAAAGACCCACAGCCCCGGAGGGGTGCCTGAAAAAAATATTTAGTTTTGAAAATATAATAATAAAATAAATACTCTAATGTAGTAATAAACAAAATATTTTTTTTCTGTGACAAATAACAAATTACACAAAAATGTTCAGTAACATGTTTGATATTTTTCAAATACAAATGAAAAGTATTCTTTTTTTAACATGCATAGTAGGGTTGTCCCGATACCAATATTTTGGTACCGGTACCAAAATGTATTTCCATACTTGTCTAAAATAAAGGGGACCACAAAAATGTCATTATTGGCTTTATTTAACAAAAAAATCTTAGGGTGCATTAAACATATGTTTATTATTGCAAGTATGTCCTTAAATAAAATAGTGAACACACAAGAAAATGTGTCTTTTATTAGTAAGTAAGCAAACAAAGACTCCTAATTAGTCTGCTGACATATGCAGTAACATATTGTGTCATTTATCATTCTATTATTTTGTCAACATTATAAAGGACAAGCTGTAAAAATTGATTATTAATCTACTTGTTCATTTACTGTTAATACCTGCTTACTTTCTCTTTTCAACATGTTGTATCTACACTTCTGTTAAAGTGTAATAATCACTTATTCTTCTGTTGTTTGATACTTTACATTAGTTTTGGATGATACCACACATTTAGGTATCAATCCGATACCAAGTAGTTAAGGGATCATACATTGGTCATATTCAAAGTCCTCATGTGTCCAGGGACGTATTTCCATAGTTTATAAACATAATATGAATTTTTTTAAAAGAAAAAAAGATTTTGTGACGATAAAAAATATCGATGTAATCATAGTATCGACGAGATACGCTCTTGTACTTGGTATCATTACAGTGGATGTTGGGTGTAGATCCACCCATGGCATTTGTTTACATTCAGGCGCGCTAGCTTTTGTTTGCGGTGAGCTATTGTATCCTCCTACGGTGTGTAGTGAAGCATGTTTAGCTATTCCTCGTCCTGCAGGGATGATACTTGTAAGAAACTCACTTTATTTGTCGCCATGGAGGCCAGGATTAGTGATTTAGAAGTAGCTAAAACACTGTCGACTGCGGACGGATGTTAGCCGCTAGCTAGCTAGCCATGTCTTAAAGCACCTCTTCCTGAGGGCGTTTCAGTGTTATAACTTCACCTTTATCGTTAGTTTTTAGGCCAAAATGCGTCCGTTCTCCCTTTTCTGTCTACACACTGTGTCTGCTTGTAAGTACTCTGTGATTGTGTGCTGCCGAACACGCTTCTCTGCTCATAAACCCAGTAATGTCAAAAATAAAACATTGGAAATCCATCCATTGATAAATTTTCTACCGCTTGTCCCTTTCGGGGTGGCGGGGGGTGCTGGAGCCTATCTCAGCTGCATTCGGGCGGAAGGCGGGGTACACCCTGGACAAGTCGCCACCTCATCGCAGCGCCAACACAGATAGACAGAACAGGTACTTTTCAAACAGAGTATAGTACCGTTTTTGATTCATTAGTACCGCGATACTATACTAGTACCGTACAACCCTAATGCATATAAAGTATATGCTGAGCGCTCAAAAGTAAATGAAGCTATGTCCTCCAAAAACAAATAGGAGCAAGTCAAGTAGAACTGTACACTGTGCAATTTTCAACCATCAACTATGAAAATTACCCGTTATTTGTCCGAAAATTAAGCATATCTGCTTTTCCAGGAAGCATATGCAACATTTTTGATTAATCACGGTGTGCTATCAAAATGTGCTAACAAGCTACTACATTTTGCTGGACTTGAAGTGGGTGTGGCATGGATGATTGTTTGGCGCCCAATAAAAGACTTGATGGAGGATTCTTCAAAAGCAAGGCTTCAGTCAGCAGATGTTAAAGCAGCATAAATCTACTGGAGCTTTACTTTATGTTCAAGGGTTCTCTACCACAGTGTTTTTCAACCTTTTTGAGCCAAGGCACATTTTTTGCGTTGAAAAAAATCCGGAGGCACACCACCAGCAGAAATCATTAAAAAACGAAACTCAGTTGACAGCAAAGAGTCGTTGTCGCAATTGTTGGATATGACTTTAAACCATAACCAAGCATGCATCACTATAGCTCTTGTCTCAAAGTAGGTGTACTGTCACCACCTGTCACATTACACCCTGACTTATTTTGAGTTTTTTGCTGTTTTCCTGTGTAGAGTGTTTTAGTTCTTGTCTTGCGCTCCTATTTTGGTGGCTTTTTCTCTTTTTTTTGGTATTTTCCTGTAGCAGTTTCATGTCTTCCTTTGAGCGATATTTCCCGCATCTACTTTGTTTTAGCAATCAAGAATATTTCAGTTGTTTTTATCCTTCTTTGTGGGGACTTTGTTGATTGTCATGTCATGTTCGGATGTACTTTGTCTTATCTCCACAGTAAGTCTTTGCTGTCGTCCAGCATTCTGTTTTTGTTTACTTTGTAGCCAGTTCAGTTTTAGTTTTGTTCTGCATAGCCTTCCCTAAGCTTCAATGCCTTTTCTTAGAGGCACTCACCTTTTGTTTATTTTTGGTTTAAGCATTAGACACATATTTTACCTGCACGCTGCCTACCGCTGTTTCTGACATCTACAAAGCAATTAGCTACCGGCTGCCAACTACTGATATGGAAGAGTATTACACGGTTACTCTGCAGAGGTCTACACTGCAAAAACTGAAATCTAAGTAAGATTAAATATCTCAAATAAGGGTGATATTTGCTTATTTTCTGTCTGATAAGATAATTCTTCTCATTAAGCAGATTTTATGTTAGAGTGTTTTACTTGTTTTAAGTGTTTTGGTCCTAAATGATCTCAGTAAGATATTACAGCTTGTTGCTGAGATTTGATGACCTATATTGAGTAAAACATGCTTGAAACTAGAATATCAACTGTTGCAAAGCTGTGTCATCAACACTCACAAGTATAAAACTACTTTTTTAAAGTAATCATTTCTTACTTCAAGCATGAAAAAAAAATCATGATGCCGAGCGCATATCATTATGTCAAGAAAACGGCACTAGCATTTACTTCATTTAAGAATATTTTTCAACATATAGAGCAAAAAGGTCTCTCTTTTTTTTTCTACCAAGAAAAGTGCACTTGTTATTGGTGAGAATATACTTATTTTAAGGTATTTTTGGGTTCATTGAGGTTAGCTAATTTTACTTGTTTTGGAAAGTTTTGACAAGCCGAATTTTCTTGTTCTATTGGCAGATAATTTTGCTTAGTTCAAATAAAATACCCCTCATTTTATTGATTTTTTTCTTGATTTTGAACACTGACTTTTTGCTGTGTAGACAGCACCAACACTCAACAACAACACATCATTTTCAGACTATATTTACTGGTTTGCATGAAAAATTTTCACGGCACACCAGACTGTATCCCACGGCTCACTAGTGTGCCGCGGCACAGTGGTTGAAAAACACTGCTCTACCAAGCATACTAGCTTTGTTGGTGTTATTCTGCCCTCACTATATGTAATGAGGTCATACAGCTTGGCAGACAGCTAGCAAACAATCCAAGACGTTCTAATAAAGTTCCAAAGCGGATGAATCCATTTAGGCTCTTTATTGTTGTTCATCTTGCTTTGTCTTTTTCCTATCTTTTACTTTTGTCTTGCACTGGACTTTTTTTTTTTTTTTTTTGTAAAACTGAAATACACACAATGACAAATGTATAAGCTATGTGATTCAAATAACATATGAAATGTAATACACAATATGTAAGTAAACATACAGTACTATCATCAAACAAACACTTCTGAGTGTTGAAACTATTTCGATGGTGGAAATACACGACTGGCAGCCATTTTAAGTCCTCAAAACATCCATTAAAACAGTGTACAAAAATCGTTTTTCAATAAACATCTTACTATCAAATTGAACCACTTTCCACCTTAATATTGAGTTATATGAACAATTTAAACGGTTTACTTACAGACTTATCTTTCCCAAGGCTTGTAAGAGGTAAGTAACAATTTGTATACTTCTCAATTGTCTTATGAACGGAAGTGACATCGTCAACCCGGAAGTGGCCAAAAAATGAGGCGTAATAATTTCCTATCGCCACTAGGTGGCAGTAACAGGTATTGAAAATTGCAAGATTACTTACAGCAGTGTTTTTCAACCTTTTTTGAGCCAAGGCACATTTTTTTCATTGAAAACACCACCAGCAGAAATAATTGAAAAATTAAACTCAGTAGACAATAAAAAGTTGTTGTCGCAATTGTTGGATATGAATTCAAACCATAACCAAGCATGTTTGAAAGTAGGTGTACTGTCACATCCCGCCGTGATTTATATTGAGTTTTTTGCTGTTTTCCTGTGTGTAGTGTTTCAGTTCTTGTCTTGCGCTCCTATTTTAGTGTCTTTTCCTCTTTTGTTGGTGTTTTCCTGTAGCAGTTTCATGTTTTCCTTGAACACTATTCCCCGCACCTGCTTTGTTTTCACGATCAAGACTATTTCAGTTGTGGGGACGCTATCCTTCTTTGTGGGGACATTGTTGATTGTCATGTCATGCACGGGATGTACTTTGTGGACGCCATCTGCTCCACACGCTGTCAGTCTTTGCTGTCGTCCAGCATTCTGTTTTTGTTTACTTTGCAGCCAGTTCAGTTTAAGTTTCGTTTTGCATCGCCATCCCTAGACTTCAATGCCTCTTCTTAGCGGCACCTAGCGGCAGTCGCCTTTTGTTTATTTTTGGTTTAAGTGTTAGATACCTTTTTACCTACACGCTGCCTTCCGCATATTGTGATCACGACAAACCATGTTCCCGACATCTACAAAGCAATTAGCTACTTGTTGCCACCTACTGATATGGAAGAGTATAACGTGGTTACTCTGCCGAGCTCTAGACAGCACCGACACTCAACAACGGCACATTTGCAGATTATTATTACTGCTTTGCAAAAAATATTTTTAACCCAAATAGGTACAATTATATATTCTCCCACGGCACACCAGACTGTATCTCGCCGAAAAACACTGACTTAGAGGGACGTTGCTGAGCCCGCCCTGAGTGCTGCTTGAAAGGATCGCTTACGTGAGCCGGTGTTTGGTTTGCGACGAGTCTGAAACCGGAGACGACGACACGCGCAACAAACGTATCGAATCATGGCGCCGTTAGACTTTGCGTGAATCGATATCCGATAGAACCGACGGAATTCAGTCTGTGCTTAAAAAAAGTACCGTTGCCCCGGGATTTTCCGAAGTAAACTGGAAGATTGATAGGTCTGATATACTGTATGATTTGCTCAGTGTTGGCGCTAGGAGTTTTCAAAATGGGGTCTCAGGGACCCCATCAAGTCATAAAAATGGGGTCCCATGGTAAATTTTTGGGGTCCCGCTTTTTTGTAAGCGTTTTGAAAACAAATGTTAAATGTATGCATTATCCTGTTATATCTCACATTCTATATTGTGTTTTGGAAAAAGGTTGTCATAAATGGTAAAGGGTATTCCAGTAAATTATGCAGAGATGAGATGTGTCAGTATCAAAATATTACTTAAAAATCTATTTTTGGCAGCAGCAAAGTGGTCGTTTGGGTAGATTTTAGCTTTGTAAAGGGTATTTTAACAAATAAACAGTAAAATAGGTACTTGATTTTGATATATGTAATGCCCATAAGGGTATTCTAGTAAAAAATGCAGAGATGAGATGTGTCAGTATCAAAATATTACTTGAAATACATTTTTGGATAGCAGCAAAGTGGTCGTTTGGGTAGGTTTTAGCTTTGTAAAGGGTATTTCAACAAGTAAACAGTAAAGTAGGTACTTGATTTTGATATATGTAATGCCCTTAAGGGTATTCTAGTAAAATATGCAGACATGAGATGTGTCAGTATCAAAATATTACTTGAAATACATTTTTGGATAGCAGCAAAGTGGTCATTTGGGTAGATTTTAGCTTTGTAAAGGGTACTTTAATAAGTAAACGGTACAGTAGGTACTTGATTTTGATATATGTAATGCTCATAAGGGTATTCCAGTAAAATATGCAGAAATGAGATGTGTCAGTATCAAAATATTACTTGAAATCAATTTTTGGATAGCAGCAAAGTGGTCATTTGGGTAGATTTTAGCTATGCAAAGGGTACTTTAATAAGTAAACAGTACAGTAGGTACTTGATTTTGATATATGTAATGCCCATAAGGGTATTGTAGTAAACTATGCAGACATGATATGTGTCAGTATCACAATATTACTTGGAATACATTTTTGGCAGCAGTAAAGTGATTGTTTGGGTAGATTTGAGCTTTGTAAAGGGTATTTCAACAAGTAAACAGTAAAGTAGGTACTTGATTTTGATATATGTAATGCCCATAAGGGTATTCTAGTAAAATATGCAGAGATGAGATGTGTCAGTATCAAAATATTACTTGAAATACATTTTTGAATAGCAGCAAAGTGGTCGTTTGGGTAGATTTTAGCTTTGTAAAGGGTACTTTAATAAGGAAACGGTACAGTAGGTACTTGATTTTCATATATGTAATGCTCATAAGGGCATTCCAGTAAAATATGCAGAAATGAGATGTGTCAGTATCAAAATATTACTTGAAATCAATTTTTGGATAGCAGCAAAGTGGTCATTTGGGTAGATTTTAGCTATGCAAAGGGTACTTTAATAAGTAAACAGTACAGTAGGTACTTGATTTTGATATATGTAATGCCCATAAGGGTATTGTAGTAAACTATGCAGACATGATATGTGTCAGTATCACAATATTACTTGGAATACATTTTTGGCAGCAGTAAAGTGATTGTTTGGGTAGATTTGAGCTTTGTAAAGGGTATTTCAACAAGTAAACAGTAAAGTAGGTACTTGATTTTGATATATGTAATGCCCATAAGGGTATTCTAGTAAAATATGCAGAGATGAGATGTGTCAGTATCAAAATATTACTTGAAATACATTTTTAGAATAGCAGCAAAGTGGTCGTTTGGGTAGATTTTAGCTTTGTAAAGGGCACTTTAATAAGGAAACGGTACAGTAGGTACTTGATTTTCATATATGTAATGCCCATAAGGGTATTCCAGTAAAATATGCAGAGATGAGATGTGTCAGTATCAAAATATTACTTGGAATACATTTTTGAATGACAATCAAAAGGAAGTCTAAGTCTACTATACAATTATCGTCCGAGTTTATCTTAAAAGTTTCATGACGTGATCGTGTTTACTTCTGCATTTTGAGTGACGTATACCCAAACTATGCCTGTATGACGTCTTCTGGTGTCATTGTGTAATGCATCTTTGCTTTTAGCACCAACACAGATCCAATAACACCAGTCTCAGGCCTTTCTCTATGTTATCTTCATCAGATGTATTGCTGTCTGCTGCTCCTGATGTAATTGTTGGAACATGTGATAAAAGCTGCTTTATGCTCCGAAGAGCTCAATCAATACTCAAGTTGAGCTGAATGTATTGAGTTGTAAATCTGCTATTTGGCGTTGATAAATGGGGATTTTTTTTTTAACACCACTCAAACTGTATTTGTCGTTGAAAACATCCCCGCAGTTATCAATAATATGTCCAAATCTCTCCGACTCGACTCGACCTTGCAGACTCCGGGGACAGCGAGACGAAAGGCTCAGACTGCTCAAATCTGACTTTGGGTTCCTTCCACCAGGCTTTAGACAGATCACAGGACTCCTTCGCCAGGCTTTTTGTCTTTTCGCCGGCCTCAAAATGTTATCTCGCTAACACACGCGTGACACAGAAACACAAAAGCAATATGGGCCTAATCTTCTGTTGATACCGGCACAGGACAAAATCAAAAGTTAAAAAAACGCTTTGGAGGCGGACATCTGCTCCTAATTAAGGACATTGTGCGAATGGACATCAGTGGAAAATGTTCTAAAAAGAACTGCCTATAATGAAACAATGGTATATTTTACACTGTACAATGCTAGCTACATTTAAGGATCGGAACCAGTACCGACGCAAACATTGTATAACGGTGATTTGGTATTGATATTGGTCCGATTTTGTGCAAAACTCGACAGCAAGTTAAATGTGGTATTTTCTTAACTTTTAGTCAAAAAAATAAACATGGTAAGTTATTTTTTTCATAACATGGTCACTACTGCCTAGTTTCTCTTGTTATATTTTTATTTTACTGTTATATTTTTATTCTCATTGTTGGTATTTTTTTTTAAATTCTTATTGTAATATTTTTCTATTTTGTTTCCATTTTTACCCCCATTATTTACTTTTTAAATTCCATCTCAATTCTGTACACTGCTGCTGGAATTTAAATTTTCCTGAGGTAACTCTCCTGAAGGAATCAATAAAGTACTATCTATCTATCTATCTATCTATCTATCGATCTATCTATCTATCTATCTATCTATCTATCTATCTATCCTATCTATCTATCTATCTATCTATCTATCTATCTATCTATCTATCTATCTATCTATCTATCTATCTATCTATCTATCTATCTATCTATCTATCTATCTATCTATCTATCTATCTATCTATCTATCTATCTATCTATCTATCTATCTATCTATCTATCTATCTATCTATCTATCTATCTATCTATCTATCTATCTATCTATCTATCTATCTATCTATCTATCTATCTATCTATCTATCTATCTATCTATCTATCTATCTATCTATCTATCTATCCATCCATCCATCCATCCATCCATCCATCCATCCATCCATCCATCCATCCATCCATCCATCCATCTATCTATCTATCTATCTATCTATCTATCTATCTATCTATCTATCTATCTATCTATCTATCTATCTATCTATCTATCTATCTATCTATCTATCTATCTATCTATCTATATATCTATCTATATTATAGGCAACTAGGTAGCGAGCAGTTACACAACAGTTAAGCATACAGTAGCACATAAGCTAAACATTCCTTCATTTAACAATACTGCTGTCTAAACAGCACATTTGTCAATACAAACAAGTAACAAATACCACATTTCCCGAACTATTAGCCTATCATTTTTTTCCAATGCTTGAACCCTGCGCTTATAAAACGGCGCAGTTAATTTATGGGTTTTTCTTTGCCAACAACCATGTTTTGTATTTAACAATAGTTTTCATATTACACCTACAAAGTTATTTTTTTTGCTACGGTGCCTTTTTTTGAATGAGTTCGCTCACTGCAGATGCCGCGCGTTGAAAATGTACTTCATGTTTCATTACTTTAACCGGAAGTACAACGTCCATCGCGTCTATGCTCGAAAGGATTCATTTATTCATCACTCCAAGCAACGTTTGTAAGTTTTACAATTCAAATTTACAAAGCCGAACCCATGTGTGAGGTCTGTAGGAGTGTTTTCATGCATATTGGTACGTGCTAGCGTGATGTAATCAATCAATGTAATCATTAGCGAATGTGCTAACACGTTTACAAGTGTCTATGTTAGTATTATTAACTTGAAACGGCATTCTTTTTTGTATTGTTTCAGTTGCGTAAATTCACCAAAAACGTCACCGTGGAGTTATTGAGTCTGTTTTTAGCCGATTGGAGAGCTAGCTTATGCAGCTAGTTAATCCATGACAATGACTTCTGTTTTGTTTGATCAACCGTTTTACTGCCGCGTTACAGGCACCTTTTGGAAACAATTAGGGTGTATAAATAAACATATACAAATACCTAATTCCACAACGTATACTGTATATCTGCGGCTTATAATCAAGTGCGGCTAATATATGTTAAAATATTTTTCCCTTCTAAAATTTGGTGGATGGGGCTTAAATACCGGGGCCGCTTTATAGCCCGAGAAAACACGGTAATTATCGTTGCATATTGCTTACAGATACAAAAAGTCCTCAAAGCTTTGTGCTGAAAACAAAGTTTCGTTGTACTTGTGCAATGACAATAAAGACCTACCATATTAGAAAGTATACAGTAACAAACGTGTCCACATCATTCAACTTGGCTTAACGACTTATTGTGACCACTTCCATTAAAGACAGCATAAGTCCATTCCATGCAATAAGAAGGTTAGTGGTTTTCCAAACCTACGATTGTTCTCTGTTTGACTAATTTCACTTGACCAAGCTTTTGTCCAACATTCCACCTACAAAGTAATAAATGTTGTACTATTATCCGATAACTGCCAATACTCAAAGCTCCCACATTGGTATTGTATCGGAGCACAGCTGACTCAGACTCAACCACCTGCAACAAGTACTTAAAGGTGATATTGTGCAAGTAACATTTTGTAAGTGATGCACAGTTTTATTTCAATATACATGTAAATATATAATACATTAACAATACATTTTTTTTACATAAGCTGCAAAAAAAATATTAAATTTTACTTTAAAAACTGGCAGCTCAGTCACCAGAATTTTACAGTAAAAGCAGTGGGGGTTTTTTGAATAAATGGAATGGAATAGAGAAACAATACCACTGTTTTTAGCTGTAAAATTCAAGTTTTTTGTTTTTTGTTTTTAACCGTAAAATATTGTTGTTTTAATGTTTTTGTTTTGTTTGTTTTTTAATGTTTTAGTGTCTTACTGTATATGGAAAAAAACATTACCAAAGTTGATTTGACGGTAAAAAACTCAGTCGGCGGAATTTAGCCGTAAAATCTATTGTCAATTTTACAGTCTACAATTTGATCATTTGTTTGGAAATCATAAGTCAAGCAGATATTTAAGTACTTTATTTTCACAAAAAATATTTTTGGAATACATGATAATATAATATTTTGATAATATTGAATTTGAAAAGATATGGAATTGCATGCAGTACATGATTTTTAATGTCAAAAAGGGAAAGAACAAATATATTTAGTAAGACAAGATTAATCATGTTATTAACGAATATTATTTCCAGGCTTTCGCGGGCCACGTAAAATAATGCGGCGGGCCAGATTTGGCCCCCGGGCCTTGAGTTTGACACCTGTGGTATGTAATAATATCCTAGAGACGTCTCTTGCCATTGAGCACCATTAAAAAGTAACGATTTGACACCAATATCGGTTAAAATGGAGTGGATACCATCCCTATGTATGATATATAAACAAATCCAGTTGAATAACGTCTGCGTAAAATAATCACAGGATGATTTCATCTCAGGACCTCAACAAGCTGACTGCTGTGAAGATAATGAATTGAACCAAATTCAATTGACATTCTTATTGGACACAACGAGTCGTGATAATGACCCCGGCTGTTTCTCTCTACTAAACCAACCCAAAACACAACCTGATTTCACAGCAAGACTCGTGTTTCCTTTATCAGCTGCCGGTTCTATTTACCGAGCACTAACAACTGGCAAATAAACCGGCCAGCCCAGCGCCAATATCCATTAACCAGCACGGTGTAGCCTTCAATTAGATGACCGTGGTTGCAAGATTCCAGGAAAAGGCCAGGCAGTTTCCCCCAAACGCCGGACAGAGCCGTTGAAATGTGATTACAGCTGGGGATCGACCTGAGGGATCCTACGCACCGGCTGCCTCATAACGGCCTATTGATCCAGCACACGCATACATATACCGTATGTGCCGGCTAAAAGATCCATTATAAAGCAAAGGGAACCTTTTTCAATTCAAGGTAACAGACGAGTGAAAAAAATCGAAATCGGTCAAATTGGGTTTTCAAACACGCTGCTGTAGCTTAAAACCAAACATAAGCCTTAGAACGGGCTTAGAACATTCCCAGGGACGTGTCTGACATTGACATGCTTCGCCGGCTCCTCGGGCGATCAGTTCCAGGGTTAACTGTGTCAGTGCCAGGAACGACACTTATAGCCCCAAATATGTCCAATCAAACACAACAAAAGGGCAAAAACTCAAGAGCTTCATCAATCCATCGCAACTCTATTTTCACAATGATTTCCCCAGATGCTTTTCACTCTCCATTTCCAAGTCTCATCATTTTCCCTGCAATTCGTTTGGACAACTTCTCAACCTGCTTTATTAAAGCAGATTCCAGATGAGTCTGGATCCTTTTCATGCCAACCTCAAAAACAAGTCTTCATCACATGTGTCGGTCATACAAACTTTCTTCACTTAAAGTTAAAGTACCCATGATTGTCACACACACACACTAGGTGTGGCGAAATTATTCTCTGCATTTGACCCATCACCCTTGATCACCCCCTGGGAGGTGAGGGGAGCAGTGAGCAGCAGCGGTGGCCGCGCCCGGGAATCATTTTTGGTGACTTTAACCCCCAATTCCAACCCTTGATGCTGAGTGCCAAGCAGGGAGGTAATGGGTACCATTTTTATAGTCTTTGGTATGACTCGGCCGGGGTTTGAACTCACGACCTACCGATCTCAGGGCGGACACTCTAACCACAAGCCTTACTTTGTAATTGGAATGCAACAATAGCTTCACTCTTTTGGGAAGACTTTTTCCAAGAATTTGGAATGTGTCGCTGGGTATATTTGTCCAGAAAACAATAGATCTGAGGTTACAGCTTCCAGTCTGTGGAACGCTCTCCCTGACCACCTGAGGCCACCACAGACTGTGGATGCTTTTAAAAAAGGCTTAAAAACCCTTCTTTAAAATTTTTTTTAAAAAAGCCTTTTTTTTAGATATATGCATACTAGTTTTAGCTATTTGGCTGTTCTAGTTTTTATTTTTATTTTTTTTAATACACTGTAGCACTTTGAGGTTGTTTACGCTGATGTGTTGGATCCACTGTGGACTGGACTTTCACAATATTATGTCAGACCCACTCGACATCCATTGCTTTCGGGGGGGGGGGGGGGGGGTTTACCCACATATGCGGTCCTCTCCAAGGTTTCTCATAGTCATTCACCGACGTCCCACTGGGGTGAGTTTTTCCTTGCCCGTATGTGGGCTCTGTACCGAGGATGTCGTTGTGGCTTGTGCAGCCCTTTGAGACACTTGTGATTTAGGGCTATATAAATAAACATTGATTGATTGATTGATACTCAATGTAAAGTGATTTTTACAAATAAAATCTATTATTATTATTATTATTACAGATGTTGGCTTGGCCTATTATAAGTATCCTATACTTATTTTTGATGATGAAAATATGGACCAAGTAAAATCTTAAAGGGCCCCTAAAATGCTGACATTGACAGTTGGTAGTTCCGGACCTAAAAAATAACGTTGACAGGTAAAAATTCAGGAGAGTGATTTTAAAATTGTATTCTAACGAGTTTTGGAACACCCATTTTTAGCTCTAAAATGCAACTGGAAATATGTGATGCATTACATTGTATCGTATGCATGTTCCAAATAAACTGAAACTGAACTGAACTGAATTATGCATACTATATTTTGTGGACAATAAGGTGCACCGGATTATAAGGCGCACTGACGATGAGCGGGACTAGTCAGGTTTATTTTCATACAAAAGGTGCACCGGATTCTAAGGCGCATTAAAGGGGTCGTATTATTATTTTTTTTCTAAATGTAAAAGACTATCTTGTGGTCTACATAACATGTGATGGTGGTTCTTTGGTCAAAATGTTGCATAGATGATGTTTTACAGATCATCTTCAGAATGCGCCGTTTTGTGGGCGGTTTTATTTACGTGGCTCACCTACGGCAGCATTGTCATCTTTGTTGTAGCGGTGTAGCGTGCAAGGACGGGAGTGGAAGAAGTGTTAAAAGTGTCCTGTGAAAAACCGTCCGACCGGAACTCTCTAATAACTTAAGTTGGGTGAATAATAAAAACTCACTATACCGGTATGTTTTAGCGCTTTCATGGCGAGTTTACTGACAGATACAAGTAAGAACTTTACACTACTTTATATTAGAAATGGGAACAGCGGAGGATGAATGTCCCATAAAAAGAAGATAGAGAAAAATAATAAGCTTATCGACTACGGTGTAGGCACGGACTACAAAGGCGGACGCGAGCAAATTTTCAGGACTTACGCAGATCCCAAATACACATCAGCAGGTACCAGAAGGTAAGAAAATTTGTTTTTGCATAATATTGCTAAACAAAACTCGAGATAATATGTCTTACCTTATACACACACCACTATAATACTTGTATGTTGTAGCATAGTACAATAGATCAATCCAAAGTTGTACTAAAACATTTTGATCGATTTTTGAGCGCCGTGTGTAATGTTCTATATTTTCAATGGAACATATAACATTTTGGTGTTGTTTACTTGAGTCATATTGCAGTCTACATGTATCTCTTATGTGTGACTGCCATCTACTGGTCACACTTATCATTTCATTAAATAAAATAGCTTTGAGCTCGGTAAGCACAACCAAAATTATTCCGTGCATTAGGCGCACCGGGTTATAAGGCGCACAGTCGAGTTTTGAGAAAATAAAAGGATTTTAAGTGCGCCTTATAGTCCGAAAAACAGGGTAGTTTTTGCAGTGTAAACGCGGTGTCCCTATACTTTTGCACCGACCTCAGGGACTATGAAAGCTTTACGTGACTCAACGTGCGATTTTATCCAAACGTACATCTTGCATCGCTGCCCATAAAGTCTGCTGCATGGAGCAGAAAGTAGACCCACGGGAGTGTTGACTAAAGCAGTGTTTTTCAACCACTGTGCCTAGTGTGCCGTAAGGTACAGTCTGGTGTGCCATGGGATATTATGTAGTTTCACCTATTTGGGTTAAAAATATTTTTTGCAAACCAGTAATTATAATCCGCAAATAATGTGCCGTTGTTGAATGTCAGTGCTGTCTAGAGCAGAGTAACCATGTTACTCTCTTCCATATCAGTAGGTGGCAGCCGCTAGCTAATTGCTTTGTAGATGAGGAAGGCAGCGTGCAGGTAAAAAGGTGTCTAATGGTGAGTGCCCCTAAGAAAAGGCATTGAAGCTTAGTGATGGCCATGCAGAACGAAACTAAAACTGAACTGGCTACAAATTAAACAAAAACAGAATGCTGGACGACAGCAAAGACTTACACATGACATGACAATCAACAATGTCCACACAGAAACAAGATAACTTAAATAGTCTTGATTGCTAAAACAAAGCAGGTGCAGGGAATAGCGCTCAAAGGAAGACATGAAACTACAACAGGAAAACAGGAAAAGCCACCAAAATAAGTCATGGCGTGATGTGACAGGTGGTGACAGTACACCTACTTTGAGACAAGAGCTATAGTGATGCATGCTTGGTTATGGTTTAAAGTCATATCCAACAATTGCGACAATTACTTTTTACTGTCAACTGAGTTTAATTTTGGGTAACACTTTAGTATGGGGAACATATTCTAAGTAACACAGCCTTCATTTAGAGTTATTTGGACACTAGGGGAACATATTCTAAGTAACAAACACTTAGTTTAGAGTTAGGGTAAGGGTTATGTTTTGTCATGTAAGAACAGACCATATTCATTAAGTGGTATTAACGGGAGAATGATATACACTACCGTTCAAAAGTTTGGGGTCACATTGAAATGTCCTTATTTTTGAAGGAAAAGCACTGTACTTTTCAATGAAGATAACTTTAAACTAGTCTTAACTTTAAAGAAATACACTCTATACATTGCTAATGTGGTAAATGACTATTCTAGCTGCAAATGTCTGGTTTTTGGTGCAATATCTACATGGGTGTATAGAGGCCCATTTCCAGCAACTATCACTCCAGTGTTCTAATGGTACAATGTGTTTGCTCATTGGCTCAGAAGGCTAATTGATGATTAGAAAACCCTTGTGCAATCATGTTCACACATCTGAAAACAATTTAGCTCGTTACAGAAGCTACAAAACTGACCTTCCTTTGAGCAGATTGAGTTTCTGGAGCATCACATTTGTGGGGTCAATTAAATGTTCAAAATGGCCAGAGAAAGAGAACTTTCATCTGAAACTCGACCGTCTATTCTTGTTCTTAGAAATGAAGGCTATTCCACAAAATTGTTTGGGTGACCCCAAACTTTTGAACGGTAGTGTACAACAACTTCCTTACTTAGTACTAATAAGCAATAATTCTGAGGTTATTGAGGGAAGACTCTTAGTTAATGGGTTACTGGTTGTATAATAAGGCCATGCAGGAAAAGGCATTAATAAGTACTTAATAGTGACTAATTAAGAGCCAATATGTTACTAATTTGCATGTTAATAAGCAACTAATTAATGGTGAATATAAGCACCCCCCGCGACCCCGAACGGGACAAGCGGTAGAAAATAACCAAAGTGTTACTGGCTTACTGGTTGTATAATAAGGCCATGCAGAATAAGGGATTACCGTAATTTCCGGACTATAAGCCGCACCCGACTATAAGCCGCACCAGCTAAATCTAGGGGAAAATACAGATTGCTCCATATATAAGCCGCACCCGACTATAAGCCGCAGGGTTTTGATGTGTAATTACGTAGTATATAGGGGTTCCTGCTACCACGGAGGGGATTGTCGGGACAGAGATGACTGTTTGGGAACGCAAAGCGTCCCATTTATTAACAATAAATCTTTCAATCATTCAATCAAACTTTCACATCTTTGACATGGCGAACAGCATTCGTGCAGAGTACAAATAATACGACGGTGAAAAGTAATACAAAGTGCTCGCCTGTACGTTAAAATAACCAGCCTACCGGTATATGAAAAGTCAGTCTTTAATCATTGTGTCATCGTCTTCCTCCTGCGTACTAAAACCACCGAAATCCTCTTCGTCGGTGTCGGAGAACAACAGGCCGTAAATAAGCCGCACCCTTGTATAAGCCGCAGGGACCAGAACGAGGGGAAAAAGTAGCGGCTTATAGTCCGGAAATTACGGTAATAAGTACTTAATAAAGACTAATTAAGAGCCAATATGTTACTAATTTGCATGTTAATAAGCAACTAATTAATGGTGAATATGATCCCCATACTAAAGTGTTACCTAATTTTTTAATGATTTCTGCTGGCGATGTGCCTCCGGATTTTTTTCAATGAAAAAAAATGCGCTTTGGTTCAAAACAAGGTTTGACTAAAGAGAACAAAAATACATCTTACAACTTATTTATGTGTGTTAACAAAAAAAACAACAACTGGTGTGAGTTTTTGAAAAGCAGGCCAAATATGTGCACATGCATTAGTGTGTGTGTGTGTGTTGCATGCTTGTCAGCCGCACGCATTTCTTTGTTTGGGCAGATTTAATTCCCAGCCGCATGGCTTTGGCTCATTATTCATCAGCCACGGTGCTCCGAAACCCCTCCTGAGGGCTCGGCATGCTGGGAGATTAAACAAGGCAAATGAGCATGCACACACTCACAACATTTACAAAACTGTGTGCACACAGAAGGAAAAACTCAACACACACAAACCAAAATCTGTTGCGGGCGCCGCCTAATGGATTGCGTCAGCGTGCGGAATGAAGCATGAATGCCGTGGCGCTGGGATGTTGTGGGGAGTGTACACAGGAAGGACGAAGACGTGGAGTCACTTACATTGGAAGTAAAGTTCCTCGTCTCCCTCTTGAGAGG
The DNA here is from genome assembly GCF_033978785.1 of Entelurus aequoreus. Classification (NCBI taxonomy): domain Eukaryota; kingdom Metazoa; phylum Chordata; class Actinopteri; order Syngnathiformes; family Syngnathidae; genus Entelurus; species Entelurus aequoreus. The sequence goes on along the minus strand of NC_084750.1, from coordinate 21,381,350 downwards.
TTTTGCTGTAGCCGCATTGTCTAAAAAAAAAAAAAAGAGAAGCAAAAAGCGAAACAAAGAGACATCAGATCGTGTGTTATCCCAGCCGGGAGACACAAACAAGCATCAGACGCTGTTTATCTTGCGGTGGTGCAGTAACTGAGATGAGAAGGTGGGGATGGAAGACAAGAGTGATACAGAACCCCCCCTGATGTGGTGCCACTGATGAGCATGAGAAGTGACCCCAGGCTGAATAAGTGGGGATCGGGTCTGATTCCGCCGACTGGACTGAAATGGATCGGCTATTGTGGAACACCACCCTGAAGGATGTGTCTTGTACACCACCTCTCATGCCCGCGTCCCCACAGGGGGTCCCAACAAGAGTCTATGATCTGACTGCATGGCTTTTCGTCTTAGAGGGGAATGTGAACTTGGCTCTGAACCTTGGTGTCAGAATTATTCCATCTAAATTATCACAATACTTTGTGTCGAAGTGAGTTCCTAGCAGGGGGGACGGTAGCTGTCTTTGAACCCAACCAAGAAGAATGCTCGTAAAAAGGTTTGGTTGTTATCATCAGTCAACAATTGAGAACAGAGAAATGGATATTGGAACAGTGTAGGTCTGACTTGGTAGGATATGGACAGCAAGTAGGGGGCATAGAGAGAGAGAGAGAGAGAGAGAGAGAGAGAGAGAGAGAGAGAGAGAGAGAGAGAGAGAGAGAGAGAGAGAGAGAGAGAGAGAGAGAGAGAGAGAGAGAGAGAGAGAGAGAGAGAGAGAGATCAGAAGGCATAAGAAAAAGTATCTGCATTTGATTGTTTACATTTGATTATTAGCAATCCGGGTAGGGTGTTTGTTTAGGGTTGTAGCTGCCTGGAGGTGAACTTTTATTGCGGTTTTGAAGGAGGATAGAGATGCCCTTTCTTTTATACCTGTTGGGAGCGCATTCCACATTGAGAAAGAGAATAGGAAGAGCATAGAAAAGCATAGAAATAGAATGAGTTAAGACCTTTGTTAGTTCGGAATCTGGGTTTCACGTGGTTAGTGGAGCTCCCCCTGGTGTTGTGGTTATGGCGGTCATTTACGTTAAGGAAGTAGTTTGACATGTACTTCGGTATCAGGGAGGTGTAGTGGATTTTATAGACTAGGCTCAGTGCAAGTTGTTTTACTCTGTCCTCCACCCTGAGCCAGCCCACGTTGGAGAAGTGGGTAGGAGTGAGGTGTGATCTGGGGTGGAGGTCTAGAAGTAATCTGACTAGCTTGTTCTGGGATGTTTGGAGTTTAGATTTGAGGGTTTTGGAGGTGCTAGGGTACCAGGAGGTGCATGCGTAATCGAAAAAGGGTTGAACGAGAGTTCCCGCCAGAATCCTCATGGTGCTTTTGTTGACCAGAGAGGAGATTCTATAGAGAAATCTCGTTCGTTGGTTGACCTTTTTGATTACCTTGGTTGCCATTTTTTCACAGGAAAGATTAGCCTCTAGAATGGAACCTAGGTAGGTGACCTCATCCTTCCTGGTGATAACAATGTCACCCACTTTTATGGTGAAGTCATTGACTTTCTTAAGTTTGATGTGGGGACCCAAATAGGATGGATTCCGTTTTACCCAAGTGTATGGATAGCTTGTTGTCAGCGAGCCAGGTGCAAGTTCTACAGAGTTCAGCACTGAGGATTTTCTCCACCTGTGACTTGTCCTTGCCGGATACCAGCAAGGCCGAGTCATCCGCAAACAAGAACAATTCACAGTCGCATGCCGATGACAAGTCGTTTATGTGTAGCTAAACAAGTTAGCATGCTAATAGTTTGTTTTAAGTACCAAGTTATATTACTAAGGTGTTCAGCTGCGAAATTGGCAAAAAATAAATAAATACTTAAATACTAACATTAGCATGCTGACATTTAAAATCCGCCACGTACCAAGTTATATGACTATGAAGTGTATACAAGCAAAATTAGCATGCTAACAGTTAGCATGAGTCAAGTACCAAGTTTTATGACTCTGAGGCCTTCGGCTGTGATATTAGCTAAACATTTTAGCATGCTAATAGTTTGTTTTAAGTACCAGGTTATATTACTGAGGTGTTCAGCTGCAAAATTGGCAAAAAAAAAAAAAAGTTAGCATGCTAACAGTTAGCATGAGTCAAGTACCAAGTTTTATGACTCTGAGGCGTTTGGCTGCGATATTAGCTAAAAAAGTTAGCATGCTAATAGTGTGTTTCAAGTACCAAGTTATATTACTGAGGCGTTCAGCTGCAAAATTGGCTAAAAAAGGGTGAGCATGCTAAGTACCACGTTTTATCATTCTTAGGCGTTCGGCTGCGATATTAGCTAAAAAAGTTTGCATGCTAATAGTTTGTTTCAAGCACCAAGTTATATTACTGAGGCGTTCAGCTGCAAAATTGGCTAAAAAAGTTTTCATGCTAATAGTTAGCATGAGTCAAGTACCAAGTTTTATGACTCTGAGGCGTTCGGCTGGGGTATTAGCTAGAAAAGTTAGCACGCTAATAGTTTGTTTTAAGTACCAAGTTATATTACTGAGGTGTTCAGCTGTAAAATTGGCTAAAACAGCTTGCATGCTAATAGTTAGCATGAGTCAAGTACCAGGTTTTATGGCACACACACACACGCACACGCACACACACGCGCGCACACACACACACACACACACACACTTGTATTTTTTACCTTCTTGAGACCTGAAAAATTTGCCTACCTCTTTAGGACCACCCATTCTAGATATATAACGATTTGTATTTACAACATTAATTGCCACAAAACACCTTTTAAGATATTCAACACTCTACTGCCATCTGGTGGGTAAAGTGGATGGTTTAATGACATTCAGACTTTACTTCAATCAATAACAGAGCAGCATCTCCTCATCCGTGGCTCACTAGTGCAACAACAACGCCGGAAATGTGTCCTGTGAAAAACCGTCCGACCGGAACTCTCTAATAACTAAAGTTCCTTGGGTGAATAATGTAAACTCACTACACCGGTATGTTTTAGCGCTTTCATGGCGAGTTTACTGACAGATATAAGTAAGAACTTTACACTACTTTATATTAGAAATGGCAACAGAGGAGGATGAATGTCCCATAACAAGAAGATAGAGAAAAAGAAGAAGCTTATCGACTACAAAGGCGGACGTGCGCACATTTTCAGTACTTATGCAGATCCCAAATACAGACCAGCAGGTACCAGAAGGTAAGAAAAGTAGTTTTTGCACAATATTGTGAAACAAAACGCCAGATAATATGTCTTACCTGATACACACACCATAATAATACTCATATGTTGAAGCACAGTACAATCCATCAAGCGGTGCGGCTTCATAGCTTACCAAAGTCGTACTAAAACATTTAGATAGTTTTTTGAGCGCCGTGTGTAATGTTCTATATTTTTAATGGAACATATAACATTTTGGTGTTGTTTACTTGATTGCCATCATATTGCAGTCTGCATGTATCTCTTATGTGTGACTGCCATCTACTGGTCACACCATGTACCAAATAAAAATGCTTCAAGGTCGGTAAGCAAAACCAGAATTATTCCGTACATTGGGCGCACCGGGTTAATACGGTATCTCTTTGTATCTTTTTATTTTGAAATATTTAAAAAAATAATAATGATAATTTAAAATGTATTATTTTCTTACAATCATTGTATTGTTATACCCGTATTATGTATTTAATATTATTCTTTGTATCTTTGCAACTCTAAGTTTGCACCACAGTGATTCATAACCATCCTTGTCTGGGCGTGTCCCCTCTTGTAGAGGATAAGTACCATGACTAGAGCTGTCCTATCTGAGTCTGAGAGCATGGACTGATGAAGCCTGCTCGGATCTTTTAAAACAATCTGAGTTAGGATTACCTTTTTGTTGGATACATCCATCCAACAAAACAACCACATTTTACACCACTATGAGTTTGTCACACTGAGGGGGTTCATAACACCGAGCAAAAATGTTTATAGCCGCCAGCATTGACAGGGATCATAATAACTGTGTCAGGTAACCATTTTTCATGGATAACAATGTGGAAAGAGGACATCAATCACTGTGGTGTAAAAATTAAAGCGGCCCTGCAGAGTTGTTATTAGGCGTATCCTTGAGGACAGAAACAACATATTGAAGGATTGTCCTTCCACTGCTTTCCGTCTGCTCGTCTTCATTAATCACAGTGACGGCTCGCAAGTTGATCACAATCCATTAGGAGGTGTTGGTTGACCTCTCGTTTGTTTGCATTTTGATAGAAAATGATCTGCTTTAGCATCTGACTGTAAACATTTGAAGTAGCAGTAAATAAGAGTTTATATACACGTGTTAAAAAGTGTTTGGTTCTGTAGAAAAACTGTCATGGATTAGGTTGGTAGTTTCCTGCGTTTTGTATTATTTCTTCTTCTGCGCTCTTATTTTTGTTTGGTAATCAGGAGGCACACCTGTCCCTGGTTGGCAATCAGGAAGCCTTTTATGACAGGGCTAGGTCAGTGTTTTGTGTTGTTACATGCTGCCTAGTAGGGGTGTGGGAAAAAAATCGATTCGGATTCGAATCGCGATTCTCACGTTGTGCGATTCAGAATCGATTCTCAATTTTTAAAAATCAATTATTTTTTAAATTTAATTTATTTATAATTTATTTATTTTTTTTAAATTTTATTAATCAATTCAACAAAACAATACACAGCAATGCCATAACAATGCAATCCAATTCCAAAACCAAACCCGACCCAGCAACACTCAGAACTGCAATAAACGGAGCAATTGAGAGGACACACAAACACGACACAGAACAAACCAAAAGTAGTGAAACAAAAATGAATATTATCAACAACAGTATCAATATTAGTTACAATTTCAACATAGCAGTGATTAAAAATCCCTCATTGACCTTATTGTAGTAGAATTTCTGACCTTTGTCTATCAAGAATGTCTGCTTGTTTCATTTCTTTTCTATTCTATACCATTGAAGGACCAGATGTAGGACAAATGTGGAGTCGCTCTGACCAGTCTACAAAATGTTTTGATTGTCTAAGCATGACTAAGGAATTCAAGGATGTTGCAAAAGAAACATGTCGAAAACAACGGGACCTTGGGGCATGGGGAAACTGATACAATGGCCAAGTGACAAGGGCTGAGGGAGATTGCTTGATTCTTGTGTCCTCCGGAGGACGTTTGTTTGTCTGCATGGGCAGCTCAATCCGACTTTGCACTTTTGACTATGGGTAAATAAAGTTTTTGTACTAAACTCACTTTTCTTGCTGTTTAAGCTTCGGACAATTCACTACATTATCATTAGAGATTTATAAAAAAAAAAAAAAAAGAACAATAGTGTCACAGTGGCTTACACTTGCATCGCATCTCATAAGCTTGACAACACACTGTGTCCAACATTTTCACAAAGATAAAATAAGTCATATTTTTGGTTCATTTAAAAGTTAAAACACATTTACATTATTGCAATCAGTTGATAAAACATTGTCCTTTACAATTATAAAAGCTTTTTACAAAAATCTACTACTCTGCTTGCATGTCAGCAGACTGGGGTAGATCCTGCTGAAATCCTATGTATTGAATGAATAGAGAATCCTTTAGAATCGGGAAAAAATCGTTTTTGAATCGAGAACCGTGTTGAATTGAAAAAAAAAATCGATTTTGAATCGAATAGTGACCCCAAGAATCGTGGGACACCCAAAGATTCACAGCCCTAGTGCCTAGCCTTTCCATATTTTTTACCCCCCGATTGAATGGATTTTTACCTGCATTATATATGTCTCCGTATCCTAGGGTCACACCAAGAACTTAAAAAAACAACAACTGTAAAACTCAATGAATACTTCTTGGCAAAAGGCCTAATGCAGGGGTGTCATAAGTGCGGCCCCCGGCTTGTTTTTTTATTGACCCGCGACACATTCTAAAGACAAAAAAAACCAAAACACATCCCGGTTTACAACACTGCACAAAAAAAATTGAATTCGCAATTCCTTCCAAAATTGCGTATAACAGCCACTGAAATGTCGGACTCACCTTTTCTCCTCCAAACATGTTGCTGGGTATTGTGGCCAAACAGCTCCATTTTTGTTTAATCTGACCACAGGTCTTATCTTTGTCCATGTGATGTCAGATGAAACAAAAATTTAGCTGTTTGGCCACAATACCCAGCAACATGTTTGGAGGAGAAAAGGTGAGGCCTTTAATCCCAGGAACACCACACCTACCGTCAAGCATGGTGGTGGTAGTATTACGCTCTGGGCCTGTTTTGCTGCCAATGGAACTGGTGCTTTACAGAGAGTAAATGGGACAATGAAAAAGGAGGATTACCTCCAAATTCTTCAGGACAACCTAAAATCATGACCCTGGAGGTTGGGTCTTGGGCGCAGTTGGGTGTTCCAACAGGACAATGACCCCAAGCACACGTCAAAAGCAGCCTAGTTCTGAATGGCAGGGTCCCTGCTATCACATGTTGATAAAAATATAACATTTACATAATAAAAATCAACTACAGGCTTCCCAAATGCTGAAATAAATTAAGCATGATGAGTTGAGCATATTTTAACTCTTTTTTTCAAACGCTTATTGCAAACGCTTATTTACAGTAAGTCATTAATTTGACTTAGTCATTATTTTGTCTTAGTAAGTCAATATTTACTAAGTCAAAATAATGATATAATTAGTATCTCAGGTGACTAGGACTGTTTTGTGTATTTGTTTTTACTTTACGGAAAAAATATCGAGATATATATCGTATATTGCCATTCAGCATACGGAGATTGCCTACAAAAACTGTACGGAGATTGCCTACAAAAATTGTAGGCTTCTTCATGCAACGAAGCCGGCCTACTTCAGCCCCTAGTCCGCCTTCTGGGGGATACACTGGGTTGCTTTAAACAGTGAATAATATACAGTATGTGTTTATATAAAACATGTGTATAATTGTCCATGTATTTATGTACAAAAAAAATATTTAGATCGTACTGTTAAAAAGTGGCATTTTTTAAAATTTTTAAAGCATATAAATTAAATAAATAAATGGAATTAAATTAAATGGAATGGAAAAACGCTACCACTATTTTTTCCATGCTAGTTTTTATACTGTAAAATCTAAATTGTTGTTGTGTTTTTATAGTGTATTATTACTCTATATTGAATAACGGTTCGAAAGTGGATTTTACTGTAAAAAAAATGTTACTGTAAAATGAACAATTTGTTGGATTGAAATCATAAGTCAAGCAGATATTTAAGTATTTACCTTTATTTGAAGAAAAACATTGTTTTGAAATGTATGTTTTATTATTAGAGATGATTAAAGTGTAATTATATGTAATTGCACACAGTACATTTATTTTTGCAATAAATGTATTAAGTAAAAATAAGGTACTTTATTAACACATATTTCCACCCTTTCGGGGGCCACACAAATTGATGTGGCGGGCAAAATCTGGGCCCCAGGGCCTTGAGTTTGACACCTGTGATCTAAGCAATCTGGATGGACCCCCATGCCTCCAAAAGTGAGGGTCCCAATAGTATGTTGCATTAATGTAAAAATCATGCATATTTGCCTTTTTTTTATTCCCCTGTTTTTTTTTTTGCATGTTCTGGCGTGGAGACGTGATGGAGGACGATGCTGACACATCCCTCAGCCTGTGTAACAGCGGGGTCTGAGACAGGGTCGAGACCCTGTCTGTCGAAACACGCCAGCAGACACATGCAGCAGGGACCATCGGGGGCACGAGCGACCACACCGAGGAGGAGAGACAAGAATTGATAGACAAGGGAGTAGGGGGCAGGGGGAAAGAGGGGGTCCAGGACTGACATGAGGATGGAGGACATAATAAGATCAG
>NC_084750.1:21361033-21371033 GCF_033978785.1 Entelurus aequoreus | reverse complement strand
CCTTATTATTGCTCTAAGGGAAGCCAAAGAAAGACAAGAAACCACTAAATGCTGAGAGAAAGAAAACAAAAAGGAGGCTATAGAAGATGAGGAGAGGGGAGGTGGGGAGGGGAAGGGGGGGGAGTGCATGCCAAGTGTACCTGGGCATCAGCTGTGTGAAGGGAGGAAGAGGAGAGAGAAGAGGAGGAGGAGGAAGAGTGGAGAAGGAGGTCGAGAGCAGCACCACGCTAGCAGGAGTTACATTGGAGGAGCCTGAGCAGACGCTGCTGGGAAGAAGACAAAGGGGGGGTGGGGGTGGGGATGGAGGGGCTCTTTTCAGTACATTTTTGGACTCATTAGTCAAATAAAGTAGATGCTGCCAGAAAAAAAATCCAAAAAAAAAATCATATATTTATAATCACGGATCACCATTTTGATGTTTTTTTGGGGGGGTTGAATTTGAAAAAAGAGCAAATATTGTGGATATAAATACAGTCGCCAACACTGAATGCGCTTGCAGAAAGTGCTGGAGTTGCATTCATGTTCATCTTTTGCAGCGATAAACTGAAACCAAAAGTACTAAGTAGTTTGCCTTCTCAATGAAAGCAAGTGAGTAATCTCACTCTCTAAATCCAGGATGAATACATCGTTTGAATAGAACATTGAGTGCTTTAGCAGCAATATGATGGCGCAGCACGGCGGGTTAGCACATGTGCCGCACGATACAAAGGGTCCTGGGTTCGATCCCGGGCTTGGGATCTTGCATGTTCTCCCCTGTGACCGCGTGGGTTCCCTCCGGGTACTTTGTCAGAATAATTGTACGTGAGTTATCACAAAACTTTGTGTTTCAATCAGTTCCCGGCGAGCAGACAAAAGCTGTCTTTGATCTTACCAATCAAAAGGCTTGTAAAACTCCACCGTATAGGATGGGAAGCGACATGAAGGTGTCGGTTTCTTTGATGTATTGTAATCCACAGGAAGATTTTGTCTTGACCTGACCCCCCCCCTCCAGGCACCTTTTCTTTGAACTATTTTGTGACCAAAGGCAGCGGCTGTTTACGACCCCCGTACCTTTAGAAACAGCTGTTGCCATGTAATCAGGGAAAGTCCAAATAAAAGAGGAGGCGTACAATCTTTCGTCAGAGCGTGGTGGGACACTGTGCAAGGGTACAGGTCTACGCGTTTCTCCTCATTGAGCCAAATTTATTTTTGTCTCTGTTTAATTCCTTGCTTCTTTGTCTGTTTAATAGATGTCATCTGTGTTTGAACCTGACAGGCTTCCTCCCACCTCCAAAGACATGCAGCTGGGATAGGCTACAGCACCCCCCCCCAAAAAAAAAAAAAGGGACAAGCTGTAGAAAATGGATGGATGGATGGATGGATGATGGTACAGGTGAAATCCACATGCTTATATTAAAGGCCAACTGAAAGTCACTACTACCGACCACGCAGTCTGATAGTTTATATATCAATGACAAAATCTTAACATTGCAACACATGCCAATACGGCCGGGTTAACTTATAAAGTGCAATTTTAAATTTCCCGCCACACTTCCGGTTGAAAACGTCTATGTATGATGACGTATGCACGTGACGTCAATCGTTGAACCGGAAGTATTGGTATTGAATCCAATACAAAAAAGCTCTGTTTTCATCTCAAAATTCCACAGTATTCTGGACATCTGTGTTGGTGAATCTTTTGCAATTTGTTTAATAAACAATGAAGACTGCAAAGAAGAAAGCTGTAGGTGGGATCGGTGTATTAGCGGCTGGCTGTAGCAACACAACCAGGAGGACTTTGACTTGGATAGCAGACGCGCTAGCTGACGCTAGCCGCCGACCGCACGGATGATCGGGTGAAGTCCTTCTTCCTTCCGTCGATCGCTGGAACGCAGGTGAGCACGGGTGTTGATGAGCAAATGAGGGCTGGCTGGCGTAGGTGGATAGCTAATGTTTTTATCATAGCTCTGTGAGGTCCGGTTGCTAAGTTAGCTTCAATGTCGTCGTTAGCAACAGCATTGTTAAGCTTCGCCAGGCTGGGAATTATTAACCGTGTATTTACATGTCCATGGTTTAATAGTATTGTTGATCTTCTGTCTATCCTTCCAGTCAGGGATTTATTTATTTTGTTTCTATCTACATTTGAGCCCGATGCTATCACGTTAGCTCAGTAGCTAAAGAGCTTCGCCGATGTATCGTCATGGAGATAAAAGTCACTGTGGATGTCCATTTCGCATTCTCGACTCTCATTTTCAAGAGGATATAGTATCCGAGGTGGTTTAAAATACAAATCCGTGATCCACAATAGAAAAAGGAGAAAGTGTGGAATCCAATGAACCCGTGTACGTAAGTTACGGTCAGAGCGAAAAAAGATACGTCCTGCACTGCCTCTCTAGTCCTTCACTCTCACTTTCCTCATCCACGAATCTTTCATCCTCGCTCAAATTAATGGGGTAATGGTCGTTTTCTCGGTCCGAATCGCTCTCGCTGCTGGTGTAAACAATGGGGAAATGTGAGGAGTCCTTCCTCCGGTGACGTCACGCTACTTCCGGTACAGGCAAGGCTTTTTTTTATCAGAGACCAAAAGTTGCGACCTTTATCGTCGTTGTTCTCTACTAAATCCTTTCAGCAAAAATATGGCAATATCGCAAAATGATCAAGTATGACACATAGAATGGATCTGCTATCCCCGTTTAAATGAAAAAAATTCATTTCAGTAGGACTTTAATGTCATTGACTCTCCTTGGAATCCACATGACTGTATTCCAAGCAATTTCAATAACATTGTACTTAAAAATGCTGTGATTCCCCTTGGCTTTCTCAAAAGTTTCTTTTGCATAATATTGTGAAACAAAATGCCAGATATTATGTCTTAACTCAAACACACACCATAATAACACTCGCATGTTGAAGCACAGTACAATCCATCAAGCGGTGCGGCTTCATAGCTTACCAAAGTCGTACTAAAACATTTTGATAGATTTTTAAACGCCGTGTGTAATGTTCTATATTTTCAATGGAACGTATAACATTGTGGTGTTGTTTACTTGAGTCATATTGCAGTCTACACGTGTCTCTTATGTGTGACTGCCATCTACTGGTCACATTTATCATTTCACCATGTACCAAATAAAATAGCTTCAAGGTCGGTAAGTACAAAAAAAATTATTCCGTACATTAGGCGTACCGGGTTATAAGATGTGTTGAGAAAATGAAAGGATTTTAAGTGTGCCTTATAGTCCGAAAAATATGGTACTTTGTTTGTATTTAGGTAAGCATTAGCCGCAAGTTATCTCACAATGAGCTTGTTTTGAAAGGCAGGAGGTCATTACACACACACACTTAACACGCAACAAGTAGATAACACACACAGGTAACACAGTGGAACCACAGACCGAATAACCGTTGTACAAACCTTCTCTAATAATATTGTGTGCCTGATCGCTCTCCATTGGTCCTTCAGTCCTCCTCTTTTCGGCTGGTAAAGTTAAGGAGTGCACCACAGGGCTAGTGACAGTGTGGCAGGGCGGCTGAAAATGCGGGTGTTGTTTAGGCCCTGTTATTAAATACTGTATAAAACTGATCCATCACACCTTCATGTGTGTTTGATATACAGTACTGTACATGTTCAACATGTACAAACATTAACCAAAATATGGACTTTTGTCGAGGCTGGAACCCATTATTCATGTTTCTTACAGCGAAATTTGTTTCACCATACAAACTTTTCTAGTTCCAAACCCTGCTTAATCAGAATCACTTTATTAGGGCCAATTAAGTTTGGAAATTTAAGCTCCTTTGTACTACTACGAGTGGAGGTTAATAACTAAGAGTCAGATTAGCTCGGAAAATTTATTTTTAGCAAAGCATGCAGAGAGCCGGCATCATTTCCATTGCTGGGAGAGTGTTCTATTTCCCAGCATGCTTTGTGACACATTTTTTGTAAAAAAAAAACAACTCACGCCTTAGAAATGAACATAGTTGCCGATAATTATTCTTCAAGTAGGCCACACTTGCACTGGACTTTGATGTGAGTTTGAGACCCCTGGTGTACATGGTCTGGTTTTGAAAATCAGGATTTTTGTATTTTTATTTTGTAGTCACGTGACTGATACCAAAAGAAGGTAAGAGATCAGTATATTATATGGTTTGATACGTCTTGTAAGCTTAAAAGGGAATTTCACCTTTTGGGGGGTTATGCCCATCATTTTGAACACATCTTGTGAGACAAGAACATAGGTATTTACATGTTCTGTGCAGTCTAAATAGTGAAAAACTGCTAGTAAGAGGCAGAGACTAACAATGCAGGTAACGTGGATACGATCTATTCCGCATATAAAGCCCGCTAAAAACCGTCCAAAAACCAACAATGTTTAAAATACATGCTGTAAGTTTGTATGTAAAATACACACATTCATGATAAGATGTAATATCGACAGTATTTTGCACTTCTTTCCGAGGTGCATCGATTTCAATGCCTTGAAATGAATGTCAACAACTAAGAGCACTTTCTGTTTGCTACCACTAATGGCCGACTTTCATGTAGCACTATTGCTAAACGTTTCAAATAAGGATATAAAACTGTGACTGGCATGCTAACTGATGGGATGGTTGTATTTTCGGCACTTAGGTTCTCCTTGAGCTGCTAAATTTAGAATAACCCTCACTCCTCGGATAAAAAAAATGCTTCCTACCGATGTTGCGGTGGCCTTATGCTGATCATTTTTAATTAACTAATTTAATTAATTTTCCTAACTCAAAGGCAATACGGCAGCAATAGAAACAGCTCAAGCTCCTTCTTCATTATTTTATGGCGGGCAACAAACACCATTATTAGCAGCGCGCCGCTGGTCGCAGGAGCAGTATGGGCAAGGCGGCTGAAAAGTAGTTCCTCTGTGTTAGCTCTTATGATAATAACCATTAAATTGAGCGTTGTTTGAGTTATTTTGGATGTTTTTATTTTTTTTTCCCTATTAGAATCACAGAAAAGAGAAAGATGTGTTCTAAAAAAAAAGTGCAGTTCCCTAACCTCATCCTAAAATTGGTTTCCGTTTGCATCGTTTCATTGAATGAGGAGGTAGCGCGACACCATTCCGTTGGGTGCAAAGAGTATCTGCAAGCCTCAACGTTCCCACTATAAGAACCATTGACTCTGGATTACTCTTTATAAAATAAGATGAAACCAAGTCACCCTTTCTGATCCTGACACCTCTACACCCACTCACTCTGCAGACGTGCAACCCACTCAATCACAGGCATGCACAGCGGTGTCACCACTGAAGGGTACGCCATCCCTTCCACTGACTCGTGAAGGCTGAGTTTGTTTGGTCAATGCCCTCGAACTCTGGCTCCATCAGACCCAGTCAGGCACGTGTGTCCAAAAATGTCACACGGGGAAAGTGCGACAAAACAATCCATTTCAAAGTATATTCATATTTGGCATCGTGTAAGCAGAGACTCAGAACCACACGCTCAACAGCCACAACATTAGGTACACCTACACATTCATCCAATGCAAAGTCATTTCTTAAATGAATACTACTACAGAGGTGACAGTTGTAGTTTCCATCGACACAAAGACATGATAACACTGGAGTGTTCTTAAACCTTCCAAAGTAAACAATACTTATTTTTCAGACCATAAGGCGCACCAAAATATAAGGCGCATTAGAGGGGTCTGATTAGGATTTTTTTCTACATTTATACCACTTTCTTGTGGTCTACATAACATGTAATGGTGGTTCTTTTGTCAAAATGTTGCATAGAGGATGTTTTACAGATCATCTTCAAGCCGCTTTATGACAGTCTCTTCAGGATGCACCATTTTGTGGGCGGTCTTATTTACGTGGCTCAACTTCGACTGCGTCTTCTCCCCTTCATCACTGACAGATTACTGTATTTTTCGGACTATAAGGCGCACTTAAAATTCTTTCATTTTCTCAAAAATAATTCTGGTTGTGCTTACTGACCTCGAAGCTATTTTATTTGGTACCTGGTGTAATGATACGTGTGACCAGTAGATGGCAGCCACACATAAGAGAAACGTGTAGACTGCAAGATGACGCCAGTAAACAACACCAAAACTGTAAATGTTCCATTGAGAATATAGAACATTACACACAGAACTCAAAAATATGTGTACTACTTTGGTAAGCAATGAAGTCGCACTACTTGATGGATTGTCGGCGCATTAAACATACGAGTATTACTATGGTGTGTGTATAAGGACCGCAAAATGGCACCTATTAGCAAACATATTACCTGGCGTTTTATTTCGCAGTAAAATGCAAAACCAACTTTTCTTTCCCCTTCTGGTACCTGCTGATGTGTATTGGCATCTGCATAAGTCCTGAAAATGTCATTGTAGTCTTTGCCGACACCATAGTCATAAGTCGTAAGCACAGTTTGGGAGGGGAGGGGGAGAGCATATGACACAACAACAAAGGAAAGTGCCGACCGTTTAGACAATGGTGCACTGTTAACTCATCAACAAGAGGGCAAAAGAGATACTTTCACAGTGAGTCATTCTCTGGGCAGAATGTGCTTTTCACGGTAAGTTTGTAATGGCGTACACAAGGATACATAAATGTTTTCATCCCAGTCCTTATACGCACACCACAATAATACTTGTATGTTGAAGCACAGTACGTCCGACTATGGTCTACTTCTTAGCTTACCAAAGTCGTATTAAAACATTTTGACAGGTTTTTGAGCGCCGTGTGTAGTGTTCTATATTTTCAATGGAACATCAGAGTTTTGGTCTCGCATGCTTACGGGTACTTGCCTCCTCCTGCAGTCCACACATGCAGTCGTGGTCAAAAGTTTACATACACTTGTAAAGAACATAATGTCATGGCTGTCTTGAGTTTCCAATAATTTCTACAACTCTTATTTTTTTGTGATAGAGTGATTGGAGCACATACTTGTTGGTCACAAAAAACGTTCATGAAGTTTTGGTTCTTTTATGAATTTATTATGGGTCTACTGAAAATGTGAGCAAATGTGCTGGGTCAAAAGTATACATACAGCAATGTTAATATTTGCTTACATGTCCCTTGGCAAGTTTCACTGCAATAAGGCGCTTTTGGTAGCCATCCACAAGCTTCTGCTTGAATTTGTGACCACTCCTCTTGACAAAATTGGTGCAAATCAGCTAAATTTGTTAGTTTTCTGACATGGACTTGTTTCTTCAGCATTGTCCACATGTTTAAGTCAGGACTTTGGGAAATCCATTCTAAAACCTTAATTTTAGCCTGATTTAGCCATTCCTTTACCACTTTTGACGTGTGTTTGGGGGTCATTGGCCTGTTGGAACACCCAACTGCGCCCAAGACCCAACCTCCGGGCTGATGATTTTAGGTTGTCCGGAAGAATTTGGAGGTAATCCTCCTTTTTTATTGTCCCATTTAAAGCACCAGTTCCATTGGCAGCAAAACAGGCCCAGAGCATAATACTACCACCACCATGCTTGACGGTAGGCATGGTGTTCCTGGGATTAAAGGCCTCACCTTTTCTCCTGCAAACATATTGCTGGGTATTGTGGCCAAACAGCTCAATTTTTGTATCATCTGACATCACATGGACCAGCAGATCAGGTCTCATGTTCAGTAGACTCATAATAAATTCATAAAAGAACCAAACTTCATGAATGCTTTTTTGTGACCAACAAGTATGTGCTCCAATCACTCTATCACAAAAAAATAAGAGTTGTAGAAATGATTGGAAACTCAAAACAGCCATGACATTATGTTCTTTACAAGTGTATGTACACTTTTGATCGCGACTGTATCTCTTATGTGATCTAATGGTCACACCATGTACCACATAAAATTGGTTGCAGGTCAGTAAGCACAACCAGAATTAATACATACTGTACATAAGGCGCATTGTTGATTTTTGAGCAAATGAAAGGATTTCTAGCGTGCCTTATAGTCCGAAAAATATAGTAATAATGCATATACAACAATTACAAACTGAAAATTGCGCTTGTTACTGTAGGTAAAAAAAATATAATCATTGTCATGTGTTCGAGCCTCTGTGTGAAGCAGCTCGATTAGCGTGTGTGTGTGTGTGTGTGTGTGTGTGTGTGTGTGTGCGTGCGTGTGCGCAGCAGGCAGATCAGTACATCTGAGACCCTTCAGCCGCGTCTGCGAGCTGGCTGTCTTTGCAAACATGAGAGGCTGATAATTGAGGCATCAAGCCATTCCACCGCCTTGTCTGCACACAAAACATAAGGGGCAAGATAATGGCGCAACAGCGATGAACAATGGAGACCCCCTTTCAATGGAATGCGGTGATGAAGGGGGAGGAAAGGACAGACAGATAAGCGTTGTTATTCAATAAAGAGCAATGTGGCTTGCACCTGTGTGTGGCACCGCTTCAAATGCATTCTCCTCTTTAGCCGTTAAAATATGACTCAAATGTGCAAATGAACTGCTGAATATTTAAGTTTATTACAAGATGAACTTATATTGACCTATCGTCTCTTGTTTCCTTGTATTTTAATTATTGCTGTCAATCTAAACCACGGGTGTCAAACCGATTTTAGGAGAAACATCTACTTCCAAGTGGGCCAGACTGGTAAAATCACGGCACGATAACTTAAAAATAAAGACAACTTCGGATTGTTTCTTTGTTTAAAAATAGAACAAGCACATTCTGAAATTGCACAAATCAGTTTTTTTACACTTACATGTAGTGGTTAATAGTAGGGGTGTAACGGTACATGTATTTGTATTGAACCGTTTCGGTACGGGGGTGTCGGTTCGGTTCGGAGGTGTACCGAACGAGTTTCCACACGGACATATTAAGTAGCGTACCGCAAGTTGTGTAAACAATGCACACCGAGGCACAACAAACGGCATGCTAGCAACGACCGGGCTAGGACAACATATAAAAGCCAGAGCTGGAAGACCCTCCTGCCTCGTTAAGATCTCCCGTTTAGGAACACTTTTGGTGCGCGATACAACAATGGAGGACGGAGGTTTGCCGACATTGTTTAGCAGCTGCTTCTGACAACACGTCAAACATGCTAACCATTTGAAGCGTCACCACCGCATTCAAGCAGCCTCTCCTCGGCGAGTCAGGCAGGGCTAGAGCAATAACAAATGTTTTTATAGCAGCAGATTTAAGACCACATTGCATTAGAAACTAGATTTTGACCCTCTTCTATGGTGGAAAAACAATTAGCCCATATATCCTCTTACTGCCAAGTTAGCCAGGCTGGGGGGGGGGGGGGGGGGGGGGGGTTGACTTGAAACTGTTTAATGTTGCACTTTTTATATGTAGAACAAAAGTTTTGTCATTTTATTTAATCTGAGCAACTTGAGGCAGTTTAATGTTGATTAACGTGGACCCCGACTTAAACAAGTTGAAAAACTTATTGGGGTGTTACCATTTAGTGGTCAATTGTACGGAATATGTACTGTACTGTGCAATCTACTAATAAAAGTCTCAATCAATCAAAAAAAGCACTTTATATGTAGAAAAGTTTTGTTAAGAAACCATTCTGAGCCTCATCTTATTTAGTTTTTATTTGATATATGTTGACCACATTAACCCTGGCAATGGACCCCGTGTGTATATGTATGTTATGCTATTGTTTACAAATTTGGTAAATAAATAACCCAAAAATTTGTATTTTGTTGTTTTCTTACTGTACCGAAAATGAACCAAACCGTGACCTCTAAACCGACGTACATACCGAACCGAAATTTTTGTGTACCGTTACACCCCTAGTTAATAGTATTCTATCTTTATTTGTCGTTATTTATATTTTCTGAATAAATTATGTGATAATGTTCATCAGTCAACTCATAATTTTCAATCTATTGAGATTTAAAAAAATTATATCAAAATCAAATTACAGGATGTTATTTATGTAGTTTGATCATATTCCTCGACTGACGTGCTAATATCATGTGGTTTATTTTGTACATATGCAGCATCAACTACAAAGATACAAATAATTGCTATTGCAACATCTAGTGGACACATTTAGAACAGCAGTTTCTTTCATTAA
>NC_084750.1:21296033-21353533 GCF_033978785.1 Entelurus aequoreus | reverse complement strand
TTCAAGAGAGAGGGATTCATTTAATCTGTGGATTAATGTAATCTGGATTACAATGGAGGCACATGTGAGATGCGGGTGTTTGCGCATGCAAAACGCACATCTGTCTAACACGTTGAGGGGATTAAAGACATAAACCCGTGTTGTGTCTAGAATTAATAACCGTGTGTGTGTGTGTGTGCGTGCATGCATGTGTATCACTTTAAAGCTCTCTACCTTCTCCAGATGTGCAGTCCCACTCCCATGGAGAGGAGCATGACGAGCGCTGCCACCGACACGATGGCGATGATCACCACTGGACTCTGTTCACTGGACGCTAGAGCCACTGCAATATACAACACATGTCTTTGTAAAAATGAAATAAACGACCATACGTTGCAGTGTTAATCAAAACATGAACACACAATACATCTGGAGCTAATTATTGGGTGTAAAGAGGCTATTATTGCATGCATATTGTGTTTGTGGTCTCATTTTGGTCTTCAATGCTACTCACTTATTGTTATTATTACTATTATTATTAGAGATTATACAAAACCCAAAACCAGTGAAGTTGGCACGTTGTGTAAATGGTAAATAAAAAAAAGAATACAATGATTTGCAAATCCTTTTCAATTTATATTCAATTGAATAGACTGCTAAGACAAGATATTTAATGTTCACACTGAGAAACTTGATTTTTTTTTGCAAAGAATCATTAACTTAGAATTTAATGGCAGCAACACATTGCAAAAAAGTTGTCACAGGGGCATTTTTACCACTGTGTTACATGGCCTTTCCTTTTAACAACACTCAGTAAACGTTTGGGAACTGAGGAAACCAATTTTTGAAGCTTTTCAGGTGGAATTATTTCCCATTCTTGCTTGATGTACAGTTTAAGTTGTTCAACAGTCCGGGGGTCTCCTTTGTGGTATTTTAGGCTTCATAATGCGCCACACATTTTCAATGGGAGACAGGTCTGGACTACAGGCAGGCCAGTCTAGTACCCGCACTCTTTTACTATGAAGCCACGCTGTTGTAACACTTGACATTGTCTTGCTGAAATAAGCAGGGGCGTCCATGAAAAACACATTGCTTGGATGGCAACATATGTTGCTCCAAAACCTGTATGTACCTTTCAGCACTAATGGCGCCTTCACAGATGTGTAAGTTACCCATGCTTTGGGCACTAATACACCCCCATACCATCACAGATGCTGGCTTTTCAACTTTGCGCCTATAACAATCCGGATGGTTCTTTTCATCTTTGGTTCTGAGCTAATGAGCTAATATTTGCAAAAAATAAAGTTTACCAGTTCCAACGTTAAACCTCTTGTCTTTGCAGTGTATTCATTTGAATATAGGTTGAAAGGATTTGCAAATCATTGTATTCTGTTTTTATTTATGATTTATACAACGTGCCAACTTCACCGGTTTTGGGTTGTGCAGATTATTCCAAAGGGCCCTCACCTAAACCTAAAGTCACACTCCGCATGTTTACATGCACTAAAAAAACTATTTATTGAGTTAATTGGTTAAACCCAGCTTTTAAAACACATAAAACCCTAATAGACAGTATGAAGCTTGCAATATCTCCAATATTTTTGAATAGAAAACAACTTTTATAAGGTTTAAGGTAATACTTTAAGGTAAGCCTTTAAACCACACTAAATTATTTGGTGGTGTCTTTTTTTGAAATTCTGTGTCTTTTTTTAATTTTTAATTTTTAGAATTTATCAACCAAAAATGCTCTCTATCTATAAAATTTTTACAAGGTAAATAAAATAAAAATGTTTCTGAAAAGGGGCAGGAAGAAGCAAAAGCTCAATGTCCTGCTCTATCAGTCACATATTATAATCTGATTATTTATCAACAACCGAATACATGAATGTATTCAACAATTATATCTTATAATAGAATATAGTATATTTAGTATATAATTACATATACATATATAATAACATCCATGAACACTCAAAAAAAAAAAAATGCTTCATCAAATTTAGTTTGTATGAATAAAATATATCCTTAATATGTTACGTTTTTTTTAAATGTATTTTTTAAAATTGAATGTTATTACTTTTATTTCCACATGAACTTAACTTTAACTTAACTTTAATTCCACATAATCACTCCACAAATGTACATGCACTTATAAGAGTTGGGTTAACACATAGCTGTTTTAAATTGAATAATTTAAATTAAATAATTGACATGAACTGAAAAAATCTGATAAAATATGTTTTTGTCGGTTTTTAATACTATTTAATATATTCCTTGTACCTTGTATGTATGTTTTATTATTCTCTAGTATTTTGCTATTATAATCCCTTTTGCATTTTCTCATAATATTTAGTAGTTTGTTTTCATAAGTCTTGCATTTTTGCCCTGCCTCTTTTGTTCTTCTTTTTATAAATTGTTGAGAATGTTTTAAATAGTGCCGACAAATTTTAAATAAAGAGTTTTAATAATCAGTTACTATTAACTTCAATATGACTAAAAGTAGGTCAAGATTCTCTTTACTTTGTAGTGTAAGGTAGAGTCTAACTTATTCATGTAGAATTATCATTAATGAATGATTATATATACAAATACAAATAAAACAACTATAATACATATATGAAAAATATATTAAAATTAAATACAATTGTAATAATTCATCATTATTACATATATTATTAGAGGGGGTTAAGCCTCCACTGTCTTTAAAAACGAATGTTCCGAACTTTAATCAAGGTTACTTGAATGCACTACAATTATGTGCTATTAAATGCAATAGTGACTTAGGAAGTTAAAGGACAGAAAAAAAATTTAAAAATATTTTTCAAAAGCCTAGGACATGATAATTTATGACTATTAACTTAAATATGATTATAAATATGTCAAGACATTGTAGTGTAAGGTACAGCCTAACTGATTCATGTAGGATTATCATTCATGGATAATAATATATACAAATACAATTAAAACAACTATAATAAATACATTAAAATTAAATGACAAATAAATACAATTGTAATAATTGATAATTATTACATATATTATTAGAGGGGGTTAAGCCTCCACTGTCTTTAAAAACAAATGTTCCGAACTTTAATCAAGGTTACTTGAATGCACTACAATTATGTGCTATTAGATGCAATAGTGACTTAGGAAGTTAAAAGAGAGAAAAACATTTTAAAAATCTTTTTCAAGTGTCCCTAAACAACCACATTGAGTGTTTACGAGACAGGCCGACCCTGGCATCCGCTTATATTCCCCATGCAGCCGTCACGAGGTTAGACTGCGGCTCCCTTGAAAAGTTTGCGAGGTCATCACTTGTCTGACACGTTAGCTCGCCCCAGGCAACGATAGGCATCATCCCAAAAGTTATGTTGCGAAACAAAAGCCCTCGCTCCCAAAACACAAAAAAGGTCAACCACGTTTTTTTTTTTTGCGCCGAATCCTGCGGGTCTTAAAGGGAAAGAACAAAAGTGCCGTGGTGGATTTGGAACTTTGACCGAGCGTAGGAGATGCGGCTTTTAGGTAAATTTGACGGCGTAAATGTGAAGCACTAAAAAAAAATGGCTGTTTTCATTAGAAGTTGGAGGCATAAAACCCACACAGAGAGTCAAAAGTAAACTCTGAGGTGGTATCAAAGACAGCGTTGAAACTTCGCACATCATCTTAAACCCTGTCACATCGCCCTCTCTCTCTCTCTCTCTCTCTCTCTCTCTCTCTCGACATTGTTTAGGCTGGCCAGACGCCCACGCCACCCCACTCAAGTGGCGGGCGAGAACAGGAGAAGGAGGTGTTAAAAGGCGACTCACACTCTCCCAGAGTCTGCAGCTCCAGGGGAGCGCTGTAGGCTCCGTAGTCGATGGGAGGAGGAGACGAGGACGAGGAGGACGAGGAGGATGAGGACGAGGGATACGTGGAGGAGGAGGAGGAGGAGGAGGAGGAGAGAGGGGACGAAGCCAGGGATGAGGAGGGTGCGGGCGTGGTGAAGGGACGGATGAGGAAGACGTAGGTGGTGCCGGCTTTCAGGTTGTTGACGCTGATCCGGGTGGCGGCCGTTTTCATGGTGGAATAACTCTGGTCCTTTTGCTCCTGGGAAACACAGAAAAGATACATGAATTCAACATTTCTAATGCTGGACGATATGAATGAACATGGCCTCAATTTAGGATTGTTCTGAGATAGGAGCTGTCTCTCTGGTAGGGTTGTACGGTATACCGGTATTGGCATAGTACCACGATACTAATGAATCATATTCGGTACTATACCGCCTCTGAAAAGTACCGGTCGAGCAGAGGAGCATGTTCGGCAGTGCACAATCACAGAGTACTTACAAGCAGACACAGTGTGTAGACAGAAAAGGAAGAATGGACGCATTTGGACTTTTTGACAGAAAAAATCCAGATTTTTTGACGGAATTAATCCAGACTTTTTGACGTAAAAAATCCAGACTTTTTGACGTAAACAATCCTGAATTTTTGACGTAAAAAATCCTGAATTTTTGACGTAAAAAATCCTGAATTTTTGACGTAAAAAATCCTGAATTTTTGACGTAAAAAATCCTGAATTTTTGACGTAAAAAATCCTGAATTTTTGACGGAAAAAATCCTGAATTTTTGACAGGAAAAATCCCGACTTTTTGACAGCAAAAAATCTCGACTTTTTGACACTTAGAAAAAATCTCGACTTTTTGACAGAAAATCCCGACTTTTTGACAGAAAAATCCCGACTTTTTGACGGTTAAGATCCCTACTTTTTGATGGAAAAAAATCCCGACTTTTTGACAGAAAAAAATCCCGATTTTTTGACACTTGGAAAAAATCCAGACTTTTTGACAGGAAAAAATCCAGATTTTTTGACACTTGGAAAAAATCCAGACTTTTTGACAGAAAAAATCCAGATGTTTTGACAGAAAAATCCAAATTTTTTGAAAGAAAAAAATCCAGATTTTATGAGGGAAAAAAATCCAGACTTTTTGAGGGAAAAAATCCAGACTTTTTGAGGGAAAAAATCCAGACTTTTTGATGGAAAAAATCCAGACTTTTTGAGGGAAAAAATCCAGACTTTTTGATGGAAAAAAATCCAGACTTTTTGAGGAAAAAAATCCAAACTTTTTGAGGGAAAAAATTCCCGATTTTTTTGAGGGAAAAAAATCCAGAATTTTTGAGGGAAAAAATCCCAAAAATTTTTTAGGGAAAAAAATCCAGATTTTTTGAGGGAAAAAAATCCCGACTTTTTGAGGGAAAAATCCAGACTTTTTGACGGAAAAAAATCCAGACTTTTTGACGGAATTAATCCAGACTTTTTGACGTAAAAAATCCAGACTTTTTGACGTAAAAAATCCTGAATTTTTGACATAAAAAATCCTGAATTTTTGACATAAAAAATCCTGAATTTTTGACGTAAAAAATCCTGAATTTTTGACGGAAAAAATCCTGAATTTTTGACAGGAAAAATCCCGACTTTTTGACAGCAAAAAATCTCGACTTTTTGACACTTAGAAAAAATCTCGACTTTTTGACAGAAAAATCCCGACTTTTTGACGGAAAAAGTCCCGACTTTTTGACGGTTAAGATCCCTACTTTTTGATGGAAAAAATCACGACTTTTAGACAGAAAAAAAATCCCGATTTTTTGACGGTTAATATCCCTACTTTTTGATGGGAAAAAATCCAGACTTTTTGATGGAAAAAAATCCAGACTTTTTGAGGGAAAAAATCCAAACTTTTTGAGGGAAAAAATTCCCGATTTTTTTGAGGGAAAAAAATCCCGATTTTTTGAGGGAAAAAAATCCCGACTTTTTGAGGGAAAGAATCCCAATTTTTTTTTAAGGAAAAAAAATCCAGATTTTTTGAGGGAAAAAAATCCCGAGTTTTTGAGGGAAAAAATCCAGACTTTTTGATGGAAAAAAATCCAGACTTTTTGAGGGAAAAAATCAGGACTTTTTGAAGGAAAACATTTCGACTTGTTGACAGAAAAAAATCCCGACTTTTTGATGGAAAATATCCCGACTTTTTGAGGGAAAAAATCCTGACTTTTTGAGGGAAAAAATCCCGAGTTTTTGACACTTAGAAACAACTGACAGAGAGGGGTCAGCGGATGCTGAAGCGCACAGTGCAAAGACTTCCTGCACAGTCAGTTGCTACAGAGCTCCAAACTTCACGTGACTCTCCAATTAGCCCACGTACAGTACGGAGAGAGCTTCATGGAATGGGTTTCCATGGCCGAGCAGCTGCATCTAAGTCATACATCACCAAGTCCAATGCAAAGCTTGGGATGCAGTGGTGTAAAGCACGTCGCCACTGGACCCTAGAGCCTGTTCTTCGGAGTGATGAATCACGCTTTTCCATCTGGCAATCTGATGGACAAGTCTGTGTTTGGAGGTCACCAGGAGAACGCTACATTTCAGACTGCATTGTGCTGAGTGTGACATTTGGTGGAGGAGGAATTATGGTGTGGGGTTGTTTTTCAGGAGTTAGTTCAAGTGAAAGGAACTTTGAAAGCTCCAGGATACCAAAATATTTTGGACAATTCCATGCTCCCAACCTTGTGGGAACAGTTTGGAGCGGACCCCTTCCTCTTCCAACATGACTGTGCACCAGTGCACAAAGCAAGGTCCATAAAGACATGGATGACAGAGTCTGGTGTGGATGAACTTGACTGGCCTGCACAGAGTCCTGACCTAAACCCGATAGAAAACCTTTGGGATGAATTAGAACGGAGACTGAGAGCCAGGCCTTCTCGACGAACACCAGTGTGTGACCTCACCAATGCGCTTTTGGAAGAATGGTGGAAAGTTCCTATGAACACACTCCGCAACCTTGTGGACAGCCTTCCCAGAAGAGGTGAAGCTGTAATAGCTGCAAAAGGTGGACCGACATCATATTGAACCCTATGGGTTAGGAATGGGATGGCACTTCAAGTTCATATGTGAGTCAAGGCAGGCGACCAAATACTTTTGGCAATATAGTGTACATCCAATTCAATGCAAAACCCAGAAATAGGCATCTCCTTCACAAGGAGGTGGGGGGTGGGGGTGGGGGGGTGGGGGTGGGGGACAACAAATACCGCTCTTCCTTTTGCCTGTAATTTATCAGGTTGAAACACCGTACCGCCACGTTTAACAATATTTTTAGCTGTTATGCGGCGCGGCGGTTTAAAGGGGCATCTTAATCAGGAGAAGAAAAATACATCATCCGCCCTAAACAATACCATTTTTTTTAAAACGCCTCAGCGCTTTTTGTCGCAGTGTGGTGTAAGTCGTATTGCTTTTTTTCATTCCGGAGCTTTGCAACATAAGTCCTGTCTCACTGGGTTATATCACTTTCATCTGCTCCCCACCTTCCTTCAATTCTCTCCAACACCACTTCCGCTCTTGGAAATAGTCTTAAACTGCATCACCTTCTCCTAATCGGTTAGCCGTCAACTTTTGATGAGGCCATACAGGAGAGTAGGCCTTTATCTGCTGTGGTCGTGAAAAGGCTTGTGCCTTTAAAATACAACCACCCGACCCTCTGCTGACCATTTTAAATCATCTGACTGAAAGGCTTCTTAGAAAAGACCCTTTTTTTTTTTTTTTTTTAAAGGTGAACTCTTTGATGAAAGCATTTCCTCCAGACCCCGTGCGTTTCCCACCTAGGCCTTCAGTGGTGTCCGACTTCAATGATTACCTCTCAAAATACCATCATTTATGTCACCACATGACCATTGCTGATGAAATACTATACAGAAACACATTTACGCACTACTTGGCTGTGGAGGGGGGCGTGGCCTGCGGGCCTGCCGCGGAACGTGGTGTGCAAGGACCGGCCTCGAAGACAGCGACAGGTAGATGTCCCAGGTGGGCCTTGTTATCTAATCACCTGTCGCCTTTATTAGCAGCAGCCGGAACGAGACACGCTGGACTGAAAAGTGCAAAAATATATTGCTGGAAAGCAATCACTGCAATCACTGTGGTTTGCGCTTACGCGCCAAACCGCAGCTCAGAGTACCCACCCTTTTTGGATTCACTCGAGGGAGTACTTGAGAGTGCTCCCCCGGGTGATTCCCTCGTTCTACTTGGGGACTTCAATGCTCATGTTGGCAGCGACAGTGAAACCTGGAGAGGCGTGATTGGGAAGAATGGTTGCCCGGATCTGAACCCGAGCGGTGTTTTGTTATTGGACTTTTGTGCCCGTCACAGATTGTCCATAACAAACACCATGTTCAAACATAAGGGTGTCCATATGTGCACTTGGCACCAGGAAACCCTAGGCCGCAGTTCCATGATCGACTTTGTAGTTGTGTCGTCGGATTTGCGGCCTCATGTTTTGGACACTCGGGTGAAGAGAGGGGCGGAGCTTTCTACCGATCACCACCTGGTGGTGAGTTGGCTGCGATGGTGGTGGAGGATGCCGGACAGACCTGGCAGGCCCAAACGCATTGTGAGGGTTTGCTGGGAACGTCTGGCAGAGTCTCCTGTCAGAGAGAGTTTCAATTCCCACCTCCGGAAGAACTTTGAACATGTCACGAGGGAGGTGCTGGACATTGAGTCCG
Source organism: Entelurus aequoreus (assembly GCF_033978785.1). NCBI lineage: Eukaryota > Metazoa > Chordata > Actinopteri > Syngnathiformes > Syngnathidae > Entelurus > Entelurus aequoreus. The sequence continues at coordinate 21,345,026 of NC_084750.1, read as the reverse complement.
AATGGACCATGTTCCGCGCCTCTATTGTCTAGGCGGCTGATTGGAGCTGTGGCCGCAAGGTAGTTGGTGCCTGTCGTGGCGGTAATCCTAGAACCCGTTGGTGGACACCGGCGGTGAGGGATGCCGTCAAGCTGAAGAAGGAGTCCTATCGGGTTCTTTTGGCTCATAGGACTCCTGAGGCAGCGGACAGGTACCGACAGGCCAAGCGGTGTGCGGCTTCGGCGGTCGCGGAGGCAAAAACTCGGACATGGGAGGAGTTCGGGGAAGCCATGGAAAACGACTTCCGGACGGCTTCGAAGCGATTCTGGACCACCATCCTCCGCCTCAGGAAGGGGAAGCAGTGCACTATCAACACCGTGTATGGTGAGGATGGTGTTCTGCTGACCTCGACTGCGGATGTTGTGGATCGGTGGAGGGAATACTTCGAAGACCTCCTCAATCCCACCAACACGTCTTCCTATGAGGAAGTAGTGCCTGGGGAATCTGTGGTGGGCTCTCCTATTTCTGGGGCTGAGGTTGCTGAGGTAGTTAAAAAGCTCCTCAGTGGCAAGGCCCCGGGGGTGGATGACATCCGCCCAGAGTTCCTTAAGGCTCTGGATGCTGTGGGGCTGTCTTGGTTGACAAGACTCTGCAGCATCGCGTGGACATCGGGGGCGGTACCTCTGGATTGGCAGACCGGGGTGGTGGTTCCTCTCTTTAAGAAGGGGAACCGGAGGGTGTGTTCTAACTATCGTGGGATCACACTCCTCAGCCTTCCCGGTAAGGTCTATTCAGGTGTGCTGGAGAGGAGGCTACGCCGGATAGTCGAACCTCGGATTCAGGAGGAACAGTGTGGTTTTCGTCCTGGTCGTGGAACTGTGGACCAGCTCTATACTCTCGGCAGGGTCCTTGAGGGTGCATGGGAGTTTGCCCAACCAGTCTACATGTGTTTTGTGGACTTGGAGAAGGCATTCGACCGTGTCCCTCGGGAAGTCCTGTGGGGAGTGCTCAGAGAGTATGGGGTATCGGACTGTCTGATTGTGGCGGTCCGCTCCCTGTATGATCAGTGCCAGAGTTTGGTCCGCATTGCCGGCAGTAAGTCGGACACGTTTCCAGTGAGAGTTGGACTCCGCCAAGGCTGCCCTTTGTCACCGATTCTGTTCATAACTTTTATGGACAGAATTTGTAGGCGCAGTCAAGGCGTTGAGGGGATCTGGTTTGGTGGCTGCAGGATTAGGTCTCTGCTTTTTGCAGATGATGTGGTCCTGATGGCTTCATCTGGCCAGGATCTTCAGCTCTCGCTGGATCGGTTCGCAGCTGAGTGTGAAGCGACTGGGATGAGAATCAGCACCTCCAAGTCCGAATCCATGGTTCTCGCCCGGAAAAGGGTGGAGTGCCATCTCCGGGTTGCGGAGGAGACCCTGCCCCAAGTGGAGGAGTTCAAGTACCTCGGAGTCTTGTTCACGAGTGAGGGAAGAGTGGATCGTGAGATCGACAGGCGGATCGGTGCGGCGTCTTCAGTAATGCGGACGCTGTATCGATCCGTTGTGGTGAAGAAGGAGCTGAGCCGGAAGGCAAAGCTCTCAATTTACCGGTCGATCTACGTTCCCATCCTCACCTATGGTCATGAGCTTTGGGTCATGACCGAAAGGACAAGATCACGGGTACAAGCGGCCGAAATGAGTTTCCTCCGCCGGGTGGCGGGGCTCTCCCTTAGAGATAGGGTGAGAAGCTCTGCCATCCGGGGGGAGCTCAAAGTAAAGCCGCTGCTCCTCCACATCGAGAGGAGCCAGATGAGGTGGTTCGGGCATCTGGTCAGGATGCCACCCGAACGCCTCCCTAGGGAGGTGTTTAGGGCACGTCCGACCGGTAGGAGGCCACGAGGAAGACCCAGGACACGTTGGGAAGACTATGTCTCCCGGCTGGCCTGGGAACGCCTCGGGATGCCACGGGAGGAGCTGGACGAAGTGGCTGGGGAGAGGGAAGTCTGGGCTTCCCTGCTTAGGCTGCTGCCCCCGCGACCCGACCTCGGATAAGCGGAAGAAGATGGATGGATGGATGGATGGCAATCACTGCATGAAAATAAAAGACTGTTACCTCGGACTGCCGGGCTCACAAGAAGAATCTTTGTGTCAGGAGAACCCACAGGGGGGGCAACATCTACATGGGCATTGAATCACATCAACAGTGCGCAGTGTACAAATCGGGTTATTTTCTGGCGCATATAAAACTCAATAAACCCGCATCAGCCATTAAAACATATCTTATGTGGTAGTGTCAAAATTAAAATTGCAAAAAAACATATTAAACGTGAAAAAAATAAAGAAATAAAATATTTGAACTCTCAAATTCATCCGCTAACGGTCCCGGTGAGTATCCAATCACAGGACGAGTGAACGTCACGTTCAACGTGAGGCCAGCGAGAAGGCCTTGCTGACAACAACTCGTGATCTGATTGGCTATCGCAATTGTCTATCAACTGTATGTGTCCGTTGACAGATTTGGTACAGCATGGCAACATAAGCTAGCTGAATTCTGATTGGATAAAAACTCTAATCTAATAACAAGACATGAAGAGACTATGAATACTTTTAGATATTTAGGGAAAGTAAATTAAAAATGACTTTTATCTTTAATTATGATGATGATTTCTGGTTATGTTAGGCCAGCAAAAAGTGAGCCGTTGCTAGAAAATGTGCCGTATGTAAACGGTGCAAGTGTGACAGCTGTATGGTAGAATTGCTGTGACAAAATATGTCTGTTGGCTGCGGGGCGAGCAAAATCCCACCGAGAAGCCGTGATGAGATATTTCAGTTTAAACTTCTCCTATCATAGACATTTTCAACATGCCGTCCCGTGAAATGTATTCCAATAAGCCTTCCATTCCGAAGTAAATATACACGGTGTTTACCTCAGTGTGGCTACCTCCGAGTATGACTCACCCGCTGTTCACGCTCAGAAGCCGGCGCCGCACGCGGAATTAGAATGAAAGGATTTGGGGCGTCACAATGGATTTATGCTGGCAGTCTACCAAAACTTTGTTTTAGAGGAAAAAGCCCTGAAGTTAATATTTGACAGAAATACATCACAGTTGTGCAAAAAAAAATAACTCAATCTATCGTTAGTACAATTCAAACATTTCCTTTTTAAAGGCAGTTTGGAATATGAATTATTTGACTTGGGATTTTTTCCCTACATAGCCTGATGATGACACCCATGCCGGTTCGTGGCACAAACACCTGTCATAAATTATTTCAAGGGGACTCTTACTTGTTATTTTCTGCTATACTTCAATGTCCTTTGTAATTGCTTTAGTTCGCTTTAGCAGCATGGGCCAAGTCCATTCACAATGCCATAGAGATAACTGCTAATTTAGCATTGCGCCGAACATCGTCATTGTGACAGATTTATGGCCGTATTTCCTACAACCACCGCACTATTTAAGTTTATATTCTAGCCCAGGGTCCCCAAACTTTTTGATCCGGGGGCCGCATAGGGTGAAAAAAATTTGACCGGATGCCTGGCTGTGTGTGTGTATGTGTGTATGTATGTATCTATATATATATATATATATATATATATATATATATATATATATATATATATATATATATATATATATATATATATAGATACATACATACATACATACATACATACACATACACATATATATATATACATATATATATGTATATACATATATATATATACCTATATATATATATATATATATATACATATATATATGTATATATATATATACCTATATATATATATATATATATATATACATATATATATATATATATACATACACATATATATATACATACACATATACATATATATATACAGTATATATATATATATATATATATATATATATATATATATATATATATATATATATATATATATATATATATATATATATATATATATATATATACATACACATACATACACATACATATATACATACACATATATATATATTCCGAGCGCAATGATGGAAAAATGCATCTTTAGAGAATATGGTTTGCCTGAGCGGCTAGGAGACACAGAGAATACCAAGCTGTAGAAAATGGATTAGAAAGGACAGATTAAAAAAATCTAAAATAAAAAAATAAATATTTTAATTGCAAAAAAAAATTATTATTATTATTATTTATTTATTTTTTAAAATCTGTCCTTTCTAATCAATTTTCTACCGCTTGTTATTCTCAGTATAATAATTATGATGTATGGCCTACAAAAAATACAATAAAATTAAATAATATAATGGCAATCAAAATAAAATAAAATAAATAAATTAAATAAATAAATTAAAAAAAAAAAAAAAAGTTTTGATTTTTAATTTAATTTATTTATTTATTTTTCCAACTTGGGACTTCCAGCAGGCCGTATTTTGGGGACCCCTGTTATAGCCGAACATTTTCCCTTAATATTTTGTGTCTTTTTTTTCATAGTTTTTACCTATTTAAAGTGTTTCCTTGCTGAAGCGACACAGCAGTTTTGAATTGGCTTTACTGCAGTATAATAAATATTTTCTTTTCCCTTAAACACATCAACCTATTATTTTTTTTACCTTTGTTACATAAACTTTGGACATTATCTGGAATATAAACACATGACTAATGAACATTTTGGATTGAACTGACTTTAATGTGGTCGTTTTCTGTTATTGTTCATACATGATTATTTATAGTAGTGGTTCTCAAAACTTTGTTTCACCAAGTAACACCTCAGAAAACACTTGGCTCTTCAACTACCACCATAATGACCAAAATTAAAATACAGTAGTGTAGTAGGCCTAAATATTCATCAAAAACAAAGCAGATGTTTTATTTAACATGCATATTGTCTATTTTGTACATATCGCGGTAGTCTTACTGGTGCTTTTGTTTATTGTATTGCATTTTTTTTATTATATTGCTGATTGTATTTTCCCTTCTTTATTTCTAACTATTGTAGATATGAAGAGCAACGACAACACCCGAGGACAAATAAATGACTTCTGATTCTGATCTAATAGTTATAGCCACTGTAACATTACACAGAGTTTGAACAGTAACACTGTCTTTTAATTTTTATTTAAGTGATTCTTAGGAATACCACAGTTTTAGAATGACAGATTTATAGTGCAGCAGAGGGTTGTCCCGATACTAATATTTTGGTACCGGTACCAAAATGTGTTTTGATACCTTTCGATACTTTTCTAAATAAAGGGGACCACAAACAAATTGCATTGTTGGCTTTATTTTAACAAAAAATCTTAGGGTACATTAAACATATGTTTCTTATTGCAAGTTTGTCCTTAAATAAAATAGTGAACATACTAGACAACTTGTCTTTTAGTAGTAAGTAAACAAACAAAGGCTCCTAATTAGTCTGCTGACGTATGCAGTAACATTTTGTGTCATTTATCTACCTATTATTTTGTCAAGTGGTAGAAAATAAATGATTAATCAACTTGTTTATTTACTGTTAATATCTGCTTACTTTCTGTTTTAACATGTTCTATCTACACTTCTGCTACTTTTTTGGCGCTACTTTTTAGAGGCGGTATAGTACCGAATAAGTATCGCGGTACTATACTAGTACCGGTATAACGTACAACCCTAGTGTGAACTATGTATTACCCCAATACTCCTACTTGGATCTGGCTAAGAATTGAACCTGCAACTCCTGCTGCCAAGGCAAAGTCAAACCACGACACTACAACAGGTGGAGAATTTGTTTTTTATTATTGTCTTAATGTTGACAGTATTCTGTTTTGTCAGATTTCACTTAAAGCCCTTATTATAAAATAACTGACTTTTTCCAACCTATTTTTGTCCCTTTAGCCTGGCTTGTCCACCCATCATCATACAAATAATAATAATACATCTTCATTGTTACGATTAAGTATTATTATTAGTCTATCTGCTGTCTTTAAAAACGAGTGATGCTTCCGTTTCTAACTTTAATAGAGGGTCCTTGAACGCATTATAGTTATGCAAAAGGGCAATTAATTCAAAAAATGTTGTTCTTTGCTGCCACAAATATATTTTATTAGATTTTTATCTTTCTTCTGTCACCTCATCCTTGTTGCAAAATGCTCAGAACTGGTATTTACTGACAAAATACCAATTCTAACTGAACCAGGACAGGTATTGATCCATTCATTGATCGTACATGTTCCTGCTCAGCTGGTAACAATGCAGATAATCATACAATTATGTATGCTTTTTTCTTTATTTGAAGCATTTCTTTCTATCCTTTTTACAGGTGCCTTTGAGAAAATGTTTTAAAAAAGACATTTTCAACCACATCACCTTTGTAATAAAAGTGTTCCAGTCTTAAACACCCACCTTTATGTTCCATGCTCTACGACCTTTGAGGCGACGGCTTTGTCTTTAAAAAGTTCCAAAATTTGACCTATTTCGAAGCGCTTTTAGTACATTGATCAACCAATTTAAAGAATGTTCTTTGTATTTGAGCGCATTAATCGATGTGGCCTTTTTGACAGGTGTGTCAGTGGGAGAAACCCAGCCAAAAAATTTTTAGTAAGGCTATTATTAGAGAAGATGACAGTCTGCATGGATTGTGTCCAATCCCAAATGTCTTTTATTGACTTAACGCTGCGCCGTACCTCGGTTTTAAAGTGCCGGTTTCGGTCATTTCAGGTCAAGTAATGGAACAAATTGCAGAACAAAAAAAACTGCTAAGCTTTAGTGTGAAATGTTTAATGATAAAAAAAAATTTAAAAAAAGGAATTAAAATATATTCCACAGTCCCAAACATTTACTTTTTTTCTTGGCATTTTGGTATTTATTTTTTATATTATTTTGTGTTAAAAAACAAAATAAAGATATTTGAGAAGACATTTTTTACAAAGCGTTTCTTGCAGAATACCAAGCCTCACCCAGAAGTTAGCGCCTTCTTTACATGTCCAATAAGTCCACGTGCACAACCAATTTATAAAAAACAACAACAACAACAAAAAACCCCTGAAAGTTTTGGATTTAAACCCGATGGAAAGTTTCTTATTTGTTGATTACTTTCAGCAGGAAATAACAAAATAAACTGTCATGTTATATTTGAAGTTCTCTTTGACATTTTGACCCAAAAAAACGTCTATTTTCATTAAAGGCCTACTGAAAGCCACTACTACCGACCACACAGTCTGATAGTTTATATAGCAATGATGAAATCTTAACATTGCAACACATGCCAATACGGCCGGGTTAACTTATAAAGTGCAATTTTAAATTTCACGCTAAACTTCCGGTTGAAAACGTCTATGTATGATGACGTATGCGCGTGACGTCAATCGTTGAACCGGAAGTATTGGTACACCGTTGAATCCAATACAAAAAGCTCTGTTTTCATCTCAAAATTCCACAGTATTCTGGACATCTGTGTTGGTGAATCTTTTGCAATTTGTTTAATGAACAATGAAGACTGCAAATAAGAAAGTTGTAGGTGGGATCGGTGTATTAGCGGCTGGCTGCAGCAACACAACCAGGAGGACTTTGAGATGGATAGCAGACGCGCTAGCCGCCGACCTCACCTTGACTTTCTCCGTCTTAAATGCGCCCCCTTTGGGAAAAAATTATTAAAACAATTAAATAAATATGTATATAGAGACATACTGTAATAACTTGGAGTAAATAATGAAGAAAACCAATTACAAACAAAAAATTGGAAAACAAATTAAAAAATTAACTAAAAGCAGTCTTTTTCTCACAATGTGTTGACTTTTTTCTTATAAAATTGGGAACTATTTCTCATAATATTTCTGTTTTCTGTAACATTGCAATATTTTCTCGTAAAATTATTAGTTTTTTATGTAACTTATTACTTTTTAATGTAAAATGTTGACATTTGTCATATAAAATTCTGACTTGTATCACAATATTGCCCATTTTTTTGTTGTTCTTGTAAAATAGTGACATGTATGACTCTTGTCATAATTTTGCCAAGTAAAATTCCGATTATCATTGTAATATTGCCAAAATGTTCAAGTTTTCTCATAAAAATTGTGACTTTTGTTGCCTAAAATTACAACTCTTCATAAAATTGCCAATATTGTAAGCTTTTATTGTAAAATGGCGACTGTTATTGAGTACAATTCCAACTTTTGTCATAATATTGTGCAAATGTTCAGTTTTTCTTGTAAAATTTTGTCTTGCGTTGAGTAAAATTACGACTTTTATTATAACAAGTGTGTGTAAGAAATTGAAATGTGCCCCCTTTGGGAAAAATGTATTAAAACAATTAAATAAATATGTATATAGAGACATACTGTAATAACTTGGAGTAAATAATGAAGAAAACCAATTACAAACAAAAAATTGGAAAAAAATAAAATAAATGAACTAAAAGCAGTCTTTTTCTCACAATGTGTCGACTTTTTTCTTATAAAATTGGGAACTATTTCTCATAATATTTCTGTTTTCTGTAACATTGCAATATTTTCTCGTAAGAGTATTACTTTTTTATGTTAAATTATTACTTTTTAATGCAAAATGTTGACATTTGTCATATAAAATTCTGACTTGTATCACAATATTGCCCATTTTTTTGGTTGTTCTTGTAAAATAGTGACATGTATGACTCTTGTCGTAATTTTGCCAAGTAAAATTCACATTTTTATAGTAATATTGCCAAAATGTTTAAGTTTTCTCATAAAAATAGTGACTTTTGTTGCCTAAAATTGCAACTCTTTTCATAAAATTGCCAAAATTGTAAGCTTTTCTTGTAAAATTGCGACTGTTATTGAGTACAATTCCAACTTTTGTCATAGTATTGTGCAAATGTTCAGTTTTTCTTGTAAAATTTTTACTTGTGTTGAGTAAAATTATGACTTTTATTATAACAAGTGTTTGTAAGAAATTGAAATGCGCCCCCTTTGGGAAAAATGTAATAAAACAATTAAATAAATATGTATATAGAGACATACTGTAATAACTTGGAGTAAATAATGAAGAAAACCAATTACAAACAAAAAATTGGAAAAAAAAATTAAAAAATAGCTAAAAGCAGTCTTTTTCTCACAATGTGTCGACTTTTTTCTTATAAAATTGGGAACTATTTCTCATAATATTTCTGTTTTCTGTAACATTGCAATATTTTCTCGTAAAATGATTACTTTTTTATGTTAAATTATTACTTTTTAATGCAAAATGTTGACATTTGTCATATACAATTCTGACTTGTATCACAATATTGCCCATTTTTTTGGTTGTTCTTGTAAAATAGTGACATGTATGACTCTTGTCATAATTTTGCCAAGTAAAATTCCGATTATTATTGTAATATTGCCAAAATGTTTAAGTTTTCTCATAAAAATTGTGACTTTTGTCGCCTAAAATTGCAACTCTTTTCATAAAATTGCCAAAATTGTAAGCTTTTCTTGTGAAATTGCGACTGTTATTGAGTACAATTCCAACTTTTGTCATAATATTGTGCAAATGTTCAGTTTTTCTTGTAAAATTTTGACTTGCGTTGAGTAAAATTACGACTATTATAACAAGTGTGTGTAAGAAATTGAAATGCGCCCCCTTTGGGAAAAATTTATTAAAACAATTAAATAAATATGTATATAGAGACATACTGTAATAACTTGGAGTAAATAATGAAGAAAACCAATTTAAAAAAAAAAATTGGAAAAAAACAAAATAAAATTAACTAAAAGCGGTCTTTTTCTCACAATGTGTCGACTTTTTTCTTATAAAATTGGGAACTATTTCTCATAATATTTCTGTTTTCTGTAACATTGCAATATTTTCTCGTAAAATTATTACTTTTTTATGTTAAATTATTACTTTTTAATGCAAAATGTTGACGTTTGTCATATAAAATTCTGACTTGTATCACAATATTGCCCATTTTTTTGGTTGTTCTTGTAAAATAGTGACATGTATGACTCTTGTCGTAATTTTGCCAAGTAAAATTCACATTTTTATAGTAATATTGCCAAAATGTTTAAGTTTTCTCATAAAAATAGTGACTTTTGTTGCCTAAAATTGCAACTCTTTTCATAAAATTGCCAAAATTGTAAGCTTTTCTTGTAAAATTGCGACTGTTATTGAGTACAATTCCAACTTTTGTCATAGTATTGTGCAAATGTTCAGTTTTTCTTGTAAATTTTTTACTTGTGTTGAGTAAAATTATGACTTTTATTATAACAAGTGTTTGTAAGAGATTGAAATGTGCCCCCTTTGGGAAAAATGTATGAAAACAATTAAATAAATATGTATATAGAGACATAATGTAATAACTTGGAGTAAATAATGAAGAAAACCAATTACAAACAAAAAATTGGAAAAAATAAATAAAATTAACTAAAAGCAGTCTTTTTCTCACAATGTGTCGACTTTTTTCTTATAAAATTGGGAACTATTTCTCATAATATTTCTGTTTTCTGTAACATTGCAATATTTTCTCGTAAAATTATTACTTTTTTATGTTAAATTATTACTTTTTAATGCAAAATGTTGACATTTGTCATATAAAATTCTGACTTGTATCACAATATTGCCAATTGTTTTGTTGTTCTTGTAAAATAGTGACATGTATGACTCTTGTCATAATTTTGCCAAGTAAAATTCCGATTATTATTGTAATATTGCCAAAATGTTCAAGTTTTCTCATAAAAATTGTGACTTTTGTCGCCTAAAATTGCAACTCTTTTCATAAAATTGCCAAAATTGTAAGCTTTTCTTGTGAAATTGCGACTGTTATTGAGTACAATTCCAACTTTTGTCATAGTATTGTGCAAATGTTCAGTTTTTCTTGTAAAATTTTTACTTGTGTTGAGTAAAATTATGACTTTTATTATAACAAGTGTTTGTAAGAAATTGAAATGCGCCCCCTTTGAGAAAAATGTAATAAAACAATTAAATAAATATGTATATAGAGACATACTGTAATAACTTGGAGTAAATAATGAAGAAAACCAATTACAAACAAAAAATTGGAAAAAAAAATTAAAAAATAGCTAAAAGCAGTCTTTTTCTCACAATGTGTCGACTTTTTTCTTATAAAATTGGGAACTATTTCTCATAATATTTCTGTTTTCTGTAACATTGCAATATTTTCTCGTAAAATAATTAGTTTTTTATGTTAAATTATTACTTTTTAATGCAAAATGTTGACATTTGTCATATACAATTCTGACTTGTATCACAATATTGCCCATTTTTTTGGTTGTTCTTGTAAAATAGTGACATGTATGACTCTTGTCATAATTTTGCCAAGTAAAATTCCGATTATTATTGTAATATTGCCAAAATGTTTAAGTTTTCTCATAAAAATTGTGACTTTTGTCGCCTAAAATTGCAACTCTTTTCATAAAATTGCCAAAATTGTAAGCTTTTCTTGTGAAATTGCGACTGTTATTGAGTACAATTCCAACTTTTGTCATAATATTGTGCAAATGTTCAGTTTTTCTTGTAAAATTTTGACTTGCGTTGAGTAAAATTACGACTTTTATTATAACAAGTGTGTGTAAGAAATTGAAATGCGCCCCCTTTGGGAAAAATTTATTAAAACAATTAAATAAATATGTATATAGAGACATACTGTAATAACTTGGAGTAAATAATGAAGAAAACCAATTTCAAAAAAAAAATTGGAAAAAAACAAAATAAAATTAACTAAAAGCGGTCTTTTTCTCACAATGTGTCGACTTTTTTCTTATAAAATTGGGAACTATTTCTCATAATATTTCTGTTTTCTGCAACATTGCAATATTTTCTCGTAAAATTATTACTTTTTTATGTTAAATTATTACTTTTTAATGCAAAATGTTGACATTTGTCATATAAAATTCTGACTTGTATCACAATATTGCCCATTTTTTTGGTTGTTCTTGTAAAATAGTGACATGTATGACTCTTGTCGTAATTTTGCCAAGTAAAATTCCCATTTTTATAGTAATATTGCCAAAATGTTTAAGTTTTCTCATAAAAATAGTGACTTTTGTTGCCTAAAATTGCAACTCTTTTCATAAAATTGCCAAAATTGTAAGCTTTTCTTGTAAAATTGCGAGTGTTATTGAGTACAATTCCAACTTTTGTCATAGTATTGTGCAAATGTTCAGTTTTTCTTGTAAATTTTTTACTTGTGTTGAGTAAAATTATGACTTTTATTATAACAAGTGTTTGTAAGAGATTGAAATGTGCTCCCTTTGGGAAAAATGTATGAAAACAATTAAATAAATATGTATATAGAGACAAAATGTAATAACTTGGAGTAAATAATGAAGAAAACCAATTACAAACAAAAAATTGGAAAAAATAAATAAAATTAACTAAAAGCAGTCTTTTTCTCACAATGTGTCGACTTTTTTCTTATAAAATTGGGAACTATTTCTCATAATATTTCTGTTTTCTGTAACATTGCAATATTTTCTCGTAAAATTATTACTTTTTTATGTTAAATTATTACATTTTAATGCAAAATGTTGACATTTGTCATATAAAATTCTGACTTGTATCACAATATTGCCCATTTTTTTGGTTGTTCTTGTAAAATAGTGACATGTATGACGCTTGTCAAAATTTTGCCAAGTAAAATTCCGATTTTTATTGTAATATTGCCAAAATGTTCAAGTTTTCTCATAAAAATTGTGACTTTTGTTGCCTAAAATTACAGCTCTTTTCATAAAATTGCCAAAATTGTAAGCTTTTCTTGTGAAATTGCGACTGTTATTGAGTACAATTCCAACTTTTGTCATAATCTTGTGCAAATGCTCAGTTTTTCTTGTAAAATTTTGACTTGCGTTGAGTAAAATTCCGACTTTTATTATAACAAGTGTGTGTAAGAAATTGAAATGCGCCCCCTTTGGGAAAAATGTATGAAAACAATTAAATAAATATGTATATAGAGACATACTGTAATAACTTGGAGTAAATAATGAAGAAAACCAATTACAAACAAAAAATTGGAAAAAAAAATTAAAAAATAGCTAAAAGCAGTCTTTTTCTCACAATGTGTCGACTTTTTTCTTATAAAATTGGGAACTATTTCTCATAATATTTCTGTTTTCTGTAACATTGCAATATTTTCTCGTAAAATTATTACTTTTTAATGTTAAATTATTACTTTTTAATGCAAAATGTTGACATTTGTCATATAAAATTCTGACTTGTATCACAATATTGCCCATTTTTTTGGTTGTTCTTGTAAAATAGTGACATGTATGATGCTTGTCAAAATTTTGCCAAGTAAAATTCCGATTTTTATTGTAATATTGCCAAAATGTTCAAGTTTTCTCATAAAAATTGTGACTTTTGTTGCCTAAAATTACAGCTCTTTTCATAAAATTGCCAAAATTGTAAGCTTTTCTTGTGAAATTGCGACTGTTATTGAGTACAATTCCAACTTTTGTCATAATCTTGTGCAAATGCTCAGTTTTTCTTGTAAAATTTTGACTTGCGTTGAGTAAAATTACGACTTTTATTACAACAAGTGTGTGTAAGAAATTGAAATGCGCCCCCTTTGGGAAAAATGTATGAAAACAATTAAATAAATATGTATATAGAGACATACTGTAATAACTTGGAGTAAATAATGAAGAAAACCAATTACAAACAAAAAATTGGAAAAAAAAATTAAAAAATAGCTAAAAGCAGTCTTTTTCTCACAATGTGTCGACTTTTTTCTTATAAAATTGGGAACTATTTCTCATAATATTTCTGTTTTCTGTAACATTGCAATATTTTCTCGTAAAATTATTACTTTTTAATGTTAAATTATTACTTTTTAATGCAAAATGTTGACATTTGTCATATAAAATTCTGACTTGTATCACAATATTGCCAATTGTTTTGTTGTTCTTGTAAAATAGTGACATGTATGACTCTTGTCATAATTTTGCCAAGTAAAATTCCGATTATTATTGTAATATTGCCAAAATGTTCAAGTTTTCTCATAAAAATTGTGACTTTTGTCGCCTAAAATTGCAACTCTTTTCATAAAATTGCCAAAATTGTAAGCTTTTCTTGTGAAATTGCGACTGTTATTGAGTACAATTCCAACTTTTGTCATAATATTGTGCAAATGTTCAGTTTTTCTTGTAAAATTTTGACTTGCGTTGAGTAAAATTACGACTTTTATTATAACAAGTGTGTGTAAGAAATTGAAATGCGCCCCCTTTGGGAAAAATTTATTAAAACAATTAAATAAATATGTATATAGAGACATACTGTAATAACTTGGAGTAAATAATGAAGAAAACCAATTACAAACAAAAAATTGGAAAAAAACAAAATAAAATTAACTAAAAGCGGTCTTTTTCTCACAATGTGTCAACTTTTTTCTTATAAAATTGGGAACTATTTCTCATAATATTTCTGTTTTCTGTAACATTGCAATATTTTCTCGTAAAATTATTACTTTTTTATGTTAAATTATTACTTTTTAATGCAAAATGTTGACATTTGTCATATAAAATTCTGACTTGTATCACAATATTGCCCATTTTTTTGGTTGTTCTTGTAAAATAGTGACATGTATGACTCTTGTCGTAATTTTGCCAAGTAAAATTCACATTTTTATAGTAATATTGCCAAAATGTTTAAGTTTTCTCATAAAAATTGTGACTTTTGTTGCCTAAAATTGCAACTCTTTTCATAAAATTGCCAAAATTGTAAGCTTTTCTTGTAAAATTGCGACTGTTATTGAGTACAATTCCAACTTTTGTCATAGTATTGTGCAAATGTTCAGTTTTTCTTGTAAATTTTTTACTTGTGTTGAGTAAAATTATGACTTTTATTATAACAAGTGTTTGTAAGAAATTGAAATGTGCCCCCTTTGGGAAAAATGTATGAAAACAATTAAATAAATATGTATATAGAGACATAATGTAATAACTTTGAGTAAATAATGAAGAAAACCAATTACAAACAAAAAATTGGAAAAAATAAATAAAATTAACTAAAAGCAGTCTTTTTCTCACAATGTGTCGACTTTTTTCTTATAAAATTGGGAACCATTTCTCATAATATTTCTGTTTTCTGTAATATTGCAATATTTTTTGTAAAATTATTACTTTTTTATGTTAAATTATTACTTTTTAATGCAAAATGTTGACATTTGTCATATAAAATTCTGACTTGTATCACAATATTGCCCATTTTTTTGGTTGTTCTTGTAAAATAGTGACATGTACGACTCTTGTCGTAATTTTGCCAAGTAAAATTCCGATTTTTATTGTAATATTGCCAAAATGTTCAAGTTTTCTCATAAAAATTGTGACTTTTGTCGCCTAAAATTACGACTCTTTTCATAAAACTGCCAAAATTGTAAGCTTTTCTTGTGAAATTGCAACTGTTATTGAGTACAATTCCAACTTTTGTCATAATATTGTGCAAATGTTCAGTTTTTCTTGTAAAATTTTGACTTGCGTTCAGTAAAATTACGACTTTTATTATACTACTGCCAAAATTCAAAGTTTTTCTTGTGAAACTGACCCTTTTCTTGTGAAATTCCCCCCCAAAAATTCTCAACAAGCTTTTTTATATTTGCATAGTATGTATATACACTATATTGCCAAAAGTATTTGGCCACCCGTCCAAATGATGAGAATCAGGTGTCCTAGTCACTTGGCCCGGTATAAAATCAAGCACTTAGGCATGGAGACTAATTTAAAAGCATGACATGTTAAAATTGTGTTTTTTTGCGGGTCTCAAAACGGAACGATGTCATTTTAATTCATTTCAACATTTTCTGTCGGAGGGATACATGTACCGCAAACTTAAAGGAACTCGCAGAGAGACGGCTCTTATCTCAAAACACCTTTAAGTCGAGGTACCGCCGTGCGAACAATTAGACTTACCTTTTCGTAGTACTTGACTTCATATTCCGTCCTGCTGCTGTTTGGCGACGAAGGCTGCCTCCACACCAGCGTGATGCTCTTCTCCTCAATCTTCTCGGCTCGGAGTTGACTGACCAGAGATGACGCTAAGAAAGGCGGGACAAAAAAAAAAAAAGGTCAAGTTCATTGAATAGCTTTGTGCTCGCCAAGGACATTGTAAGCACTTACTCTGCTGCAGTTAAAAACATGACAGTGTAACAAATGCATCTTTTTTTTTTTTTACTTTGAAAAACAGTCATTGATTTATTCAGCATGCAGTTCTGGACTAGAAAGAAAAATAGGGTTTTGTGTTTAAGGACAGATGGGAGCCAATATTGCACTCGAAAGGAAGAAAAAGTGAGCAGGACAGAAATAATGGATTAGTTATTCAAGTGTGTGTGTGTGTGTGTGTGTGTGTGTGTGTGTGCGTGTGTGTGTGTGTGTGTGTGTGTGTGTGTGTGTTTGTATTTCTACCCTTCTTGAGACATCAACAAGGAAAAGTACCTTCCATATGAACAAGTTAGGATCGAAATCATGGTCCCAATACGGAAAACCATTGCATCTAATAGAGAGCCAAATACTAGAGTCCGTGAACATTGCTCCAAAGTCAGGATTTTTTGTTGATTTAATGTGCATACAAAAGTAAACATTGACAGGTGCAAAGGCAGCAATATATGATCAAACAAGACTGCAGCTAAAGGACTTCCCTATTCATTCCCCGAAAAAAAACGCCAGGTCAACGGCTGATTTTACGACTTCCCGTGCTGACGTAAGACAACCCGCGTCCCATATGTGACCATAGGATGAACAAATACACAACAGTACTAAGACTGTAGTGGCCATTAACAGTTAGCTTCTACAGCTGGGTTGCCCAAAGTGCGGCACAGGGGCCATCTGTGGTCCTTGACTCGTTTGTCATCGGCCTTAAGCACGTTACAAAAAACAAAAAAATGTTGATCTCATTTGCACCCCCTGGTGGTGAAATCTATCAAAATTAGGGTGTTCCCAAAAAGGAGGGATTTTTCAAATTGACTGTGTGTCGGTTTTAAAAGTGCTCCCCCTCTGGTCAACATATGAAATAACAAGTGTTTGTAAAAAAAATGTAAGTACTCCCCCTCTGGCCAACCTATGTAATGACAAGTGTGTGTAGGCAATTGAAATGCGCCCCCTTTGGCCAAAATGTATTAAAAATAAATATATAAATATGTATATAGAGACATACTGTAATAACTTGAAGTAAATAATGAAGATTAAAAACCAATTACAACCAAAAAAATAAATAAATAAAAATAAATTAACTGAAAGCAGTCTTTTTCTCACAATGTGTCGTCTTTTTTGTTATAAAATTGGGAACAATTTCTCATATTATTTCTGTTTCTGTAATATTGCAATATTTTCTTGTAAAATGATTACTTTATGTTAAATGATTACTTTTTAATGCAAAATGCCGACATTTGTCATATAAAATTCTGACTTGTCTCACAATATCGCCAATTTTTTTGCTGTTCTTGTAAAATAGTGACATGTATGACTCTTGTCATAATTTTGCCAAGTAAAATTCCGATTATTATTGTGATATTGCCAAAATGTGTACGTTTTCTCATAAAATGGTGACTTTCGTGGAGTAAAATTACGACTCTTTTCATAAAGTTGCCAACATTGTAAGCTTTTCTTGTAAAATTGCGACTGTTATTGAGTACAATTCCAACTCCTGTCACAACATTGTGCAAATGTTCAGTTTTTCTTGTCAAATTTTGACTTGCGTTGAGTAAAATGACGACTTTTGTTACAATACCGCCAAAATTCTAAGTTTTTCTTGTGAAACTGTGACCTTTTACTTGTGAAATTGTCACCTTTTTCTTGTGAAATTCCAACTCATTTTTCACAACAAGCTTTTTTGTATTTGCATAGTATGTATATACACTATATTGCCAAAAGTATTTGGCCACCCGTCCAAATGATCAGAATCAGGTGTCCTAGTCACTTGGCCCGATCAGAGGTGTATAAAATAAAGCACTTAGGCATGGAGACTGTTTCTACAAACATTTGTGAAAGAATGGGCCGCTCTCAGGAGCTCAGTGATTTCTAGAGCAGTGGAGACGCCTTCTCTGGAGTAATGAATCACGCTTATTCCATCTGGCAATCTGATGGACCAGTCTGGGTTTGGATATTGCCAGGAGAACGCTACATTTCGGACTGCATTGCGCCGAGTGTGAAATTTGGTGGGGGAGGAATTATGGTGTGGGGTTGTTTTTCAGGAGTTGGGCTTGGCCCCTTAGTTCCAGTGAAAGGAACTTTGAATACTCCAGGATACCAAAACAGGCCCCTTCCTCTTCCAACATGACTGTGCACCAGTGCACAAAGCAAGGTCCATAAAGACATGGATGACAGAGTTTGGTGTGGATGAACTTGACTGGCCTGCACAGAGTCCTGACATGAACCCGATAGAACACCTTTGGGATGAATTAGAACGGAGACTGAGAGCCAGGCCTTCGCAACCAACATCAGTGTGTGACCTCACCAAAGCGCTTTTGGGAGAATGGTGGAAAATTCCTATAAACACACTCCGCAACCTTGTGGACAGCCCTCCCAGAAGAGTTGGAGCTGTAATAGCTGCAAAAGGTGGACCGACATCATATTGAACCCTATGGGTTAGGAATGGGATGGCACTTCAAGTTCATATGTGAGTCAAGGCAGGTGGCCAAATACTTTTGGCAATATAGTGTATCATTAATTTTGTAAATACAAATCTTTATATATCTAGAAAGGGTGGTCCTAAAGAGGCAGGCCTTTTTTTCAGAGGTCTCAAGAAGGTAATAAATACAAGATTGTGTGTGTGTGTGTGTGTGTGTGTGTGTGTGTGTGTGTGTGTGTGTGTGTGTGTGTGTGTATTTGTCTCACCATCCTTGTGTGGACATACACTTGATAAATCACCCTTTCTGTGAGGATCTTTTAACTTGTGAGGACATTTGCCTGGTCCTCACAACTACAAAAGTAAAATATTTTTTTTACTTTGTGTGTTTTGCATTCTGAAGTGAGGTTGCAACTAGGGATGTCCGATAAATGCTTTAAAATGTAATATCGGAAATTATCGGTATCGTTTTTTTAATTATCGGTATCGTTTTTTGTTGTTTTGGTTTTTTTGGTTTTTATTAAATCAACATAAAAACACAAGATACACATACAATTATTGCACCAACCCAAAAAACCTCCCTCCCCCTTTTACACTCATTCACACAAAAGGGTTGTATCTTTTTTGTTATTAATATTGTGGTTCCTACATTATATATCAATATATATCAAAACAGTCTGCAAGGGATACAGTCCGTAAGCACACATGATTGTGCGTGCTGCTGCTCCACTAATAGTACTAACCTTTAACAGTTAATTTTACTCATTTTCATTAATTACTAGTTTCTATGTAACTGTTTTTATATTGTTTTACTTTCTTTTTTATTCAAGAAAATGTTTTTAATTTATTTATCTTATTTTATTAATTTTAAAAAAAAGTACCTTATCTTCACCATACCTGGTTGTCCAAATTAGGCATAATAATGTGTTAATTCCACGACTGTATATATCGGTTGATATCGGTATCGGTTGATATCGGTATCGGTAATTAAAGAGTTGGACAATATCGGAATATTGGATATCGGCAAAAAGCCATTATCTGACATCCCTAGTTGCAACTCTCTACTCCCATCTAGGGCTAGATGTATATTTTTTCATCATTCTAGCTATAGTGGAAAGGGGGGCCCTCACAACCCACTAACCAAACGTGGGTCCACACAAAGTAGGCAAGACATGTATGTGTGTGTGTGTGTGTGTGTGTGTGTATGTGTGTGTGTGTGTGTGTGTGTGTGTGTGTGTGTGTGTGTGTGTGTGTGTGTGTGTGTGTGTGTGTGTGTGTGTGTGTGTGTGTGTGACTGACAATAGATCAATGCAGATATGGATTGACTGACAAGTCCACATCGACATCAGACTAAAGGATGGGGATTCTCCCAATTTTTCCCCCTCCGAGTGTCTCAATTGAAGTGACATTTTTTTATTTTTTTTTTCCTGACTCAAGAGGCAAAGTGGAATTCATCCAGACAGATCACTCAACTCTTATTGATTCCTAATTACATAAGACGAGCCAGTGTTTATCAAATTTCAGAATGCCGGGAGTAAAAGGCACCGACGTGGATTTAATTTGAAATGAGTTTTTCCTTTCAACCTGGCAACACAAGTAGTGTAATATTACAGCGTATGAGAACAGTTCTACCCACTCAATGGCTAATTAGGCCCCGTTTAATGAAGTGGCAACATGCACTGTCACTCACATGACTATTATTAATAAAGAGGCGGGGTTGCTTTGTCAGGACGTCTTTATGCTTTATGCTTTATTCTTTTTTTTTTTTTTTTTCTACTACAGAATCATAGTCATTACTGCTTTTGAAACGCCACAAATAGTCATAAACTAACGTTGGTAACATTTTAGTATGGGGAACACATCCACCATTAATTAGTTGCTTATTAACATGCAAATTGGTAACATATTGGCTCTTAATTAGTCATTAAGTACTTATTAATGCAATAATCTGCATTATGCAACCAGTAAGCCATTAATTAAGAGTCTTCCCTCAATAACCTCAGAATTATTGCTTATTAGTAACCCTAACCCTAACCCTTATATGTTCCCCTAGTGCAGGGGTCGGCAACCCAAAACGTTGAAAGAGCCATATTGGACCAAAAATACAAAAAACGAATCAGTCTGAAGCCGCAAAAAATTAAAAGCCGTATATAAGTCTTATAACGAAGACAACACATGGTGTAAGTGTCTATATTAGCTATAAGAGCCTATAAAAATGACTTTAAAAGTCTTATATAAGTGTTATAATGAAGACAACACATGGTGTAAGTGTCTATATTAGCTAGATTAGCCTACTATCAAAATGACTTTAAAGGTCTTATATAAGTGTTATAATGAACACATGATGTAAGTGTCTATATTAGCTAGATTAGCCTACTATCAAAATGACTAACAGTCTTACATAAGTGTTATAATGAAGGCAACATATGATGTAAGTGTCTATATTAGCTGTAATAGATTAAGATTAAGATTAAAGATTAAAGTACCAATGATTGTCACACACACACTAGATGTGGCGAAATTTGTCCTCTGCATTTGCCCCATCCCCTTGGGGAGCAGTGAGCAACAGGGGCGCCGCGCCCGGGAATCATTTTGGTGATTTAACCCCCAACTCCAACCCTTTGTTGCTGAGTGCCAAGCAGGGAGGTTATGGGTCCCATTTTTATAGCCTATAAAAATGACTTTAAAAGTCTTATATAAGTGTTATAATGAAGACAACACATGGTGTAAGTGCCTATATTAGCTATATTAGCCTACTATCAAAATGACTTTAAAGGTTTTATATAAGTGTTATAATGAAGACAACACATGATGTAAGTGTCTATATTAGCTATAAGAGCCTATAAAAATGACTTTAAAAGTCTTATACAAGTGTTATAATGAAGACAACGCATGGTGTAAGTGTCTATATTAGCTAGATTAGCCTACTATAAAAATGACTTTAAAGGTCTTGTATAAGTGTTATAATGAACACATGGTGTAAGTGTCTATATTAGCTATATTAGCCTACTATCAAAATGACTAACAGTCTTATATAAGTGTTATAATGAAGGCAACATATGATGCAAGTGTCTATGTTAGCTATAATAGCCTATAAAAATGACTTTAAAAGTCTTATATAAGTGTTATAATGAAGACAACACATGATGTAAGTGTCTATATTAACTATAAGAGCCTATAAAAATGACTTTAAAAGTCTTATATAAGTGTTATAATGAAGACAACACATGATGTAAGTGTCTATATTAACTATAAGAGCCTATAAAAATGACTTTAAAAGTCTTATATAAGTGTTATAATGAAGACAACACATGGTGTAAGTGTCTATATTAGCTAGATTAGTGTACTATCAAAATGACTTTACAAATCTTATAAGTGTTATAATGAAGACAACATATGATGCAAGTGTCTATATTAGCTATAATAGCCTATAAAAATGACTTTAAAAGTCTTATATAAGTGTTATAATGAAGACAACACATGGTGTAAGTGTCTATATTAGCTAGATTAGCCTACTATCAAAATGACTTTAAAGGTCTTATATAAGTGTTATAATGAACACATGGTGTAAGTGTCTATATTAGCTATATTAGCCTACTATCAAAATGACTTTAACAGTCTTATATAAGTGTTATAATGAAGACAACACATGATGTAAGTGTCTATATTAGCTAGATTAGCCTACTATCAAAATGACTTTAAAGGTCTTATATAAGTGTTATAATGAAGACAACACATGATGTAAGTGTCTATATTAGCTAGATTAGCCTACTATAAAAATGACTTTAAAAGTCTTATATAAGTGTTATAATGAAGACAACACATGGTGTAAGTGTCTATATTAGCTAGATTAGCCTACTATCAAAATCACTTTAAAAGGTCTTATATAAGTGTTATAATGAAGACAACACATGATGTAAGTGTCTATATTAGCTAGATTAGCCTACTATAAAAATGACTTTAAAAGTCTTATATAAGTGTTATAATGAAGACAACACATGGTGTAAGTGTCTATATTAGCTAGATTAGCCTACTATCAAATTGACTTTAAAGGTCTTGTATAAGTGTTATAATGAACACATGGTGTAAGTGTCTATATTAGCTATATTAGCCTACTATCAAAATGACTAACAGTCTTATATAAGTGTTATAATGAAGGCAACATATGATGCAATTGTCTTTATTAGCCTACTATCAAAAAATGAGGCATAAGGATGCAATATGTACATACATCTAGCCTAAATAGCATGTTAGCATTGATTAGCTTGCAGTCATGCACTGACCAAATATGCCTGATTAGCGCTCCGACAAGTCAATAACATCAACAAAGCGCACCTGTGTGCATTCACGCACAGTATAAAACATTTAGTGGACAAAATGAGACAAAGAAGGAGTGGAAGATTTTACATGAAAACAAACTGATGCGTCACAGTCCCCACTTTGGTGAGTTCAAGGACCGCCGAAATTAGTAGGACAAAACGATGTTCACCAAATAGTGTCACCAGTGAAGCATACACACAAACATATTAAACAGTGGGCTTTTTAACAATTGGGAAGGTTTGTTTCATGTTTGTCCTCAACCAAAAAACATACTAAGACAAAAAAAAAAAAATTCACATCTTTTTCCATTTTCAATCCTTTTTTAAAAAAGCTCCAGGGAGCCACTCGTGCAGGGGTCACCAACCTTTTTGAAACCAAGAGCTACTTCTTGGGTACTGATTAATGCGAAGGGCTACCAGTTTGATACACACTTAAATAAATTGCCAGAAATAGCCAATTTGCTCAATTTACCTTTAACTCTATGTTATTATTAATAATTAATGATATTTACACTTAATTGAACGGTTTAAAAGAGGAGAAAACAGGAAAAAAATTACAATTAAATTTTGAAACATAGTTTATCAGAAACCTGAGGGTTGCAGGTTCGCTCCCCGCCTCTTACCATCCAAAAATCGCTGCCGTTGTGTCCTTGGGCAGGACACTTCACCCTTGCCCCCGGTGCCGCTCACACCGGAGAATGAATGATGAATGAATGAGTTGTAAAAATGAATGATGGGTTCTCACTTCTCTGTGAAGCGCTTTGAGTGTCTAGAAAAGCGCTATATAAATCTAATCCATTATTATTATTATTATTATTTATCTTCAATTTTGACTCTTTAAAATTCAAAATTCAACCGAAAAAAAGAAGAGAAAAACTAGCTAATTCGAATCTTTTTGAAAAAATTAGAAAAATAATTTATGGAACATCATTAGTAATTTTTCCTGATTAAGATTAATTTCAGAATTTTGATGACATGTTTTAAATAGGTTAAAATCCAATCTACACTTTGTTAGAATATATAACAAATTGGACCAAGCTATATTTCTAACAAAGACAAATCATTATTTCTTCTAGATTTTCCAGAACAAAAATTTTAAAAGAAATTCAAAATAGTATGAAATAAGATTTAAATTTTTTAGATTTTTTAGATTTGCCATAATAATTTTTTTGAATTTTAATCATAATAAGTTTGAAGAAATATTTCACCAATATCCTTCGTCGAAAAAACAGAAGCTAAAATGAAGAATTACATTAAAATGTATTTATTATTCTTTACAATAAAAACAATACATTTACTTGAACATTGATTTAAATTGTCAGGAAATAAGAGGAAGGAATTTAAAAGGTAAAAAGGTATATGTGTTTAAAAATCCTAAAATCATTTTTAAGGTTGTATTTTTTCTCTAAAATTGTCTTCCTGAAAGTTATAAGAAGCAAAGTAAAAAAAAAAAAAAGAATTTATTCAAACAAGTGAAAACCAAGTCTTTAAAATATTTTCTTGGATTTTCAAATTCTATTTGAGTTTTGTCTCTCTTAGAATTAAATATGTAGGGCAAAGCGAGACCAGCTTACTAATAAATAAATACAATTTAAAAAATAGAAGCAGCTCACTGGTAAGTGCTGCTATTTGAGCTATTTTTAGAACAGGCCAGCGGGCTACTCATCTGGTCCTTACGGGCTACCTGGTGCCCGCGGGCACCGCGTTGGTGACCCCTGCACTAGGGTGTCGCTAAAGAGCCGCAGGTTGCTGACCCCCGCCCTAGTGTCCAAATAACTCTAAATTAAGTATTTCTCATTTTAATAAGCAACTAATTAATGGTGCATATGTTCCCCCATACTAAAGTGGTACCCTAATGTTATTTGGCAGTTTTTTTCCTATTGTCCTTTCTGGTGCTTCCATCAGTGACGTTAAAAGTTAAAACTTCTTTGCAGGTGCCGTCCCTCCTTCCTGCTCATCTTTTCTCTCCTGACCTTTAACCGACATTTCATCTATTTCCTTGATGGCAAGCGCCGCACTTCAATATGTCGGGCCTGTCACTCACGCGGGAGAAAAATATTTCACACGGGCAAAGGGAAATAATCTAACGCTCTATATCTTCCTCCTTGATAAGATGTAGGATAATGGTCCATTAAGAAATCCATTCCATCCATCTATATTTGTGTCCTCCTATATCTTTTGGTGACATAACATTTTTTTATTACTAAGGGGAAATTCAGTGTTTTTTTCTAAGGGCGCCAGAAACGCTTATTGATGTTTGAAGATGATTGATATGGCTGACAGGAGGCGGAAAAAACACCTTATGATGGTTTGATTCTTTGTCCTGTGCTCCACTGTTTTCAATAAGAGTTTCTTATTTTTAATAATGCACACATGTGCATTTATTAGAAAAATTAATTAAACAAATAATGTTTTGTAACCATTTCCCCTAAAATATGCATTGAGGCTATAAAGTGGATTCTTTTGATTATTTGACTTATCAAACAAACAACAGATTACTCGATTACTAAACTACCGTATTTTCCGGACTATAAGGCGCACTTAAAATCCTTTCATTATCTCAAAACTCGACAGTGCGCCTTATAACCCGGTGCGCCTAATGTACGGAATAATTCTGGTTGTGCTTACCGACCTCGAAGCTATTTTATTTGGTGCATGGTGAAATGATCAGCGTGACCAGTAGATGGCAGTCACACATAAGAGATACGCGTAGACTGCAATATGACTCAAGCAAACAACACCAAAATGGTATATGTTCCATTGAAAGTATAGAACATTACACACGGCGCTCAAAAACCTATCAAAATGTTTTAATACGACTTTGGTAAGCTACGAAGCCGCACCGCTTGATGGATTGTACTGTGCTTCAACATACCAGTATTATTATGGTAAGAAATTATCTGGCGTTTTGTTTGGCGATATTATTCAAAGCCAACTTTTCTTACCTTCTGGTAACTGTCGATCTGTATTTGGGATCTGCATAAGTCCTGAAAATTTGCGCGAGTCCGCCTTTGTATTCGGTGCGACCCCGTAATCTTCTTGTTATGGGACATTCATTCTCCGCTGTTGCCATTTTTAATATAAAGTAGTGTGAAGTCTTACTTATATCTGTCAGTAAACTCGCCATGAAAGCGCTAAAACAAACCGGTGTAGTGAGTTTATATTATACACCCAAGGAACTTTAGTTATTAGAGAGCTCCGGTCGGACGGTTTTTCCGAGGTCATGTTTCCGGTGTTGTTATTGCACTAGAACAGTGTTTTTCAACCACTGTGCCTCGGCACACTAGTGTGCCGTGAAATACCGTCTGGTGTGCCGTGGGAGATTATCTAATTTCACCTATTTGGGTTAAAAATATTTTTTGCAAACCAGTAAATATAGTCTGCAAATAATATGTTGTTGTTGAGTGTCGGTGCTGTCTAGATCTCAGCAGAGTAACCGTGTAATACTCTTCCATATCAGTAGGTGGCAGCCGGTAGCTAATTGCTTTGTAGATATCGGAAACAGCGGGAGGCAGCGTGCAGGTAAAAAGGTATCTAATGCTTAAACCAAAAATAAACAAAAGGTGAGTGCCCCTAAGAAAAGGCATTGAAGTTTAGGGAAGGCTATGCAGAACAAAACTAAAACCGAACTGGCTACAAAGTAAACAAAAACAGAATGCTGGACGACAGCAAAGACTTACTGTGGCGCAAAGACAATGTACATCCGAACATGACATGACAATCAACAATGTCACCACAAAGGAGGATACAAACAACTTAAGTAGTCTTGATTGCTAAAACAAAGTAGATGCGGGAAATATCGCTCAAAGGAAAACATGAAACTGCTATAGGAAAATACCAAAAAAAGAGAAAAAGCCACCAAAATAAGAGCACAAGACAAGAACTAAAACACTACACACAGGAAAACAGCAAAAAACTTAAAATAAGTCAGGGCGTGATGTGACAGGTGGTGACAGTACACCTACTTTGAGACAAGAGCTATAGTGATGCATGCTTGGTTATGGTTTAAAGTCATATCCAACAATTGCGACAACAACTTTTTACTGTCAACTGAGTTTAGTTTTTTAATGATTTCTGCTGGTGGTGTGCCTCCGCATTTTTTCAACGGAAAAAATGTGCCTTGGCTCAAATAAGGTTGAAAAACACTCCACTAGAAGATGCTGCTCCGCTATTGATTAAAGTAAAGGGGGGGTTATTAATATATAGAACACACTTTATTCAATATAACTGCAAAGTAAGCCTCTGTAGGGCCAAAATCAATTTAAAGATGCAGCACTTTGATAAAGAAGGTGGGAAAAATTCTCGAACTGGTAGCAAAGTACGAACGTGGAGTCCGTATGACTCCTCCACTCATTATCATCTTTGCAAACAAGCGTCTTCAATTAAGGTTAAAGTGTGTTCATTTAATTTCAAGTATGCTAATTTTAAGTGTATTCATTTCATAAAATGTTCATCCATTTTATGTGTCATTTATATGTATATCTTTTCTGCAAATGACACTATTTAGTCTCTTTAAAATGTGGTAATAATTGTGTATATCTGGAACGGAGTCATTAGATTTGGAATGAGAAGAGAACTTTGCGATATGATACAATATTGTGATATTGTGATAAAGCAATGTATTACCATATTCTACATAGTTAGGGGAATATTTTGCATCTTAAAGCAGTCTGGAATGTACAGGGAGTCTCACTGCTTGTTCACTTTGTTCTGTTTCTAGGACAAAACACAATGAATACACCCTGTGTTGTTATTTTTGCAAATACCTACAGAGTACCCTGATTGGTTTTGATGGTGAGAAGAGGTGCCAAGAATTAGAAAAATGGAGAATGGACGAATGTGTGTCCAAAACACACTCTTAAATTAACTTTGTTTCATTGGACAACAGCCAAACACCTGCGCCAGGTAAAAATCAGCTAATATTATTCTTCTACTTCCAACACACTTTGCCGGACTCCAGAGCCCACAGTTCTCATACGATCAGAACCGTTCCAGCATCAAAACGTGCGGCTCGAATGCAATCCAGGGCTTTTCAATATCTTTTTCCCCCAAATATCCCAGATTACCCAGAATTCCCGGGACTTGTTTCCCATTGAAAAAAAGTGGGCCATTTTTCGAACTTGCACAATTTCCACATATATACACTACCGTTCAAAAGTTTGGGGTCACATTGAAATGTCCTTATTTTTGAAGGAAAAGCACTGTACTTTTCAATGAAGATAACTTTAAACTAGTCTTAACTTTAAAGAAATACACTCTATACATTGCTAATGTGGTAAATGACTATTCTAGCTGCAAATGTCTGGTTTTTGGTGCAATATCTACATAGGTGTATAGAGGCCCATTTCCAGCAACTATCACTCCAGTGTTCTAATGGTACAATGTGTTTGCTCATTGGCTCAGAAGGCTGATTGATGATTAGAAAAAACTTGTGCAATCATGTTCACACATCTGAAAACAGTTTAGCTCGTTACAGAAGCTACAAAACGGACCTTCCTTTGAGCAGATTGAGTTTCTGGAGCATCACATTTGTGGGGTCAATTAAACGCTCAAAATGGCCAGAAAAAGAGAACTTTCATCTGAAACTCGACAGTCTATTCTTGTTCTTAGAAATGAAGGCTATTCCACAAAATTGTTTGGGTGACCCCAAACTTTTGAACGGTAGTGTATATATATATACCGTATTTTTCGGAGTATAAGTCGCTCCGGAGTATAATTCGCACCGGCCGAAAATGCATAATAAAGAAAGAAAAAAACATATATAAGTCGCACTGGAGTATAAGTCGCATTTTTGGGGGAAATTTATTTGATAAAAGCCAACACCAAGAGTAGACATTTGAAAGGCAATTTAAAATAAATAAAGAATAGTGAACAACAGGCTGAATAAGTGTACGTTATATGAGGCATAAATAACCAACTGAGAACGTGCCTGGTATGTTAACGTAACATATTATGGTAAGAGTCATTCAAATAACTACAACATATAGAACATGCTATACGTTTACCAAACAATCTGTCACTCCTAATCGCTAAATCCCATGAAATCTTATACGTCTAGTCTCTCTTCCTGTCAATGAGAAAGGACGCAAAAGAGAAAGGCTCCGCTTGTTAAATCTGAAGATTTTGACCACTGATTTGCGATCACAGCCACAGGAGAGTACCCTGGCATCTTCAATCTGATTTTGGTCAGTTGAGAGGCACTGATACGCTGAAAGAAGGCGAGTTGGGAGAGCCGTTAGACTCAAGCCAAAGGCGCCTTGCCGCAGTTCAAAGCGGTTGCCTAGCAACCAAAAGCTACGGCGAGTTTACAGCTGTTTTAAAGTGATCCCGACGTCGCAGAGTGATATAAGTTGACAGGCTGACACCTCAAATTGATCTCTGAACGGCGCAAGGTACGAAATTGTTGGAAAAAACAAGTTAAAGTGCCGCAAGTCGCTAAAGAAGCAACTGCCGTTAAGACACAAGCAAGAGTCAGTGACTGCCGCGATGCGAAAAGGTAAAGGAAAGATTGAAATCCCGAAACCTTCGGGGTCAGCTGTTACAGAACACAACTGGGAACAAGACTTGAGGTTGGACACAGGACATGATGGGAATCAAGAAGTGATACTACAAATACTTGAAGAAATGAAAGAAGAAATGAAAGAAATGAAAAAAGAAATGAAAGAAATGAAAGAAGAAATGAAATAAATGAAAAAAGAAATGAAAGAAATGAAAGAAGAAATGAAAGAATTGAAAGAATATCTGAGAAAAGTAACAACAGAACACCAACAAGATGTGAAAAGTCTGCAGGAAAATATAGAAAATCTGCAATCTCAGAACAACAGAAGAAATAATGAAGCCACTGAAATGGGCAAACGAATGAAGACCCTTCAAGAAGACAACAACATGTTGAGGAATATCATAGATGAAATGGATCAGGACAAACGAATGAATGATATCATCATGACGGGGCACCGAATTAAACCAAGATCCTATGCGAAAGCTGTGAATAATGAAGGTGAACCAGATGAAATGGATATGATCTCAGCAGAACAGCAAGTGGTCAACTTCCTGCAATCAAAGGAAATTGAAATTGACATTAATACCATCGAAACATGCATCCCACTGAACGGAAGAAACAACAACGCCACTCCAGTCGTGCTCGTGAAACTCGTAAACAGAAAATCTAAAATGGCATTGCTGAGACAGGGAAAGAAGCTGAAGGGAACAAATGTGTACATGAATGAGCATCTCACAAAACGCAATGCTGGAATCGCCAAGAAAGCACGCGACTTGAGAAGGCAGGGAAAAATCCAGGGAACTTGGAGCACCAACTGTAAAATCTACATCAAGCTGAATGGAGGTCCAGAAGCAAGAGTAATTGTTGTCCATGACATCAAGGACCTGGACAATTTTTAAAGTTTACACAGCTACCAAAACAACGATGATAATGGACTCTGACAGAAAACAAACACCCAAATTCAGCATCGACACTACTATGTTCCAAGGGCCGACTAAACAAGAGGACCTACATTCAGGATTGCATCCACCTACACTTATTGAGATTATTGAAACAACATCAAAGATCGTTGAACAAGAAAATACGGAACTAAAAAATTTCTGCAACAAAGATTACAAAAACCAGGATTTGGAAAATGATATAGATCCAGATACAAATTTTTTCTCCCACATCAGTAATAATTGTTTTTATTATACAGATGATCAATATAATAGCAACATTACATGCGATAACAAATTGTCAATTATTCATTTTAATAGCAGAAGCTTGTATGCAAACTACAACAACATTAAGAACTTTTTGGAACACATCAATGAACCATTCAAAGTGATTGCTGTTACAGAAACATGGATTGATGATAAAAAAGGAATAGATTTTCATCTGGAGGGATATGAACTAAACTACATCAACAGAACCAACAAAAATGGAGGAGGAGTAGCTGTGTACGTGATGAAGAACCTGAACTACAAAGTGGTAAAAAACATGTCATTTGCTATAGATAATATCTTAGAATGTATAACCATTGAAATATGTCAGGAAAAAAGCAAAAACATTTTCATCAGTTGTATATATAGATCACCTAAGTCAAGTATAGAAACATTTGAAGAATGGATCAAGGCTACTTACATGGATAATGGTCAAAGAATAATGTTCTTATGTGGTGACTTTAATATTGACTTATTGAACCCTAACAAGCAAAAGTCTATTGATGACTTCATTGATACAATGTACAGCATCAGTTTATATCCAAAAATCACAAAGCCAAGTAGAATCACAGCACACTGTGCCACGCTTATTGATAATATTTTTACCAATGAGTTTGACAATAACACTACAAGTGGTCTACTTATAACCGACGTTAGTGATCATCTGCCAGTTTTTACAATATATGATGGACACTACAAGAAGAACATGGAAGACAAAAGGACATTTCGAAGACTGTGCACAGAGAAGAGGATGACTGCTTTCAAAATTGAGCTACAAAAGCAAGATTGGGACAATGTGTACAATGAAAAAGAGGTTGATGAAGCATATGAACATTTCTTAAACAACTTCATAATAATTTATGACAAACATTGTCCATGGATACAACTTAGTAATAAACAGAGAAAGAATAATCAACCATGGATGACAAAAGGATTAAAACATGCTTTTAAGAAGAAGAATACACTATATAGAAAATTTATAGCACAAAGCACTATAGAGGCAGAAATTAAGTACAAAAAGTATAAAAACAAGTTAACAGAAATACTACGATCATGTAGAAAAGAATATTACAGTGAATTATTGGACAGGAACAAAAATAATATGAGAGCAACATGGGGCATCCTCAATAGCATTATTAAAAATGGCACAAAGAGGGACTACCCTCAATACTTTTTAGACGGAAATAAAAACAATGACAACATAAAGGAAGTAGTTGAAAGCTTCAATAATTATTTTGTAAATATTGGACCAAAATTGGAAGAAAGGATTCCAGACCCAGTTCCAATTGAGGACTATAATGATACCATAGAGCGAAATCCCAACTCTATGTTCCTCAGTAATGTGACACAGGAGGAAATAGTTACAATCGTGAAAAAATGTAAATCTAAGACTTCAACTGATTGTAATGGAATTGATATGGACACGATAAAAAAGGTTATTGAAGAGATCTCAGGACCATTAATGTATATTAGTAATCTATCATTTCAAACAGGTACATTCCCAAACAAAATGAAAATAGCTAAAGTTGCACCAATTTATAAGACTGGAGATAAACATCAATTTACAAATTATAGACCTGTTTCTTTACTTCCACAATTTTCTAAAATCATTGAAAAACTGTTCAATAACAGATTAGAAAGTTTCATAAATAAAAATAGAATACTCAAAGAGAACCAATATGGATACAGAGCTAATGTCTCAACTTCAATGGCTTTAATTGAAATTACAGAAGAAATTACCAATGCAATAGACAGTAAAAAATGTGCAGCAGCAGTTTTTATGGATCTAACTAAAGCATTTGACACAATTAATCACAATATTTTAATCAAAAAACTAGAACGATATGGCATCAGAGGGTTAGTCTTAAACTGGATAAGAAGTTATCTAACGAACAGGAAACAATACGTGAAGCTAGGCGAACACACGTCTACAACGCTAAATATATCCTGTGGTGTACCTCAGGGATCAATATTAGGACCTAAATTATTCAATCTCTATATAAATGACATTTGTAAAGTTACAAAAGATTTAAAGTTAGTATTATTTGCGGATGATACAACAGCGTTTTGTTCAGGAGAGAACACACAGGAGATAATACAAATAATAACAGAAGAAATTAACAAATTAAAAAGATGGTTTGACAAAAACAGACTATCGTTGAATCTTAGTAAAACTAAAATAATGCTATTTGGTAACAGTAGAAGAGAAAGTCAAACACAAATACAAATAGACGGAATAGAAATTGAAAGAGTAAATGAAACCAAATTTCTAGGTATAATGATTGATGATAAATTGAACTGGAAATCTCACGTAAAAAATATACAACATAAAGTAGCAAGAAACACGTCAATAATGAATAAAGCAAAACATGTTCTAGACAAAAAATCACTTCATATTCTATACTGCTCACTAGTCTTACCATATCTGAGCTACTGTGTAGAAATATGGGGAAATAATTACAAAAGTACACTTCATTCATTAACGGTGTTACAAAAAAGATCAGTTAGAATAATACATAATGTTGGATATAGAGAACATACAAATCCTTTATTTATTGAATCAAAGATACTGAAATTCCACGACATAGTGAATTTGCAAACAGCTAAAATTATGCACAAAGCAAACTATAACCTGCTACCCAAGAATATACAACAATTCTTCTCAACAAAAGAGGAGAAATATAATCTTAGAGAAAAACGTAATTTAAAACATTTGTACGCACGTACAACACTTAAGACCTTCAGTATATCAGTATGTGGAATTAAATTATGGAATGGATTAAGCAAAGCAATCAAACAATGTACTAATATGATACACTTCAAGAAACTCTTCAAACTTAAAGTGTTTACAAAGTACAAAGAAGAAGAACCATGACAAACATTTTCAATTTATTTCATCCATCCATTCATTCATTGTTAAAGTAATCTTACTTATCTCATCATATGAAATATGACTTTCTTCACCAATTATTATTATTAAATTCTTACTATTATTTATTTATTTATTTTTATTGTGATTACCTATGGAGTTTATTGTGAATAAATTGAGAACAGGAAGTGAATAAAAAAGTTTCAGCAACTGTTATGTAAAGAAAAGGGGTAGGATCAAATAAACTCTGCTTCTTCCTACTCCTTTTCGAACATGTTGAAAAGAGAAACTGGAAATTGTGATGTATCATGTTGTATGCTTGCATGTTCGAAATAAACTCAAACTCTAACTCTAAACTCTAACTCTCTTACGTGAATGAGCTAAATAATATTGTTTGATATTTTACCGTAAATCGCTCCTGAGTATAAGTCGCACCCCCGGGCAAACTATGAAAAAAACTGTGACTTATAGTCCAAAAAATACGGTATATATATATATATATATATATACACTACCGTTCAAAAGTTTGGGGTCACCCAAACAATTTTGTGGAATAGCCTTCATTTCTAAGAACACGAATAGACTGTCGCGTTTCAGATGAAAGTTCTCTTTTTCTGGCCATTTTGAGCGTTTAATTGACCCCACAAATGTGATGCTCCAGAAACTCAATCTGCTCAAAGGAAGGTCAGTTTTGTAGCTTCTGTAACGAGCTAAACTGTTTTCAGATGTGTGAACATGATTGCACATGGGTTTTCTAATCATCAATTAGCCTTCTGAGCCAATGAGCAAACACATTGTACCATTAGAACACTGGAGTGATAGTTGCTGGAAATGGGCCTCTATACACCTATGTAGATATTGCACCAAAAACCAGACATTTGCAGCTAGAATAGTCATTTACCACATTAGCAATGTATAGAGTGTACTTCTTTAAAGTTAAGACTAGTTTAAAGTTATCTTCATTGAAAAATAAGGACATTTTAATGTGACCCCAAACTTTTGAACGGTAGTGTATATTTATATATGTATATATACGTCAACAGTAAGGTGTTTTAATGAGAACAATATTTTACAAATGTGTACAGCAGGTAATTATCACAAATCCAGTCATTATAATAAATATCCTAATCCGGGCATAATCTAAATGCAAAACAGCAGGCATGGCCATGAATGGACTAGAACAAAGTATTAAAATAAAGAGGCAAATCGTTCTCCATGAATAATGAGCATGACATTTTCATGAAAATTAGTAGGAAATGACTGCCAAGTCC
This sequence comes from Entelurus aequoreus, assembly GCF_033978785.1. Classification (NCBI taxonomy): domain Eukaryota; kingdom Metazoa; phylum Chordata; class Actinopteri; order Syngnathiformes; family Syngnathidae; genus Entelurus; species Entelurus aequoreus. The sequence continues at coordinate 21,310,402 of NC_084750.1, read as the reverse complement.
CTCATTAGATCCCTGCCATGCAACATGCAACAACATTTGTTCCATGCAAATCCACAACTGTTCTAATGCATTCAAAAGAAGTATGAATAATTGGTATTTTATGAATGTACTGCAAACGAAGCCTAATACAGTGGACGTATCGGAAGGTATGTTTTATATTCATGGCTTACAGTCTTCATGTTGTTTCGAATGACCAGACCAGGGGTAGGAGAAAACAAAATGTTGAAAGAGCCATATTGGGCCAAAAATACAAAACAAATCTGTCTGGAGCCGCAAAAAATAAAAGCCTTATATACAGTCGCGATCAAAAGTGTACATACACTTGTAAAGAACATCATGTCATGGCTGTCTTGAGTTTCCAATACTTTCTACAACTCTTATTTTTTTGTGATAGAGTGATTGGAGCACATACTTGTTGGTCACAAAAAAATATTCATGAAGTTTGATTCTTTTATGAATTTATTATGAGTCTACTAAAAATGTGAGCAAATGTGCTGGGTCAAAAGTATACATACAGCATTGTTAATATTTGCTTACATGTCCCTTGGCAAGTTTCACTGCAATAAGGCGCTTTTGGTAGCCATCCACAAGCTTCTGCTTGAATTGTTGACCACTCCTCTTGACAAAATTGGTGCAGTTCAGCTAATTGTGTTGGTTTTCTGACATTGACTTGTTTCTTCAGCATTGTCCACACGTTTAAGTCAGGACTTTGGGAAGGCCATTTTAAAACCTTCATTCTAGCCTGATTTAGCCATTCCTTCACCACCTTTGACGTGTGTTTGGGGTCATTGTCCTGTTGGAACACCCAACTGCGCCCAAGACCCAACCTCCGGGCTGATGATTTTAGTTTGTCCTGAAGAATTTGGAGGTAATCCTCCTTTTTCATTGTCCCATTTACTCTCTGTAAAGCACCAGTTCCATTGGCAGCTAAACAGGCCCAGAGCATAATACTACCACCACCATGCTTGACGGTATGTGTGGTGTTCCTGGGATTAAAGGCCTCACCTTTTCTCCTCCAAACATATTGCTGGGTATTGTGGCCAAACAACTAAATTTTAGTTTCATCTGACATCACATGGACAAAGATAAGACCATTTGTGCAGTATTGAAAAACATGACTAAAACAGAGGGTGAAATAACTCCTGGAAATGACTGGCTCAGAATGGCCACATATATAGATGTGTGTGTCCAAGTTAAAGAAAATGGCAGGCTGTCTTCTTCTTTTGGATTTATTACAATATTTACAAGTTGGGTAACTTTTGCTGTGGTCTGGAACAGCATGGCACACAAACGGCTATCAGAAATGCTGCCAATATTACATACACTATATTGCCAAAAGTATTTGGCCACCTGCCTTGACTCACATATGAACTTGAAGTGCCATCCCATTCCTAACCCATAGGGTTCAATATGATGTCGGTCCACCTTTTGCAGCTATTACAGCTTCAACTCTTCTGGGAGGGCTGTCCACAAGGTTGCAGAGTGTGTTTATAGGAATTTTCAATCATTCTTCGAAAAAGCTTATCGGTGAGGTCACACACTGATGTTGGTTGCGAAGGCCTGGCTCTCAGTCTCCGTTCTAATTCATCCCCAAGGTGTTCTATCGGGTTCAGGTCAGGACTCTGTGCAGGCCAGTCAAGTTCACCCACACCAGACTCTGTCATCCATGTCCTTATGGACCTTGCTTTGTGCGCTGGTGCACAGTCATGTTGGAAGAGGAAGGGGCCCGCTCCAAACTGTTCCCACAAGGTTGGGAGCATGGAATTGTCCACAATATTTTGGTATCCTGGAGCATTCAAAGTTCCTTTCACTGGAACTAAGGGGCCAAGCCCAACTCCTGAAAAACAACCCCACACCATAATTCCTCCGCTGACCCCTCTCTGTCAGTTTACGTGGCCTACCACTTTGTGGCTGAGTTGCTGTTGTTCCCAAACTCTTCCATTTTCTTATAATAAAGCCGACGGTTGACTTTGGAATATTTAGAAGCGAGGAAATTTCCCGACTGGATTTGTTGCACAGGTGGCATCCTCTGACAGTTCCACGCCGGAAATCACTGAGAGCGGCCCATTCTTTCACAAATGTTTGTAGAAACAGTCTGCATGCCTAAGTGCTTGATTTTACACACCTGTGGCCGGGCCAAGTGATTAGGACACCTAATTCTCATCATTTGGATGGGTGGCCAAATACTTTTGGCAATATAGTGTACATATAATCCAAATATAAATTAAATACACAGAGGACATAAGCAATGTGAGTTAAATGAAATATACCTACAAACGAGGCATAATGATGCAATATGTACATACAGCTAGTCTAGATAGCATGTTAGCATCGATTAGCACTCCACACAAGTCAATAACATCAACAAAGGTCACATTAGTGCATTAACCCACCGCATACAAAGTTTGATGGACAAAATGAGACAAAGGAGTAGCAGCCTCGGAGAAAGTTGCGCATGTAAACAAACTACAGTGAGTTCAAGGAACGCCGAAATTAGTGGGACAAAGCGGCGCTCGCCAAATACTCTCATCAGTGAAGCATGTTTAATATAAACAGCGGGATTTATAACAATTAGGAAGGTTCGTGTCATGTCAGGTTTTCCATATTAAAACAAAAAATATATTTTTCCCCCCATCTTTTTCCATTTTCATACATTTTTGAAAAAGCTCCAGAGAGCCACTAGGACGGAGCTAAAAACCTCTGGGGCCGTGGGTTGCAGACCCCCGGACTCTACGTTCTTAGCAGCAGTTTTAGTGCAAGTACACTGCAAAAACTGAAATCTAAGTAAGATTAAATATCTCAATGAGGGTGAAATTTGCTTATTTTCTGTCTGATAAGATAATTCTTCTCACTAAGCAGATTTTATGTTAGAGTGTTTTACTTGTTTTAAGTGTTTTGGTCCTAAATGATGTCAGTAAGATATTACAGCTTGTTGCTGAGATTTGATGACCTATATTGAGTAAAACATGCTTGAAACCAGAATATCAACTGTTGCAAAGCTGTGTCATCAACACTCACAAGTATAAAACTACTTTTTTAAAGTAATCATTTCTTATTTCCAGCATGAAAAAAAAATCACGACTTTGACACAATTGTGTCTCATAATTAAAACGAATGACGGCCAAATGGACTTTTCTGTTTTATTTTCAATGAAACAATAGAAAATACGTACTTATATAGTAGTACAGTTGTGAATTCCTCAAAATTACAATTACAAAATTTTTGGCCGGGGGCCGGTCTGTGTACATGCACACTAATTGACTGAAAGAGCACGCACTTGGCGCGATGATGTCATGTTATCGAAGGAAAAATGCATTTTTAGACCATATGATTTGCCTGAGCGACTAGGAGACCCCGAGAGTAACAAGCGGTTGCCTTGTTGCCTTTCCATTAAGAACAATAAATTAATTGTTAGTATAAGTTTTCTGGTTTCAAGAAATGTAATGCCGAGTGCATATCATTATGTCAAGATAATGGCACTAGCATTTAAGAATATTTTTCAACATATTGAGCAAAAAGGTCTCTCTTTTTTTCTACCAAGAAAAGTGCACTTGTTATTAGTGAGAATATACTTATTTTAAGGTATTTTGGGGTTCATTGAGGTTAGCTAATTTTACTTGTTTTGGAAAGTCTTGACAAGCCAAATTTTCTTGTTCTATTGGCAGATAATTTTGCTTAGTTCAAATAAAATACCCCTCATTTTTGTATTTTTTTTTTCTTGTTTTTGAACACTGACTTTTTGCAGTGTAGGATATGTTGCCCAAATCTAATATTAACAGTATGCACACACACACACACACACAATGTCCAAATATATGTATTCTAGAAACGGACAAAGAACAAACAAAAGTACCAAGACCCAAACGCAAGACAAACTGGGTTTAATACACTAAATCAAGAACAGAGTAAATCTGCTCGCCTCACCTTTAACTGCAGATGGCTGTTTGCGCTTCTTTTGCTTCCTCCAGTGCTGAATTATGCATAAGACCGCCGCTTGCCCCCAAACCCCAGAACACATTAGAGCTCAATCTCACCACCAAAAGAACACGTTTGGATGATTTTTCGATAGATGTGCACCCACAATCCCTCTGCATGTGCAAATAAAGGGCTCTCTCAGTACCCCGCACGCAGAATTGCGGCATCCAAAATGCGCGTTGGCATTTCTGTTGCGTCGACGGCCGTGTCCCATGCAAAATGCAGGGTTCCTTATGAAATATTCAGGCAATATTGTAAATTATTTCCGGGAACATTATCCGGCAGAGTGAATATCTCCAAATATTTACATGCCAACATTTTCCAATACGGCAGTGCCCCACTTTTGCAAGGCGTTGATATAAACACATCAACAAGGCGTATACAGCGACGTACACTATGTAGGAATATAAAGTAGTATAATGCCATGTGAGCCAAACGGGTCTAGGAACCAAATCTATTTTTCTCTACTTGATATGTTTATTTGCATACACCAAACACAAGCAATGAAACAGTCATTATACATAGTAGTGTTGTCCCGATACCAATATTTTTGTACCGGTACCAATATTATTTCGATATTTTTTGGTACTTTTCTAAATAAAGGGGACCACAAAAAAATTGCATTATTGGCTTTATTTTAACATTAAACATATTTTTCTTATTGCAAGTTTGTCCTTAAAAAAAATAGTGAACATACTAGACAACTTGTCTTTTAGTAGTAAGTAAGCAATTTAGCTGCTGACATATGCAGTAACATATTGTGTCATTTTCCATTCTATTATTTTGTCAACATTATAAAGGACAAGTGGTAGAAAATGAATTATTATTCTATTTGTTCATTTACTGTTAATATCTGCTTACTTTCTGTTTTAACATGTGCTATCTACACTTCTGTTAAAATGTAATAATCACTTATTCTTCTGTTGTTTGGATGCTTTACATTAGTTTTGGATGATACCACACATTTGGGTATCAATCTGATACCAAGTAGTTACAGGATCATACAGTGGTCATCATTTAAGTCCTCATGTGTCCAGGGACGTATTTTCTGATTTTATAAACATAATATAAATTTTAAAAAAAACGAAAGAAGATGTTGTGATGCCAAAAAAATATCGACGTAATCATAGTAGGGTCAACTAGGTACGCTCCTGTACTTGGTATCAAAAATGTCTGGATTTTTTTCTGTCAAAATATCTGGATTTTTTCTGTCAAAAAGTCTGGATTTTTTTCTGTCAAAAAGTCAGGATTTTTTTCTGTCAAAAACTCAGGATTTTTTTTTTGTCAAAAAATCGGAATTTTTTCTTTCAAAAAGTCAGGATTTTTTTCTGTCAAAAAGTCAGGATTTTTTTTTGTCAAAAAGTCAGGATTTTTTTTTTGTCAAAAAGTCGGGATTTTTTCTGTCAAAAAATCGGGATTTTTTCCTGTCAAAAACTCTGGATTTATTCTATCAAAAAATCGGGATTTTTTCCGTCAAAAAATCAGGATTTTTTTTCTGTCTAAAAAAAAATCGGGATTTTTTCCGTCAAAAAATCGGGATTTTTTTCTGTCAAAAAATCGGTATTTTTTCTGTCAAAAAAGTCTGGATTTTTTCGTCAAAAAGTCTGGATTTTTTTCGTCAAAAAGTCTGGATTTTTTTCGTCAAAAAGTCTGGATTTTTTTCAGGCAAAAAAATCGGAATTTTTTTCTGGCAAAAAGTTTGGATTTTTTTCCGTCAAAAAGTCGGGATTTTTTTCTGTCAAAAAGTCGGGATTTTTTTCTGTCAAAAGTTCGGGATTTTTTCCGTCAACGGGAACCTTACCTGGCCCGGACACGGAATGGATTGACAGATTGATGGCTTTTTATATATATATATATATATATATATATATATATATATATATATATATATATATATATATATATATATATATTTATATATATATATATATATATATATATATATATATATATATATATATATATTCCGAGCGCGATGATGTCACATTATCGATGGGAAAATGCATTTTCAGACACAATAATTTGCCTAAGCGGCTAGGAGACACAGAGTAACAAGCGGTAGAAAATTGATTAGAAAGGAAAGATTAAGAAAAAAATAAAACTCTGGATTTATTCTATCAAAAAATCGGGATTTTTTTCCGTCAAAAAATCTGGATTTTTTCTGTCAAAAAATCGGGATTTTTTTCTGTCAAAAAATCGGTATTTTTTCTGTCAAAAAATCGGTATTTTTTCTGTCAAAAAAGTCTGGATTTTTTCGTCAAAAAGTCTGGATTTTTTTCGTCAAAAAGTCTGGATTTTTTTCGTCAAAAAGTCTGGATTTTTTTCAGGCAAAAAATCGGAATTTTTTCTGGCAAAAAGTTTGGATTTTTTTCTGTCAAAAAGTTTGGATTTTTTTTCTGTCAAAAAGTCGGGATTTTTTTCTGTCAAAAGTTCGGGATTTTTTCCGTCAACGGGAACCTTACCTGGCCCGGACACGGAATGGATTGACAGATTGATGGCTTTTTATATATATATATATATATATATATATATATATATATATATATATATATATATATATATATATATATATATATATATATATATATATATATATATATATATATATATATATATATATATATATATATTCCGAGCGCGATGATGTCACATTATCGATGGGAAAATGCATTTTCAGACACAATAATTTGCCTAAGCGGCTAGGAGACACAGAGTAACAAGCGGTAGAAAATTGATTAGAAAGGAAAGATTAAGAAAAAAATAAAACAAAACAAAATTTTTTTTATTTTATTTTATTTTAAACTACAGACTTCCCGCGTGCCGGATTTTGGACGCTGGCGGGTCGGATGCGGCCCGCCGGCCGTAGTTTGGGGACCCCTGTACAATACCGACACACTATTCTGTAAAAGTAATACATTTTCACATAGAACAAGAGTGAGTGAGTAAATGTAGGAAGAGAGTATGATTTTGTATTTTAGGGGCACAACATGTTGACTGTCATCTAAAATGTTGTTGTTTTTTTGCGCTGACACACAAAATGAGTTCCATCCAGAGGCGATGGCCTTGCCTTGCCAAGGTTTACGTTAGAAGTGCACAAGTCATTACCCGACAGGAACAACATTGGCGAGACACTGATAGGCACTTGTCACAGAGACACAAAACACGGCCACTATGAAAGCTTTGCAGGGCACACGACAATCAGCCACACACAAAAAGCATCTGCAGACTTCAAAAGAACACGACGATGAGAGGAATAGGAACAATGTTTGTTTGGCACAAAGTCGCAACTCAGCGCCTTTCGATGAGTCACCAACTTCATGATTTTCTGAAGTAACCGCATTTCTGATCCCGTTTTTTCTTTATTCCTGGTTAAAAGTCTCCGTGCATCGCCGCGGGAATGCAGCTGGTTTTTTAAAAAACGTTGCCTTCCGTGCTCGCCGAGTGTAACTGAAAAGCTAGTTTCCTGAAAGACTCTTATGAATTTCAATTCCAAAGCTGCTTCTTGATGCACAGCCTCAGTACAGGCCTCTCATTATGCAGACACTCGCGAGGGGTTGGGGGGAGGGGAGGGGGGATATGTGTCGTCTTGAGCACGACTCCATGGCAGGTAAAGCCATGAATTGACTTTGGCACAAAATGGCAGCTGCTGCTCCGGGCTCTTGCATCCGTGCGAACAAAGACGGCGACGCACAACTGGCATCGCGGCTTCATTATCAAAGGAGACAAGACACAGAGCGCTCGCTACCCCCTGCTGGCGATGGCACCCGCAGGGCGTGACTTTACTCATGCAGATTTCAGAATCAGGATCAGAAATACTTGAATAATCCCAGAGGGGAAATTAAGATTTTGCAGCACGATCCCATTCAAGAGCAGACAAACATCACAGGGAGACAGAACAGGATCGCCGAGGGGTCTGCCCACTTCCGGCGCCCTTTACAAAAAAAGGTGAGAAACCGGTAAACGCTGGGTGAGAAAAAATAAAAATAATCAGTCAAAACCTGGGCCCCTGGAGAGGGGGGTCCAGACTGAGGCCAAGGAGGTGGAAAAAAAACCTCATAGCCATAGCACACATATACACTACCGTTCAAAATGTTGGGGTCACATTGAAATGTCCTTATTTTTGAAGGAAAAGCACTGTACTTTTCAATGAAGATAACTTTAAACTAGTCTTAACTTTAAAGAAATACACTCTATACATTGCTAATGTGGTAAATGACTATTCTAGCTGCAAATGTCTGGTTTTTGGTGCAATATCTACATAGGTGTATAGAGGCCCATTTCCAGCAACTATCACTCCAGTGTTCTAATGGTACAATGTGTTTGCTCATTGGCTCAGAAGGCTAATTGATGATTAGAAAACCCTTGTGCAATCATGTTCACACATCTGAAAACAGTTTAGCTCGTTACAGAAGCTACAAAACTGACCTTCCTTTGAGCAGATTGAGTTTCTGGAGCATCACATTTGTGGGGTCAAACGCTCAAAATGACCAGAAAAAGAGAACTTTCATCTGAAACTCGACAGTCTATTCTTGTTCTTAGAAATGAAGGCTATTCCACAAAATTGTTTGGGTGACCCCAAACTTTTGAACGGTAGTGTAAACGTGTGTAAGAGGGAAACATTGAAGAACACAAAGGACATTAAAGACATTAAAAGAGCAGAGCTGATGCAACCAGACACTTCTACACACAGCCACAAAAGTAAAACAACAAAAAAACAAAACAAAAAAAATAACATATACACTGTGGTGGCCTCTGCTGTGTTCCAGCCATCGTCTGCTGGGGTAGGGGGGAGTATAGCCAGAGACAGGAGCAGACCCAACAAAGCAACCAAGAGAGCCATTTCGATCACTTCCATATTTTTTTTAATGTGTTCTTACTATCGTTCATAGTTTCCTTTTACAGTCTTTTTTTTTGTATCCATCCATTTTCTACTGTTTGTCCCTTTTGGGGTCGCGGGGGGTGCTGGAGCCTATCTCAGCTGCATTCGGGCGGAAGGCGGGGTACACCCTGGACAAGTCGCCAGCTCATCACAGGGCCAACACAGATAGACAGACAACATTCACACTCACATTCACACACTAGGGCCAATTTAGTGTTGCCAATCAACCTATCCCCAGGTGCATGTCTTTGGAGGTGGGAGGAAGCCGGAGTACCCGGAGGGAACCCACACAGTCACGGGGAGAACATGCATCAGTCTATCTAAATTTATTCCAGAAACATGTTTGATCTTCTACAGACTGTCCCCCCAGGTTCAGTTCAAAACTTGGCAGGCAAACTTTTTTTTTGCAGAAAATTCTTAAAAAAAACAATAGTGCTCCTGTTGAATATAGGAACTTGGACCACTGTCGACACTTTGGCAGAGCCTTGCATTGGCATTTTAACTAGAATACCGGGGTCCAAACTTGTGGTTTACTGTACAAAACTGAGGCGTTCCTCAAGGCACCCCTTTAAGTCCTCTCCTTTTTGGCAGTTACACATTGATTAATGTACCGTATTTTTTCAAGTGCTGAAAATACAACCATCCCATCAGTCGGCATGACAGTCACTGTTTTATGTGACTGGCAATATAATATGCTTAAAGGCCTACTGAAAGCCACTACTACCGACCACGCAGTCTGATAGTTTATATATCAATGATGAAATCTTAACATTGCAACACATGCCAATACGGCCGGGTTAACTTATAAAGTGACATTTTAAATTTCCCGCCACACTTCCGGTTAAAAACGTTTCATTATGCTGACGTATGCGCGTGACGTCACGAGGGCAAGGGAAGTATTCGGAGCCCGGAGAATCCTATACAACAAGCTCTGTTTTCATTTCATAATTCCACAGTATTCTGGACATCTGTGTTGGTGAATCTTTTGCAATTTGTTTAATGAACAATGGAGGCTGCAAAGAAGAACGTTGTAGGTGGGATCGGTGGATTAGCGGCTGGCTGTAGCAACACAACAAGGACTACTTACTTGGATAGCAGACGCCTAGCCGATGCTTGCCGCCAAGCCCACGGATGAAGTCCTTCGTCGCGCCGTCGATCGCTGGAACGCAGGTGAGCACGGCTGTTGATGAGCAGACGAGGGCTGGCTGGCGTAGGTGGAGCGCTAATGTTTTTATCATAGCTCTGTGAGGTCCGGTTGCTAAGTTAGCCTTAGCGTCGTTAGCAACAGCATTGTTAAGCTTTACCAGGCTGAGAATTATTAACCGTGTAGTTACATGTCCATGGTTTAATAGTATTGTTGATCTACTGTCTATCCTTCCAGTCAGGGATTTATTTATTTTGTTTCTATCTGCATTTGAGAACGATGCTATCACGTTAGCTCAGTAGCTATGTGTGTCACCGATGTATTGTCGTGGAGATAAAAGTCACTGTGAATGTCCATTTCGCGTTCTCGACTCTCATTTTCAAGAGGATATAGTATCCGAGGTGGTTTAAAATACAAATCCGTGATCCACAATAGAAAAAGGAGAGAGTGTGGAATCCAATGAGCCAGCTTGTACCTAAGTTACGGTCAGAGCGAAAAAAGATACGTCCTGCACTGCCTCTAGTTCTTCACTCTAACGTTCCTCATCCACAAATCTTTCATCCTCGCTCAAATTAATGGGGTAATCATCGCTTTGTCGCTCCGAATCTCTCTCGCTCCATTGTAAACAAAGGAAAATAGTGAGGAATACTACCTCCTGTGACGTCACGCTACTTCCGGTACAGGCAAGGCTTTTTTTATCAGCGAGCAAAAGTTGCGAACTTTATCGTCGATTTTCCCTACTAAATCCTTTTCAGCAAAAATATGGCAATATCGCGAAATGATCAAGTATGACACATAGAATGGATCTGCTATTCCCGTTTAAATAAAAAAAATTCATTTCAGTAGGCCTTTAATATTACTATTATTATTATCATCCACTAATGATTTTCCTACATGAATCAGCCTTAATATCTGCCTTACACTCCGAAGTAAAGGGAAACTTGAAAGATTCATATTCCATAAGTGAATAATGAATTTTTGAAACGCACAGTTTGGCTACTTTTATACTGAATATTATACAATTACATTTTTTTTTTTAAAACACCGAATAATTTAGGTGGGTTTAAGAAGCCTCGAGCACCCTTTAAAAAGACCTCATGATGCCACTGGTTTGAACACTTGATAAAACACATTATTGATGAAACTAAGATATGTTTATGTATAAATATAGCATGCAACAAGACTTGTATCTACTTCCTGTCATAGTTTAATCACAAGGCTCGCACAGAACTGCTCACATTGTTGCCTATTTTATGTCCAATCAATCAAAATAAAAACATTCACATTCACTTGTACCATATTTTTTGGACTATAAGGCGCACTTAAAAGCCTTTCATTTTCTCAAAAATCGTTAGTGCGCCTTATAACCCGCTGCGCCTAATGTGCAGAATAAATCTGGTTGTGCTTACCGGCCTCGAAGCAATTTTATTTGGTACACGGTGTAATGATAAGTGTGACCAGTAGATGGCAGTCACACATAAGAGATACGTGCAGACTGCAATATGTCGCCAGAAAACAACACCCAAACTTTAAATGTTCCATTGAAAATAAAGAACATTACAAACGGCACTCAAAAAATCTGTCAAAATGTTTTAGTACGACTTTGAAGCCGCACCGCTTGATGGATTGTCGGCCCATTACGGCTACCGTAGTCAGAGATACAAGTATTATTATGGTGTGTGTGTAATATAAGACATATTATCTGGCGTTTCGTTTCACAATATTATGCAAAACCAACTTTTCCTACCTTATGGTGCCTGCTGATGTGTGTTTGGGATCTGCATAAGTCCTGAACATTTGTGCACGTCCGCCACTGTAGTCGATAAGCTTCTTCTTTTTCACTATCTTCTTGTTATGGGACATTCATCCTCTGCTGTTGCCATTTCTAATATAAAGTAGCATAAAGTTCTAACTTATATCTCGCTATGGAAGCGCTAAAACATACCGGTGTAGTGAGTTTACATGATTCACCCAAGGAACTTTAGTAACTAGAGAGTTCCGGTCGGACGTTTTTTCACGGGACACATTTCTGCCGTTGTTGTTGCACTAAGTGAGCCACGGATGAGAAGATGCTGCTCCGTTATTGATTGAAGTAAAGTCTGTAGACCACAAGGAAGTGTTTCAAATTTAGAAAAAAATCATAATATGACTCCTTTAATGCGCCTCATAATCCGGTGCACCTTACATATGAAAATAGACCTGAATAGACCCACTCATCGGCAGTGCGCCTTATAATCTGGTGCGCCCTATTGCCTGGTTCACACCAACGGCGCTTGCCGCGCTTTAAAGCGGCGAGCAAAGCGGCGAGCAAAGCGGCGAGCAAAGCGCTATCATTTTAGTCAATTTTTCCACGCATATCCCGATCTCCGAAGTAATGTTATGCTTTGATACTCTCTGATACGCTCTGATACAAATTAGTTGCCGCTTTGTTACCGTTCCTCACGATTTGATCCCGCTTTGATAAGCTTTAAATCACGCTTTGATACGTTTTATTACGCTTTATTGAACTTTATTATGCTTTGATGCGATCATGACGCTTTAAATCAGGCTCTGACACGATTATCAAGCTCTGTTGTGCATTGTTACAACAAAAATAAGAAAAAAATGTGAAAAACTCAGTATACTGTTTTCCACACATTTTTTATATTCATTTATTTTTTCAATTTCTCTTTCTTTTCTCGTTATATTATGTTTTACATCTTAATTTCTTTTATTCCTTTGTCATCTTAATAAATATCTATCTTTCATTTCTTATGCTAGTTGACAACAATAAAAGGCATTTCTTTTATTTTTTATATTCATTTATTTTTTCAATTTCTCTTTTTTTTCCGTTATATTATGTTTTATATCTTCATTTCTTTTATTTCTTTGTCATCTTAATAAATATCTATCTTTTATTTCTTATGCTAGTTGACAATAATAAAAGGCATTTCTTTTATTTTTTATATTCATTTATTTTTTCAATTTCTCTTTTTTTCTCTCGTTATATTATGTTTTATATCTTCATTTCTTTGTCATCTTAATACATATCTATCCTTCATTTCTTATGCTAGTTGACAACAATAAAATGCATTTCTTTTATTTTTTATATTCATTTATTTTTTCAATTTCTCTTTTTTTTCCGTTATATTATGTTTTATATCTTCATTTCTTTTATTTCTTTGTCATCTTAATAAATATCTATCTTTCATTTCTTATGCTAGTTGACAAGAATAAAAGGCATTTCTTTTAAACGTAACATATTCTCTTTATTATTAACATTTTCATACAGAAAAATTATACACAGTAATGTCAATTTGCAACATCAAACAGCAGAAGTACAGAAGCAATGATCATCGTATAAAAAAGGCAATGATGCAAAAGAGAATGGATTTGTAATCCTGTGTTGGTTTTACATAAAGTTTCAATGTCACTAGTCAATATCACAGTCACTTCCTATTGTGCTTTGAACCAAGATCTGTTAAGCTTTCCTACGCTTTGAGTCAAGCTTTGCTGAGCTTTGTCACGCTTTGATACGCTCTCGGCACTTTATTCCATTCTTGACAGAGCGCAGAATTTTTTTAAACCGTTTAAAAAATTTTTGGCGAACTTGCCGCATGTCCCGCTTCACTACAAGCTTTCCCACGATCCATTAGGACCCTCACGCTTTAATCAGGCTTTGTTACGCTTTAACGCCGCTTTGCATGCCGCTTTAAAGCGCCGTCAAAGTTCAACTGTGCAACTTTACGGCACGTGCTTGAACAAACATTGATTGATTGATTGATTGATTGAAACTTTTATTAGTAGATTGCACAGTTCAGTACATATTCTGTACAATTGACCACTAAATGGTAACACCCCAATAAGTTTTTCAACTTGTTTAAGTCGGGGTCCACGTTAATCAATTCCTGGCGGTAGTGGTGTGCAGCTCGGTCGAAGTAATAAAGAGAGCCCAATGGGTGGCGTGATGTTTCATGTTCAAAGGGTTAACAGAAAGCAAGGAGAGCCACCCCCCGTCGGGCGCAGTCCCACTGGCTCCTACCTCAGTTAAACGGATGGTGCAACAATTTATGTGAGTGACAGCAGAGAAGTGGGAACATTTAGTTTCTTTTGGTTTGGCGCTCCCCCGGGCTTTCTGGTGCAACAACCGCTGCGAGCGTTTCTGTCAGCGGGGCCCACAATCCCAGTCGAGAGTACACTTGGGATGTGCTATTCTGCACAGTTTTTTAAAAAAGATAAAGTTGTGCTACGTTTACCTTATTTTACAGTCAACTCATTAACTCATTGTCTAAAATGTGTCCTATTGAGAGTCACAGGTGAGCTAGAGCCTACCCCAGCATTCAGTTGAATTGTACAAATGTTGATTGGAATGCAATTTAAAAGATTCATTAA
>NC_084750.1:21086033-21293533 GCF_033978785.1 Entelurus aequoreus | reverse complement strand
CATAACATGTGATGGTGGTTCTTTGGTCAAAATGTTGCATGGATGATGTTTTACAGATCATCTTCAAGTCGCTTTCTGACAGTCGCTTCAGGATGCTGCGTTTTGTGGCCGGTCTTATTTACGTGGCTCACCTTTGACTAGTGCAACAACGATTTATGCAGATTCCAAATACACATCAGCAGGTACCAGAAGGTAAGAAAAGTTGGTTTTGCATAATATTGTGAAACAAAACGCCAGGTCTGCTAATGTGTCTTTATACTTGTATCTCTGACTACGGTAGCCGTAATGGGTCGACAATCCATCAAGTGGTGTGGCTTCAAAGTCGTACTAAAACATTTGGACAGATTTTTGAGCGCCGTGTGTATTGTTCTTTATTTTCAATGGGGCATTTAGTGAATTAGTGTGAATTATATTTATATCGCACTTTTCTCTTGAAGCGCTTTACATAGTGAAACCCAACATCTAAGTTACATTTAAACCAGTGTGGGTGACACTGGGAGCTGGTGGCTAAAGTGTCTTTGTTAGAATAATTATGTATATATTATCACACAACTCTTATGCTTAAGGGCCGTTGCTATAGTTATTATCAATTGTGCTGAAGTTGTATTTTTCTATCTGTGCAAAGGGGCAGCTGGCAATCCAAAAGATTGCAAGTCGTCTCGTATCAGTGTTTGTGTCCAGACTTGGCCTGCTGACTGCCAAGGCCGAACATCGAGTACCGAGACGCAGACAAAGCAGAGACAGGGCGATATCACGAGTGTCAGAACATTTGCATTTCATTAATAGTCATATATTGTGTCTAACTGGGGCTGTTGAGATTACCCCCTTTCCCTCAGCGACAGCCTCAGTGATGTAACCAGGGACCTCCCAAATAAATAGAGGAAGCACGTGGGCAGGATTTTAGAGCGTAGTTTGGATCTGTAACTAGAGTTCGGCCCAAACGTCTCTCCTCATTGAGCCAAATTTAACTCTGTCTCTGCATGATTCCTTGCTTCTTGTCTGTTTAATAGATGTCATCAGTGTTTGAACCTGACACACAACGGCAGTGACCAGGATGCCAGAAGCGGGGATCGAACCTGGAACCCTCAAGTTGCTGGCACGGCCACTCTACCAACCGAGCCATGCCGCCCCAAAATTTAAAGTTTTGGTGTTGTTTACTGGCGTCATATTGCAGTCTGCAAGTATCTCTTATGTGTGACTGCCATCTACTGATCACATGTACCAAATAAAATTGCTTCGAGGTCGGTAAGCACAACCAGAATTATTCCGCACATTAGGCGCACCGGGATATAAGGCACACTGTCAATTTTTAAGAAAATGAAATTATTTTAAGTACGCCTTATAGTCCGAAAAACACAGTAGCTGTTTTAGAAGCGATTGCGATGTTTGTCATTCGATTATTTCCATAGCACAACTATATATTTGATATTCTCTTAGCAGAGAAGGAAAGGAGAGGGTGGGTGGATATATTCCAGGATTTCGAGGTGAGGTGAGCTGATATCATCTTTGGTGGTTACAATTTTTATTCACTGCAAAAAGTCAGTGTTCAAAAACAAGAAAAAAAAATATACAAAAATGAGGGGTATTTTACTTGAACTAAGGAAAATTATCTGCCAATAGAACAAGAAAATTCGGCTTGTCAAGACTTTCCAAAACAAGTCAAATTAGCTAACCTCAATGAACACAAAACTACCTTAAAATAAGTATATTCTCACTAATAACAAGTGCACTTTTCTTGGTAGAAAAAAAAAAGAGACCTTTTTGCTCAATATGTTGAAAAATATTCTTAAATTAAATAAATGCTAGTGCCATTATCTTGACATAATGATATGCGCTCGGCATTACATTTCTTGAAACCAGCAAACTTATACTAAAAACTAGTTTATTGTTCTTAATGGAAAGGCAACAAGGCAACCGCTTGTTACTCTCGGGGTCTCCTAGCCGCTCAGGCAAATCATATTGTCTAAAAATGCATTTTACCATCGATAACATGACATCATCGCGCCAAGTGCGTGCTCTTTCAGTCAATTAGTGCACATATATACAGCCCGGCCCCCGACCAAAATGTTTTTAATTGTAATTGTGAGGATTTTATCTGAATGTGCATGAACTATTTCTGTTCAAAATTATTTGAAATGTCAAATGTTTAAATATTAACTGTCAGTTTACTGTACTGTGCCAACTGTACTACTATATGAGTGCGTGTTTTCTATTGTTTCATGGAAAATAAAACAGCAAAGTCCATTTGGCTGTCATCTGTTTTAATTATGAGACACAATTGTGTCAAAATCATGATTTTTTTTTTTCATGCTTGAAATAAGAAATTATTACTTTAAAAAAAGTAGTTTTATACTTGTGAGTGTTGATGACACAGCTTTGCAACACTTGATATTTTAGTTTCAAGCATGTTTTACTCAATATAGGTCATAAAAGCTGTAATTTCTTACCGCGATCATTGAGGACCAAAACCCTTAAAACAAGTAAAACACTCTAACATAAAATCTGCTTAGTGAGAAGAATGATCTTATTAGACAAAAAATAATCAAATATCACCCTTATTTGAGATATTTCATCTTACTTAGATTTCAGTTTTTGCAGTGTAGAATGCATGAGTAGACAAGAACATCAACTCAGACATATCTTGGATGAACTGCTGACACACCTGAACATGATTTACATGCGAGATTACATGTCGCTCTGAACCTGATTTATCCGATTGTGCTGGTGTGTGTGGGTGTGTGTTAGTGAAAGAAGAGGATGTCTATTAGTGTGACGAGGAGAAAAGAGTGTCTGTGACGGCCTAATTCAAGGTGTCAGTCAGTGGGCGAGAGCAAACAAGACAATGAGTCTACTGCCAACTGATAAGGAGGATGTCGAGACCATCAAAAACAATTTAAAAATACATCTTTGAAGTGTGCAAGGAAATCACTCGAGGGTTTAATTGCTCGGTGTCATGGTAAGTCCTAATCACTTCTTGTCTTTTCAACTTGTGAAAAACATTTTTGAAGCAAATTCCTAAAAACACTAGAGTGCTCCTGTTCCGTGGTGTGGGATAACTTGGACCAGTGTGAGCACATTGCACATCATTGCATCGGTAATTGAACCTTGATAGCGAACACAGAAAACTTGGGGCCAAACTTGTGAGTTACATAACTAAGGCGTTCCTCAAGGCACCACTTTAAAGGCCTACTGAAAGCCACTACTACCGACCACGCAGTCTGATAGTTTATATATCAATGATGAAATCTTAACATTATAACACATGCCAATACGGCCGGGTTAACTTATAAAGTGACATTTTAAATTTGCCGCTAAACTTCCGGTTCGAAACGCCTCTGAGGATGACGTATGCGCGTGACGTAGCCCGGCGAACACGGGTATTCCTTCCACATTGAAGCCAATACGAAAAAGCTCTGTTTTCATTTCATAATTCCACAGTATTCTGGACATCTGTGTTCGTGAATCTGTTGCAATCATGTTCATTGCATTATGGAGAAGGAAGCTGAGCAAGCAAAGAAGAAAGTTGTCGGTGCGAAATGGACGTATTTTTCGGACGTAGTCAGCAACAACAGTACACAGCCGGCGCTTCTTTGTTTACATTCCCGAAAGATGCAGTCAAGATGGAAGAACTCGGATAACAGAGACTCTAACCAGGAGGACTTTTGACTTCGATACACAGACGCCTGTAGAGAACTGGGACAACACAGACTCTTACCAGGATTACTTTGATTTGGATGACAAAGACGCAGACGTGCTACTGTGAGTATGCAGCTTTGGCTTCTAAACATTTGATCGCTTGACCGTATGTGCGCAACTTTTTTTTGCGTATGTACGTAACTTTTTTAAAATATATAAGCTTTATGAACCTTGGGTTAGGTGAACGGTCTTTTGGGCTGAGTGATTGTGTGTGTTGATCAGGTGTTTGAATTGTATTGGCGTGTTCTATGGAGCTAGGAGCTAGCAGAGGAGCTAGGAGTTAGCATAACAAACACGCAGGTGTTTTTATGCAGGATTAATTTGTGGCATATTAAATATAAGCCTGGTTGTGTTGTGGCTAATAGAGTATATATATGTCTTGTGTTTATTTACTGTTGTAGTCATTCCCAGCTGAATATCAGGTCACCCCCGGCTCTCACAGCATCTTCCCTATCTGAATAGCTTCAACTCCCCACTAGTCCTTCACTTGCACTTTCCTCATCCACAAATCTTTCATCCTCGCTCAAATTAATGGGGAAATTGTCGCTTTCACGGTCCAAATCTCTCTCACTTCATGCGGCCATCACTGTAAACAATAGGGAACTTTGCGGATATGTTCAATTGACTACGTCACGCTACTTCCGGTAGGGGCAAGCCTTTTTTTTTATCAGATACCAAAAGTTGCAATCTTTATCGTCGTTGTTCTATACTAAATCCTTTCAGCAAAAATATGGCAATATCGCGAAATGATCAAGTATGACACATAGAATAGATCTGCTATCCCCGTTTAAATAAAAAAAATTCATTTCAGTAGGCCTTTAAATCCACTCCTCGTTTAGCAGTTACACTGTTTGTTTTTTTCGTAACGTGGTTGATCTACTGTATTTTCTGGACGATAAAGCGCACCGGATTATAAGGCGCACTGCTGATGAGCGGGTCTATTCAAGTGTTTCTTCATACAAAAGGCGCACCGGATTGTAAGGCGCAATAAAGGGGTTATATTATTTGCTGATGTTGCTCTGTTGTTGTTGTTGTGTTTGCTGTTGTTGTTTTTGTCTCTATGTCTAATCCCCCTCTTGACCCCACAATTCCCACCTCTGTCTTCCTTTTTTTCTCTTTCTATCCCCTCCTGCTCCGGCCCGGCTGCACCAAATGATAATATAAATACATTTAATAAAGTCAAATACAAACAAGGCAACAAGAGACGTATCCTACACTTCTCTTTTGTAAAGTAAATCTGAACAGCCGATATGGGCATCTACATCAACTATATGATTTGCCTGAGAAGCTGGACAGGACATTATTTAAAAAAAAAAAAAAAAAAAAAAAAAAAGGGGTTATATTATGATTTTTTTTCTAAATTGAAAACATTTCCTTGTGGTCTACATAACATGTGATGGTGGTTTTTTGGTCAAAATGTTGCATAGATCAGTGGTCCCCAACCACCGGGCCGCACAAGAAATTAAATGTTATTTTTTATTTTATCAACATAAAAAACAAAATATATACATTATATATCAATATAAATCAATACAGTCTGCAGGGATACAGTCCGTAAGCACACATGATTGTATTTCTTTATGACACAAAAAAACAAAAAACAAAAAAAAACAAAAAATAAAATAAAATAAAAATACCACTGTCCTTATCTTTTAGGAAACGTGGCCCCCCAAAACAATTTAGCTTCTGGCTATAGGTGGACCAGCCTGGGGACCTCTGATGTTGTGCTAGGGTTGATTGTTCAGAGTTAGGCTGAGTGCTAAAATGTTGATACAATCATAATAAATATATTGAAATGATTAATATATGCAAATTCATGCAACAAAAGCCTAACGTTGTGTTACAAATGCAGTGTTTGGAAAAGTCATGGCCGGCCCACTATGCGGTCGTTTCGGGCCACAACGACTGGGGAGGGCACATGATTATGGTGATCGGTCACTTCAGGAGCTGATCATCAAACGGGGTCGTCAGGCTCTGCAAGTGTTTGCTTGTTCTACTTCGATGGACTAAATTGCCTCATGGATACAATCATACTTTTTTGTCTGCTTAATGCTTATTCAGCGGTGAGTCCATTCAAAAGAGAACATTTCTAACTTAACATGGCTGCGGGCGCTGTTAACCCTTGTGTGTCGCTGTTAATTGGTTCTGGGCCTGGCTAGGTATCCATCCATCTATCTTCCGCTGCTTGTCCCTTTTCGGGATCACGGGGGAAGCTGGAGCCTATCCCAGCTGTACTTGGGTGGAAGGTAGAATACACCCTGGATGTTAAATTTAATTATACATTAAATAAACATGTTTACCGCCTTCTAAATCCAGGTTTTACCAGTGTGAGAGCCCTGTAGACATAGAATAACACCCTAAAGTCACCTTAAAGCTCATTTAATCCAATATAATAATGCTGCCTGAGGATGAGATAATCAGTGGCCACGATATTGAACGGCGCGCTCTGATCGGTTTGGTCTCATCTCGTGGCCAATACGGCTGGGAACGCTTAATTGAGGCTAAAAATATGAAGAAAAAAACAACCCCCCCCCCAAAATGGACAAGAGAGTGATGTTGCGATGGATTTTAAAAGAATCATATTCAAACTGGCTGTGTTGGCATGTACAATATGTAGTGTAAGGACATTGGAGGGCGTCAATGCTGACAATAATCAGTAAGGAGACGTTCACACTGCAGGGTAGGATGGCCAATGTAAATTTTGTTCTCAAATCCCATCTTTTTATTGTACCGTATTTTTCGGACTACAAGGCGCACTTAAAATCCTTTTCGTTTTCTCAAAAATCGACAGTGCGCCTTATAACCCGGTGCGCCTAATGCACGGAATAATTCTGGTTGTGCTTACCGACCTCGAAGCAATTTTATTTGGTACATGGTGTAATGATACGTGTGACCAGCAGATGGCAGTCATACATAAGAGATACGTGTGGACTGCAATACGATGGCAGTAAACAACACCAAAACTGTAAATGTTCCATTGAGAATATAGAACATTACACACGGCGCTCAAAAATCTGTCAAAATGTTTTTAGTACGACTTCGGTAAGCTATGAAGTCGCACCGCTTGATGGATTGTCGGCACATTAAACATACGAGTATTATTATGGTGTGTGTATAAGGACTGCAAAATGGCACCTAATAGCAGACATTATCGGCCGTTTTGTTTCGCAATATTATGCAAAACCAACTTTTCTTACCATTCTTGTACCTGCTGATGTTTATTTGGGATCTGCATAAGTCCTGAAAATGTGCAGGCGTCCGCCATTGTAGTCCGTGCAGACATCGTAGTCAATAAGCTACTTTGTTTTCTTTATCTTCTTGTTATGGGACATTCATCCTCCGCTGTTGCCATTTCTAATATAAAGTAGTGTAAAGTTCTTACTTATATCTGTCAGTAAACGCACCATGTAAGCGCTAAAACATACCGGTGTAGTGAGTTTACATTATTCACCCAAGGAACTTTAGTTATTAGAGAGTTCCGGTCGGACGTTTTTTTACGGGACACATTTCCGGCGTTGATGTTGCATTATTGAGCCACAGATGCTGATTGAAGTAAAGTCTGAATGTCATTAAAACAGCTAGCGCCATCTTTTGACACTTCTTCCACTCCCGTCCTTGCACGCTACAACAAAGAAGACGCTGTTGAAGGTGAGCCACGTAAATAAGACCGCCCACAAAACGCCGCATCCTGAAGCGACTGTCAGAAAGCGACTTGAAGATGATCTGTAAAACATCCTCTATGCAACATTTTGACCAAAAAAACCACCATCACATGTTATGTAGACCACAAGGAAGTGTTTTACATTTAGAAAAAAATATCATAATATGACTCTTTTAATGAAAATAGACCCGCTCATCTGCAGTGCGCCCTATGGTCCGAAAAATACGTAGTTGTTCGCATTACAAAAAAAAATTGCAATGTCTACTGCGAACACAATCTGGCCCGCTTGCAGACATGACGTAATGACCTCACAATTGCTGCAGTGTTCACAGAAGTCAACATGGCTCCAATTCCAGCAGGTCTCAGTCCTGCTGGCGCATTTGTGGCAATTTCAAGGATTTCGTACAATCAAAGTCAACACTTTCTGAACCGAATCGATGCAGGTGGAGGATTAACATTGACTCTGGTTCTTGCAGTTTGTGGGGCATTTGTTTCCACGTCTGTGGCAAAGCACTTGGTGACGCAAGTTCCTAAAACAATATTTTCACCCGTTTTCTGCTCATGTGTCAACTATTTATTTTGGCGAAGAATTGTAATTTTTATCGCTGTTTGATGACACATCGGTCGGATAAACGTGACCCGATTGTTCAGACTGCAATCACGTTGGATACTCCATCCATCCATTTTTTTTTAATCGCTTGTCCCTCTTGGGGTCGAGGGGCAGCTGGAGCCTATCCCAGCTGCACTCGGGCGGAAGGCAGTGTACACCCTGGACAAGTCGCCACCTCATCACAGGGCCAACGCACGTAGACAACATTCACACACCAGGGACAATTTAGTGTTGCAGTAATATGAAAATCGTTCCATCCCTACTTTGGGAAGTTCATGTACTCGACCCTTGACCAATGGCATTAAACAAGGCGGGTTTGGAATTTGATGCCTGCAACATGTTTCAAAAAAGCTGGCACAAGTGGCAAAAAAGACTGAGAAAGTTGAGGAATGCTCATAAAAACACTTATTTGGAACATCCCACAGGTGAACAGGCTAATTGGGAACAGGTGGGTGCCATGATTGGGTATAAAAGCAGCTTCCAGTCGTTCACAAACAAGGATGGGGCGAGGGACACCACTTTGGGAACAAATGCGTGAGCAAATTGTCCAACAGTTTCAGAACAACATTTCTCAACCAGCTACAGCAAGGAATTCAAGGATTTCACCATCTACGGTCCGTAATAACATCAAAAGGTTCAGAGAATCTGGAGAAATCACTGCACGTTAGCGATGATACTACGGACCTTCGATCTCTCAGGCGTTGCTGCATCAAAAAGTGACATCAGTGTGTAAAGGATATCACCACATGGGCTCAGGAACACTTCAGAAAACCACTGTCAGTAACTACAGTTTGTCGCTACATCTGTAAGTGCAAGTCAAAACTCTACTATGCAAAGCCAAAGCCATTTATCAACAACACCCAGAAACGCCGCCGGCTTCGCTGGGCCCGAGCTCATCAAAGATGGACTGCTGCAAAGTGCAAAAGTGTTCTGTGGTCTGACGAGTCCACATAACAAATTGATTTTGGAAACTGTGGACGTTGTGTACTCCGGAACAAAGAGGAAAAGAACCATCCGGATTGTTATAGGCGCAAAGTTTAAAAGCCAACATCTGTGATGGTATGGGGGTGTATTAGTGCCCAAGGCATGGGTAACTTACACATCTGTGAAGGCACCATTAATGCTGAAAGGTACATACAGGTTTTGGAGCAACATATGTTGCCATCCAAGCAACGTTATCATGGACGCCCCTGCTTATTTCAGCAAGACAATGCCAAGCCACGTGTTACAACAGCGTGGCTTCGTCGTAAAATAGTGCGGGTACTAGACTGGCCTGCCTGTAGTCCAGACCTGTCTCTCATTGAACATGTGTGGCACATTATGAAGCCTAAAATACCACAACGGAGACCCCGGACTGTTGAACAACTTAAGCTGTACATCAAGCAAGAATGGGAAATAATTCCACCTGAGAAGCTTAAAAAATGTGTCTCCTCAGTTCCCAAATGTTTACTGAGTGTTGTTAAAAGAAAAGGCCATGTAACACAGTGGTAAAAATGCCCCTGTGACTTTTTTGCAATTTGCTGCTGCCATTAAATTCTAAGTTAATGATTATTTGCAACAACAAAAAATAAGTTTCCCAGTTTGAACATTAAATATCTTGTCTTTGCAGTCCATTCAATTGAATATAAGTTGAAAAGGATTTGCAAATCATTGTTTTATGTTTTGTTTTACCATTTACACAACGTGCCAACTTTACTGGTTTTGGGGTTTGTATATCCACATACGAAAGAGGCCTGGTTCATATT
The DNA here is from genome assembly GCF_033978785.1 of Entelurus aequoreus. Classification (NCBI taxonomy): domain Eukaryota; kingdom Metazoa; phylum Chordata; class Actinopteri; order Syngnathiformes; family Syngnathidae; genus Entelurus; species Entelurus aequoreus. The sequence continues at coordinate 21,283,821 of NC_084750.1, read as the reverse complement.
TAAAAAAAAAAAAAAAAAACATAAAAAAATCCGATAAATGTCACATATGGGCAAAACAATCATTGGTAATAATTGACCTGCGGTGTGAACATGGCCTAAATTATTGAGGAATGTTTTTTTTTCTTTTACGCCTCAATTCCTCAATTCCTTAGGTCATTTTCTTTGAGTACTTTGAATATCATCCCGTCGCCTATTTCTGTACCTCCTCTCATCATTAGTCTCACTTGTCAGGCTTGGCCTTTTGCTCACGCTTCTGTCAATCACTTCCCGGCCCAGCCTAGTGTCTTCCACCTGTGTCTTGTTTTAATGATCACTGTGAATGGGTATTTTGGTCCCACCCCCCACCCCCCCCCCCCCCCACCACGTCCAGTCTTCCCATTTAATTGTATTCCGAGTCACGGCCTCATGTTAATTTTAGCACTGGGCACATATTGCACATCAAGCAAAGGCTCGCATGCTTGTGAGAAGAAAGGCTGTGCTATTCATCTGACGAGCTAATTAGTCTGTCAGCCACCTACTGGTTGTGCAGGGGAGGCGTCGGCGCTATCACTCTGAGAGGCAGCGGCGAATCCACTCAGAACCCCTGCGGTTTCCCACAGCAGGACTTCAGAAACCTCCTCAAGCAGAAGCAAAGTATTCTAGGACGGTGATCATTTTTACATTGTTGTCAACACTTAGTATCGATTGCCTTTTCGCCTTCCAAAAACACGTGCAATAAACTGTGAATCGCTCTGAGATTCTAAGGCCCCTTCTACATTATCCAGGGTAAATCCCACCTAACCGTATCCTTGTCCACACACACACAATGGTCGTTAAAGACCCCTTCACCCCCTCCGTCCGCCGGTGCAATTGACAACAATCAATCTAGGGATCTACATATCTGGTCAGGACACTCCTCACTCTTTGGCCTTCACCTTCATCGTCCATTCCTTTTTGGTGACATTATATACTCTGGACCAGGGGTCACCAACCTTTTTGAAAGCAAGAGCTACTTCTTGGGTACTGATTAATGCGAAGGGCTACCAGTTTGATACACACTTAAATAAATTGCCGGAAATAGCCAATTTGCTCAATTTACCTTTAACTCTATGTTATTATTAATAATTAATGATATTTACACTTAATTGGACGGTTTAAAAGAGGAGAAAACATCAAAAAAATGACAATTAAATTTTGAAACATAGTTTATCTTCAATTTCGACTCTTTAAAATTCAAAATTCAACCGAAAAAAGAAGAGAAAAACTAGCTAATTCGAATCTTTTGAAAACATTAAAAAAATAATTTATGGAACATCATTAGTAATTTTTCCTGATTAAGATTAATTTTAGAATTTTGATGACATGTTTTAAATAGGTTCAAATCCAATCTGCACTTTGTTAGAATATATAACAAATTGGACCAAGCTATATTTCTAACAAAGACAAATCATTATTTCTTCTAGATTTTCCAGAACAAAAATTTTAAAAGAAACTCAAAAGACTTTGAAATAAGATTTACATTTGATTCTACAGATTTTCTAGATTTGCCAGAATAATTTTTAAAAATTTTAATCATAATAAGTTTGAAGAAAAATTTCACAAATATTCTTCGTCGAAAAAACAGAAGCCAAAATGAAGAATTAAATTAAAATGTATTTATTATTCTTTACAATAAAAACATTTAATTTACTTGAACATTGATTTAAATTGTCAGGAAAGAAGAGGAAGGCATTTAAAAGGTAAAAAGGTATATGTGTTTAAAAATCCTAAAATCATTTTTAAGGTTGTATTTTTTCTCTAAAATTTTCTTTCTGAAAGTTATAAGAAGCAAAGTAAAACAATAAATGAATTTATTTAAACAAGTGAAGACCAAGTCTTTAAAATATTTTGTTGGATTTTCAAATTCTATTTGAGTTTTGTCTCTCTTAGAATTAAAAATGTCGGGCAAAGCGAGACCAGCTTGCTAGTAAATAAATACAATTTAAAAAATAGAGGCAGCTCACTGGTAAGTGCTGCTATTTGAGCTATTTTTAGAACAGGCCAGCGGGCTACTCATCTGGTCCTTACGGGCTACCTGGTGCCCGCGGGCACCGCGTTGGTGACCCCTGCTCTGGACCTAGACGTTGAGTCCGCTACATACATAACGGACAATAACTGATAGGCTGTGTTCCAATTCTGGGTCTGCATCCATCGGAGGACCTGGTCTACACAGCCTCAGAAGGCTGGTCCTTCGGAGGCGCCTCTGAAGGATGCGTCACCCGTTGTTAAATGGGACAGTCTAGCCTGCGGAGGACACTTACATTTGAAAGTGTATTCGCTGCCGGTGACGGTGCTTGTATTTGCCGCCATCGTCAAAAAGATCCGGGTTGAACAAAGCCGCGCAAAGCATCTTGGGATATGGGAGGCCACGAAGGATAGTTGCGGTGCATCCTCCGAATACAGGGAAAAGGGGGGCGCATTCGTCGGCTGCATTTGAAGGAGCCTTCAAATTTTAATGAATTGGGACAGACGTAAGCGGCCTTCAAATTCGCCCTTCGAAGGATGCAGACCCTGAATTGGGACATACAGTCTGCTTTGCCAGTCCAAATGCATTCAATGTTTTCCGTAGTCTTCGCTCGACGGCCAGTTAATACAAAGCTCACGCTACCTTTTTTTAATCACATCCACGGGAGCCCGCATTTTCGTTGTCTCTCCTTCGAATTCTTCGCTAAGTAGAATCACAGCTGACCTGGACACTGGAAAGTTCTCTTGCCGCCTGAGATGTGTTGTATCCCAAATAGCTGCAATCACGTGTTTTTCAACCGGTGTGCCGTGAGATACAGTCTGGTGTACCGCGAGAGATTATGTAATTTCACCTATTTGGGTTAAAAATATTTTATGCTAACCAGTTTTTTAATAATCTGCAAATAAAGTGCCGTTGTTGAGTGTCGGTGCCGTCTAGAGCTCGGCAGAGTAACCGTGTAATACTCTTCCATATCAGTAGGTGGCAGCAGGTAGCTAATTGCTTTGTAAACGTCGTATCTAATGCTTAAACCAAAAATAAACAAAAGGCGAGTGCCCCTAAAAAAGGCATTGAAGCTTAGGGATGGCTATGGAAAACAAAACTAAAACTGAACTGGCTACAAAGTAAACAAAAACAGAATGCTGGACGACAGCAAAGACTTACAGCGTGTGGAGCATGACATGACAAGCAACAATTTCCGCACAAAGAAAAATAGCGTCCACACAACTTAAATGGTCTTGATTGCTAAAACAAAGTAGGTGCGGGGAATATCGCTCAAAGAAAGACATGAAACTGCTACAGGAAAATACCAACAAAACAGGGAAAAGCCACCAAAATAGGAGCGCAAGACAAGAACTAAAACACTACACACAGGAAAACACCAAAAAACTCCAAATAAGTCGGGGCGTGATGTGACAGGTGGTGACAGCACACCTACTTTGAGACAAGAGCTATAGTGATGCATGCTTGGTTATGGTTTAAAGTCATATCCAACAATTGCAACAATGACTTTTTACTGTCAATATCAACTACCGAGTTTACATTGAGGTATTCATGTGTGATTTCCACAAGCGTCTATACATGTAGAACAGGGGTGTCCAAAGTGTGGCCCGGGGGCCATTTGCGGCCCGCAGGTCATTTTTTAATGGCCCCACGGCCCTTTTTAAAATACGATTCAAAAAATTAAAAACATAAAAAGTGGTATGAAAGACCAAACAGGTGAAATGCAACAAGAAAATGTTTCAATGTTTACTCTAATAACACAAAGCTGCCATGCAGGCTGTTTCTTTCTTTAAAAAATAATAATGAATCAATGAAAACGAACAAACAAAAAACGTAAACAACAATACAACGCATAATTGACGGATAGATATGAAGTTGATCTCGAGATTATTGTGTTAAAAGTAAACTGTAAAAAAAATTTATAATTTATTTTTTAACACTTTAAGAGTAGGACCCTTTTGGATCCCCAATAATTTTAGTGTGATTTGTTTTTAAGTGTCATTGCTCAAAAAATAATAATGAATTAAAATCAATGGTGTTATGAGTTATTGACCTTTTTAAGGCTCCAATTATTATATAATCTGAAATATTCCTCTTAAAAATGTTATTGGGTGAAAATATTGCATATTTTGTGTTTTTTCCATAAAAAAACAAGGTTTTCTTTGACAAAAAGCGCATACGACATAAATCTTTAAAAACGTTATATTGACAGATAGACCTAATGTTGATCTAGAGATAATAATACTGAATAATGACACATTTTAAATATTTTTTGGACCAAAACCCTTTGGGGTCCCCGGGATCAAGCCTGAGTGGAGGCCTTAATGTATATTTTTATACATATATTGTATTGGTTTTTAAAATAAAAAAAATATCAAAATGGCCCCCGCTTGCTTTGATTTTTCAGTGTGCGGCCCTCAGTGGAAAAAGTTTGGACACCCCTGATGTAGAAGAAGGAGAAACACGGGCATGTCTGGATGACTCGCCTCCATCTTTCCAGTGGTTAGCTCCGGTTGTTACGAAGCTGGCTGTGGCGCGTTCTTTCTGACGTCACTTCTTTCTGACGTCACTTCTTTCTGACTTCACTTCCTCTCCGAACTCAGTTTGTAAACGATCAGAGAGTCCATACTAAGCTAAGAGCCGAAGATTCAAGAAATACACGGCGCACTTACCCTAAATAGCTGTTCGTTTAAGGCAGGGGTGTCCAAACTTTTTCCAGTGAGGGCCGCACACGGAAAAATTAAAGCATGTGGGGGCCATTTTGATATTTTTCATTTTCAAACCATAACAAAATATATGCATTTTTTATTTATTTTACCTTTAGGGGTCCCGGGGACCATAAAGGGTCTCAGTCATTAAAATGTTACAAATAAGTCAGATTATTGTTTTTTTTAAGTTATTTAACGCTTACAGTAAATCTCTATATCAACTTCAAGTTGATATAAAGTAATACAAATTACAAAAAATGTTTTATGGCTCTTCTGTCAAAAACAACTTAGTTTTTTTTTATAGTAAAACTGAAATATGCAGTATTTGGTAATTAGAGCCCTAAAAAATCAATAATGCAGGACACCATTGATTTTAATTCTTTCATATTTTTGAGTAATCACAGTGAAAAGATAAATAAAAAATCACTAAATATATTTGAGATCCAAAAGGTGCCCCACTCATAAAGTGATACATTTTTATTAGGTTTGTCTATTACTTTCAACACTTAAGTTACGAGATCAACTTCAGATATATCTGTCCATTTTATGCTGGAACTATTATTTTGTTTGTTTTATGCGCTTTTGTCAAAGAAAACTTTGATGTTTTTATATGGCTACTACACAATATATGCAATCATACTTGCCAACCTTGAGACCTCCAATATCGGGAGGTGGGTTGGGGGGGGGGGGGGGGGGGGGGGGGGGTTATTTACAGCTAGAATTCACCAACTCGAGTACTTCATATATATATATATATATATATATATATATATATATATATATATATATATATATATATATATATATACCCCGCCTTCCGCCCGATTGTAGCTGAGATAGGCTCCAGCGCCCCCCGCGACCCCGAAGGGAATAAGCGGTAGAAAATGGATGGATGGATATATATATATATATATATATATATATATATATATATATATATATATATGAAATACTTGACTTTCAGTGAATTCTAGCTATATATATATATTTTTTTTAAAATTTTATTTACATAGAAAAAAAATAAAAAATACTTGAATTTCAGTGTTCCAGTGGCTATCCATTAGATGGCAGTATTGTCCTGTTTAACTTCTCCGTTCATGATGAGTATATCATTTCGGCCGCCATGTCTGTAATTTCCTCGTTCTTCTGCTTCGTCTCCTTGTTGTGTGCGCAGTTGTGCACTCTATAAAAGCCCTAGATCAGGGGTCACCAACGCGGTGGCCGCGGGCACCAGGTAGCCCGTAAGGACCAGATGAGTAGCCCGCTGGCCTGTTCTAAAAATAGCTCAAATAGCAGCACTTACCAGTGAGCTGCCTCTATTTTTTAAATTGTATTTATTTACTAGCAAGCTGGTCTCGCTTTGCCCGACATTTGTAATTCTAAGAGAGACAAAACTCAAATAGAATTTGAAAATCCAAGAAAATATTTTAAAGACTTGGTCTTCACTTGTTTAAATAAATTCATTAATTTTTTTACTTTGCTTCTTATAACTTTCAGAAAGACAATTTTAGAGAAAAAATACAACTTTAAAAATGATTTTAGGATTTTTAAACACATATACCTTTTTACCTTTTAAATACCTTCCTTTTTTATTGTAAAAAATAATAAATACATTTTAATTTAATTCTTCATTTTAGCTTCTGTTTTTTCGACGAAGAATATTTGTGAAATATTTCTTCAAACTTATTATGATTAAAATTCAAAAAAATTATTCTGGCAAATCTAGAAAATCTGTAGAATCAAAATTAAATCTTGTTTCAAAGTCTTTTGAATTTCTTTTAAAATTTTTGTTCTGGAAAATCTAGAAGAAATAATGATTTGTCTTTGTTATAAATATAGCTTGGTCCAATTTGTTATATATTCTAACAAAGTGTAGATTGGATTTTAACCTATTTAAAACATGTCATCAAAATTCTAAAATTAATCTTAATCAGGAAAAATTACTAATGATGCTCCATAAATTCTTTTAAAAAATTTTTTCCAAAAGATTCGAATTAGCTAGTTTTTCTCTTCTTTTTTTCAGTTGAATTTTGAATTTTAAAGAGTCGAAATTGAAGATAAACTATGTTTCAAAATTTAATTGTAATTTTTTTCGTGTTTTGTCCTCTTTTAAACCGTTCAATTAAGTGTAAATATCATTAATTATTAATAATAACATCGAGTTAAAGGTATATTGAGCAAATTGGCTATTTTTGGCAATTTATTTAAGTGTGTATCAAACTGGTAGCCCTTCGCATTAATCAGTACCCAAGAAGTAGCTCTTGGTTTCAAAAAGGTTGGTGACCCCTGCCCTAGATGTTATGACGCCTTTGGGCAGGCAAGCTGTTTATTTTGTGGGAAAGCGGACGTCAGAACAGGCTGTCCCCACTCAGTCTCAGGTCCGCATTGAGCTGGAGGGGGCGTGGCCTCCAGCTCCGGCTGAATACCGGGAGTTTGTCGGGAGAAAATCTCTGCCGGGAGGTTGTCGGGAGAGGCGCTGAATATCGGGATTCTCCCGCTAAAAACGGGAGGGTTGGCAAGTATGTATGCAATATTTACCACATAAAACATTTTAAAGTGAAATATTTGAAGTAATTGGAGCCCTGAAAATAATTTATTATAACATGGATTTTTTGTCATTATTTTTAATTTTTTGAGCAATGGCAAAAATAAGAATAATGAAGAAAGACTAAAGAAAAAAAAAACAGCCTGCATGGCAGCTTTTGTGTCAACATTGCAAGTTTTTCTCGTTAGATTTCACCTCATTCCACTTTTTTTAATGTTCTTTTTTTTATTTTTACAATAGTATTTCCTGAATGTGTGGCGGGCCGGTAAACACTTAGCTGCGGGCCGCACTTTGGACACCCCTGCGTTTAAGGGGTTATCCGGCTTAGTGTACACATAGCCTAAAGGTAGCATTTTTTTTTTGTTTGTTTACGTGCACTGGTCACCTTCCCCCGAGCTTTGTGCAACTATTAAAGTGCGCGTTTGCACTTCCCGGGACCGCAGAGAACCACTTTAAATCCACATCCAAAGCATACATTGCTAAAGACTCAGAGTGCCTCTTCATAGACTGGAATTATAAGCCAAGAGGTAGGCAATTAAAATTCCCATCACTGGGTGACAACGCGTCTTAAGTGGCTGTGCTATAGTCCTGAAAAGTAGCTTGATGACTCTATTCATTTAGTGCCTGCTGAAGCCTCACCTTCCCATCACTTCTAATTAAGGAGGCAAAGAAGGGATCCAAATGCCTTCATGCAGAGTGCTGGAGGCGGGGATGAGCGCAGACAAGTTAGTGAGGTGAAGAGCAAAGAAAAAAAACAACAAAAAAAACAAACAGAAAAAAGCTATCGGGGAGCTCGGTGAAGAAAACTAAAGTTATGTTCACTGACAAGCCAGGAGCTGTCAGTCGGACATAGAAAGCAGGCACTCGACGTCAAAAAGTCCGAGTAGGCAATCCGAGCTTGATCATTACACGGAAACTCATGAATATTCATATAGTCAATCAGAAACATCAATTAGAGGCTGTGGAAAAAGCATTCTTTAGATTGAATTAGATTGGGCCCTGTATAGGTAATGGACACGTCGTGCAAATGGCAATATTAGTGTGGAGTAGGGTTGTCCCGATACCAATATGTATGTCCATACTTTGATACCTTTCTAAATAAAGGGGACCACAAATGGCTTTATTTTAAAAATAAATCTTAGGGTACATTAAACATATGTCTATTATTGCAAGTTTGTCCTTGAATAAAATAGTGAACATACAAGATAACTTGTCTTTTAGTAGTAAGTAAACAAACAAAGGCTCCTAATTAGTCTGCTGACATATGCAGTAACATATTGTGTCATTTATCTACCTATTATTTTGTCAACATTATTAAGGAGAAGCTGTAAAAATTGATTATTAATCCACTTATTCATTTACTGTTAATATCTGCTTACTTTCTCTTTTAACATGTTCTATCTACACTTCTGTTCAAATGTAATAATCACTTATTCTTCTGTTGTTTGGATGCTTTGCATTAGTTTTGGATGATACCACAAATGTAGGTATCGATCCGATACCAAGTAGTTACATGCTCATACATTGGTCATATTCAAAGTCGTCATGTGTCCGGAGACGTATTATGAATTATAAAAATATCGATGTAGTACTGACTAGATACGCTCCTGTACATGGTATCATTACAGTGGATGTCAGGTGTAGATCCACCAGTGGCGTTTGTTTACATTTTGACGCCGGTGAGCATGTTTAGCTATTCCTCGTCCTGCAGGGATGATACTTGTAAGAAACGTACTTTATTGGTCTCCATGGAGGCGAGGATTAGTGATTTAGAAGGAGCTAAAACACTGCAGATTGCAGCTGGATGTTAGCCGCTAGCTAGCTATCCATGTCTTAAAGCAGTGGTCCCCAACCACCGGGCCGCGGACCGGTACGATTGGTACCGGGACGCACAAGAAATAAAAAAAAATATATATATATATACATATATTTTTTAATTAAATCAACATAAAAAACACAATATATACCAGACCTGGGCATTGTGCGGCCCGCGGGCCGCATCCGGCCCTTTGTACGTCCCTGTCCGGCCCGCGTGAGGCCAATTATAAATTACAAAATACATTTTAAAAAGCATCTATTTCGAGTGTGCAATACAACGGTGCTGCTTTTGTTTTGAAAAGCGTTATTTGTATTACTTCCGTGTGGACGTATGCTCGTGCGCGCAGCGGCAATCTCAAATTACAAAATAAATTTAAAAAAACATCTTTGTCGTGCGTGCAATACAACTGTGCTGCTTTTATTTTGAAAAGTGTTATATGTGCGTATGTCCTGTGAGGGAAGGCGCACAGCGACTAAAAAGAGAAAAGTTGATGACGAATGGCGTGTTTTCAACAAGACAAGTAAAGGTAAAGCTGTGTGCTTATTTGTGGTACACACGTTGCTGTGTTTAAAGAATATTGTGTAACGACCTGCTGAAGTAGATGTTGTCTTCTTGAGTTGCGTAAATGAGGAGTGAGGAGACGTGCGTGTGGAAGGAACGAGATATGTTGAGCTGTGTTAGTATAGCTTGCTCAATAAAAGTTTAAAAAGAGCGTCAGACTTGATGTGCACTTCTTCTGGACGCTACAATTGGTGGCAGAAGTAAAACTTTGCGCATACTGCACTGTTTGTGTGCTACGTCATCGGGAGGTACGTGCCACGTGAGGAGCTCGCCGCAAAGAGAGAGAGAGAGAGAGCGTTTACAGGTGCAGCCACGCTGCTTGCCACGGGGGGAATTCCGCCCTCAATGAAGACTCCCAGGATTGCTGGCAAGGCGAACTGGGAGGCATTTCATCCCACTTCTGACATCAATTGTAGCGTCCAGAAGAAGTGCACACCAAGTCTGATGCACTTTTTAAACTTTTATTGAGCAAGCTATACTAACACTGCTCAACTTATCTCGTTCTTTCCAAAAGGAAAACCAATCCTCACTCCTCATTTCCGCAACAGCAACGCTTCCTCCTTCTTCGCCAATCACCTTACAGGCGTGCTACGTTCACAACGTTTTCTTATCTGGTTAAATAAAGGTTTTACAACAAAGAGGATGCAGGATAAAGTGACAGAAATGGAAATTTTTGTATTGTAATATACATCAGGAAGTGTTGTGTAAGAAAGTGTTAAAAATAAAACCATCAAAAGCCATCTGCTTTTGTATAAAGATAAGTTAGGTTAAATGAAAATATTATTATTATTATTATCTATCTTACGGTATATCAAAAATAATTTGAGCAAAATTTAATTGAAATATTGTCAGTGTGGCCCTCCAGCAGTGCTCGGGTTGCTCATGCGGCCCCCGGTAAAAATTAATTGCCCACCCCTGATATATACATTATATATCAATATAGACCAATACAGTCTGCAGGAATACAGTCCGTAAGCACACATGATTGTATTTCTTTATTAAAAAAATTTTTTTTTAAATTGTTTTTTTAATTTCACCGCCCCTCCCCACCCCCCGGTCCGTGGGACAAATTTTCAAGCGTTGACCGGTCCACAGCTACAAAAAGATTGGGGACCACTGTCTTAAAGCACCTCTTCCTGAGGGCGTTTCAGTGTTATAACTTCACCTTTATCTTTAGTTTTTAAGCCAAAATGCGTCCGTTCTCCCTTTTCTGTCTACACACTGTGTCTGCTTGTAAGTACTCTGTGATTGTGCGCTGCCGAACATGCTCCTCTGCTCGTAAACCCGCAATGTCATGATGTGACGACACGGGATCATGCCCGTTAAAAAAAAATATATATATGGCGAACCGGTACTTTTCAAACAGAGTATAGTACCGTTTTTGATTCATTAGTACCGTGATACTATACTAGTACCGGTATACCGTAGAACCTAGTGTGGAGTAACATATCCAGTAAAAGAGCTCTATTAGGAATTCTACATTGACAAAATAATGTGCTATTTTCCCCCAGAGATAATTCAATCAATATTCAGAATATACAGTGGTAGCTCAATTTACGAACTCAATTGGTTGTGTGACAGAAGTCTAAACTCAAAACACTTCCACGTCACCTATTACATCGGAGTTTGGTCGCCAGCACAATTTGAACATGTAACAAGCCTTTTAACTTTTAAATAAGACATATGTTATTGAATATAATAGAATACACTATTAAAAACTACTACTATATGAAATAATGTAATAATAATATACAGCATTCACCTTGGATTGGTGTTGTATGGTATCTAATTTTTGGTCAAATATAGATAAATACAGAACATTACACACGGCGCTCAAAAATCTATCAGAATGTTTTAGTACGACTTTGGTAAGCTATGAAGCCGCACCGCTTGATGGATTGTACTGTGCTTCAACATACAAGTGTTATTATGGTGTGTGTATAAGGCAGGGGTCACCAACCTTTTTGAAACCAAGAGCTACTTCTTGGGTACTGATTAATGCGAAGGGCTACCAGTTTGATACACACTTAAATAAATTGCCAGAAATAGCCAATTTGCTCAATTTACCTTTAACTCTACGTTATTATTAATAATTAATGATATTTACACTTAATTGAACGGTTTAAAAGAGGAGAAAACACGAAAAAAATGACAATTAAATTTTGAAACATAGTTTATCTCCAATTTCGACTCTTTAAAATTCAAAATTCAACCGAAAAAAAGAAGAGAAAAACTAGCTAATTCGAATCTTTTTAAAACAATTTAAAAAAGAATTTATGGAACATCATAAGTAATTTTTCCTGATTAAGATTAATTTTAGAATTTTGATGACATGTTTTAAATAGGTTAAAATCCAATCTGCAGTTTGTTAGAATATATAACAAATTGGACCAAGCTATATTTCTAACAAAGAAAAATCATTATTTCTTCTATATTTTCCAGAACAAAAATTTTAAAAGAAATTCAAAAGACTTTGAAATAAGATTTAAATTTGATTCTATGGATTTTCTAGATTTGCCAGAATAATTTTTTAGAATTTTAATCATAATAAGTTTGAAGGAATATTTCACAAATATCCTTCGTCAAAAAAACAGAAGCTAAAATGAAGAATTAAATTAAAATGTTTTTATTATTCTTTACAATAAAAATTTTTTTTTACTTGAACATTGATTTAAATTGTCAGGAAAGAAGAGGAAGGAATTTAAAAGGTAAAAAGGTATATGTGTTTAAAAATCCTAAAATTATTTTTAAGGTTGTATTTTTTCTCTAAAATTGTCTTTTTGAAAGTTATAAGAAGCAAAGTAAAAAAATTAATGAATTTATTTAAACAAGTGAAGACCAAGTCTTTAAAATATTTTCTTGGATTTTCAAATTCTATTTGAGTTTTGTCTCTCTTAGAATTAAAAATGTCGAGCAAAGCGAGACTAGCTGGCTAGTAAATAAATAAAATTTAAAAAATAGAGGCAGCTCACTGGTAAGTGCTGCTATTTGAGCTATTTTTAGAACAGGCCAGCGGGCTACTCATCTGGTCCTTACGGGCTACCTGGTGCCCGCGGGCACCGCGTTGGTGACCCCTGGTATAAGGTAAGACATTATCTGGCGTTTTGTTTCGCAATATTATACAAAAGCCACTTTTCTTACATTCTGGTACCTGCTGATCTGTATTTGGGATCTGCATTAGTCCTGAAAATTTGTGCGTGTCCGCCTTTGTAGTCCATGCCGACACCGTAGTCAATAAGCTTATTTTATTTCTCTGTCTTCTTGTTATGGGACATTCATCCTCCGCTGTTGCCATTTCTAATATAAAGTAGTGTAAAGTTCTTACTTATATCTGTCAGTAAACTCGCCATGAAAGTGCTAAAACATTTTGACCAAAGAACCACCATTACATGCTATGTAGACTACAAGGAAGTGTTTTACATTTAGAAAAAAAAATCATAATATGACCCCTTTAATGCCTTTTGTATGAAAATAGACCTGAATAGATCCGCTCATCGGCAGTGCGCCTTATTATCCGGCGCGCCCTATGATCCGGAAAATACGGTAATTAATCTATTATAATTGTTCGACATGCAACATGAATCAGCCAATAAGGTAACCGATAAATACTAATAATACATCAAAATTAGATTTTAAAATGAAATGTTCATTATTATGATTGCATTTACAATACAGGCCAAGCGTTTAGACACACCTTCTCATTTCAATTCTTCATTTTCATGACTATTTACATGGTAGATTGTCACTGAAGGCATGAAAAGTGAAAACCATTTCAGGTGACTACCTCTTGAAGCTCACGGAGAGAATGCCAAGAGTGTGCAAAGCAGTAATCAGAGTAAAGGGTGGCTATTTTGAAGAAATTAGTACAAGCGGTAGAAAAAACCTTTTTTTTGTTAAGTACATACGTAACTCCACATGTGTTCATTCATAGTTTTGATGCCTTCAGTGACAATCTACAATGTAAATAGTCATGGAAATAAAGAAAACACATTAAATGAGGTGTGTCCAAACTTTTGGCCTGTAATGTACACTACCGTTCAAAAGTTTGGGGTCACATTAAAATGTCCTTATTTTTCAATGAAGATAACTTTAAACTAGTCTTAACTTTAAAGAAGTACACTCTATACATTGCTAATGTGGTAAATGACTATTCTAGCTGCAAATGTCTGGTTTTTGGTGCAATATCTACATAGGTGTATAGAGGCCCATTTCCAGCAACTATCACTCCAGTGTTCTAATGGTACAATGTGTTTGCTCATTGGCTCAGAAGGCTAATTGATGATTAGAAAACCCTTGTGCAATCATGTTCACACATCTGAAAACAGTTTAGCTCGTTACAGAAGCTACAAAACTGACCTTCCTTTGAGCAGATTGAGTTTCTGGAGCATCACATTTGTGGGGTCAATTAAACGCTCAAAATGGCCAGAAAAAGAGAACTTTCATCTGAAACTCGACAGTCTATTCTTGTTCTTAGAAATGAAGGCTCAAACACAAAATTGTTTGGGTGACCCCAAACTTTTGAACGGTAGTGTATGCTATCAAATAGAATAATAAATTCCCAATAATAGACAAGAACTCATGAGGTCATTGTATAATTATTTGCAAAAACAGTAGTCATGTCAAGTTCACATTTATGCTATTTTGTTTGACTCCACACTCCGTCGTCCTAATGCGACCTGCTATGCAGCACATGAGCCACCACGCTGTCCTCAAGGACACACAGCCCAGACAAAACGCTTGCAACAGCGTCTCTGGATGTCTCGCTCAGACTCTTCATCCCCGAGCCTCCTTTCGCCCGCACCCAGAAGGCATTCCATTCCGCTCACATCGCTACACCACTCACCTCGCCCCATTCCTTCAACTTCGATATTCGCCCCCTCCCTCTTCCCCCCCTCCTGCCTTTATTCGTCCATCTCTCAGGCCCATGTAACTCCGCGGGGACCGGCCATCTAAGCAGAGCCAGTAATCCTCTCAGGATATTGAAATGCCAATCCTTCCTCCTCCCTGACCCACCCCATCACCACAGCCGTCCTGCATCCCTCTCTACTTCTCTGCCTCAGCTAAAGGGCTTTGGAAGTACCACCGGGGGCCGAGACATTCAACCCATGTGTGTGTGTGTTTTCCTTCACATGGCTCACACACACGGGAAGAGATCACCACGTTACAGAGTTCAAGGGATGGAAGAATGGTGCGGCGCGCACATGGAAAATGCTGCCACATACAAACGTACACAAATACACGCATAGACCACAACTAGATAAGGGGGCCCTATGAGCCCTTGGCAATTCTGATCCCTCTTTTACGCAGCCCACAGACTCACACAACCCCTGCTACGTTTCTACGCCCACTTTCCTACTTACTCATCCATCCATGCACAAATTCATCCAAACATGCAAAACTCCCCTCATACTCTCAAGACACGACTTTTTGACACTTGGAAAAAATCCCGACTTTTTGACACTTTGAAAAAATCCCGATTTTTTGACACTTTGAAAAAATCCCAACTTTTTGACAATTAGAAAAATCCCCGACTTTTTGACACTTGGAAAAAATCCCGACTTTTTGACATTTAGAAGAATTCTAGATTTTTTGACAAAAAAAAAATCCCAAATTTTTGACACTCAAAAAAAATCTCGACTTTTTGACATTTAGAAAAAATCCCGATTTTATGACATTTAGCATAAACCGATTTTTTGACACTTAGAAAAAATCCAGACTTTTTGACACTTGGAAAAAATCCAGACTTTTTGACATTTAGAAAAAAATCCAGATTTTTTTGACACTTACAAATACCGATTTTTTTTAACAAAAAAAAATCCAGATTTTTTGACACTTACAAAAAATCCCGATTTTATGACATTTAGAATAAATCCAGATTTTTTGACCAAAAAAATTCAGACTTTTTGACACTCAAAAAAAATCCCCATTTTTTGACACTTGAAAAAAATCCAGATTTTTGGACACTTAGAAAAAAATCCAGATTTTTTGACATTTAGAAAAAAATCCAGATTTTTTAGGTTTAGAATAAATCCCGATTTTTTTTGTAAAAAAATCCGGATTTTTGGACACTTACAAAAAATCCTGTCTTTTTGACACTTAGAAAAAATCCTGATTTTGACATTCAGAATAAATCCCGTTTTTTTTACAAAAAAAATCCTGAATTTTTTTACAAAAAAAATCCTGATTTTTTTACAAAAAAAATCCTGATTTTTTTACAAAAAAATCCTGATTTTTTTACCAAAAAATCCCGATTTTTTGACACTTAGAAAAAAATCCACATTTTTTGACTTTAGAAAAAATTAAAAACATTTTCTAAAAAAATCCTAACTTTTTGACACTTAGAAAAAATCAAAATTTTTTGATAAAAAAAAATAAATAAATAAAAATTTTGACAAAAAAAATCCAGACTTTTTGACACTTAGAAAAAAACCCTGATTTTTTGACACTTAGAAAAAAAACCAGATTTTTTGACATTTAGAAGAAATCTCATTTTTTTTACCAAAAAAATCCTGATTTTTGACATTTAGAAAAAATCCTGTCTTTTTGACACTTAGAAAAAATCCAGACTTTTTGACCCTTAGAAAAAAATCCAGACTTTTTGACCCTTAGAAAAAAATCCAGATTTTCTGACATTTAGAAAAAAAATCCAGATTTTTTGACCCAAAAGAAATCCAGATTTTTTTACCAAAAAAAATCCAGATTTTTTGACCAAAAAAAATCCATCCGTTAGGGAGCAATTCTCTCCCCCCTTTACAAATGTGCAAACATCTCCTCTGCCCCTCCATTTTATGGTTTTAATGGAGGGTTTTCACTGCATATTTATTTTCATGGATTGCCAAGATCTGAGTGTATGCATCCATTAGATCGAGTTTGTGCAAGAGCGTGTGACCATGTGTGGAGGCTGGAGCTTTGCTATTCACTTAGTGCCCTTCTTTAAATATGTTCCCAGCAACCTGATAAACACCCAAGGCTAACATCACTTATCATGCCCAGACAAACAAACAAACAGGGCACATGCAGCAAAGACACAGAGACGCAGATGCAAGAGATTGAAGGGTTGGAAAATAGTTCTCGGAAGGGATGTCATGTGGAATAATAAGGGTGCATACTTTTGGCGATAAAGGAAAATAAACCTGAGAGGCAATTTGAATATAAGAAACACAACAAGGTGTTATTGGAGCAGGGATATTCAACTAAATTGTTTCCACATTTCCAGAAAGCTAAGGACCAGGGGGTTGGACATCTCCCCTCACTATTTAGTCTTATATTGTACAAAACTCAAAACCAGTGAAGTTGGCACCTTGTGTAAATGGTAAATAAAACCAGAATACAATGATTTGCAAATCCTTTTCAACTTATATTCAATTGAATAGACTGCAAAGACAAGATATTTAATGTTTGAACTGAGAACCTTTTTTTTTTTTTTTTTTTAAATAATCATTAACTTAGAATTTAATGGCATCAACACATTGCAAAAAAGTTGTCACAGGGGCATTTTTACCACTGTGTTACATGGCCTTTCCTTTTAACAACACTCAGTACACGTTTGGGAACTGAGGAGACCAATTTTTGAAGCTTTTCAGGTGGAATTCTTTCCCATTCTTGCTTGATGTACAGCTTAAATTGTTCAACAGTCCGGGGGTCTCCGTTGTGGTATTTTAGGCTTCATAATGCGCCACACATTTTCAATGGGAGACAGGTCTGGACTACAGGCAGGCCAGTCTAGTACCCACACTCTTTTACTATGAAGCCACGCTGTTGTAACACATGGCTTGGCATTGTCTTGCTGAAATAAGCAGGGGCGTCCATGAAAAAGACGTTGCTTGGATGGCAACATATGTTGCTCCAAAAGCTGTATGTACCTTTCAGCATTAATGGTGCCTTCACAGATGTGTAAATTACCCATGTCTTGGGCACTAATACACCCCCATACCATCACAGATGCTGGCTTTTCAATTTTGCGCCTAGAACAGTCCGGATGGTTCTTTTCCTCTTTTGGTCCTCTTTCTTTTCTTTCCTTGCAGTAGCTCGTTGAGAAACTCGTTGAAAGACTTTTTGAGACTTGGAAAAAATCCAGATTTTTTGACACTTGGAAAAAATCCAGATTTTTTGAGACTTGGAAACAATCCAGATTTTTTGAGACTTGGAAAAAATCCAGATGTTTTGACACTTGGAAAAAATCCAGATTTTTTGACACTTGGAAAAAATCCAGATTTTTTGACACTTGGAAAAAAATCCAGATTTTTTGACACTTGGAAAAAATCCAGATTTTTTGACACTTGGAAAAAAATCCAGATTTTTTGACACTTGGAAAAAGTCCAGATCGTTTGACACTTGGAAAATATCCAGATTTTTTGACATTTGGAAAAAAATCCAGATTTTTTGACACTTGGAAATAATCCAGATTTTTTGACATTTACAATAAACCCAGATTTTTTGACAAAAAAAATCCAGATTTTTTGAGTTGGAAAAAAATACCGACTTTTTTACCCTGAGAAAAAAAATCAGACTTTGACATTTAGAAAAAAATCCAGACTTTTTGACATTTAGAAAAAAATCCAGACTTTTTGACACTTGGAAAAAAATCCAGATTTTTTGACACTTGAAAAAAATCCAGATTTTTTTGACACTTGGAAAAATCCAGATTGTTTTGACATTTGGAAAAAAATCCAGATTTTTTGACACTTGGAAATAATCCAGATTTTTTGACACTTGGAAATAATCCAGATTTTTTGACATTTACAATAAACCCATATTTTTTGACAAAAAAAATCCAGATTTTTTTAGTCTTAGAAAAAGATAGACTTTTTGACCCTGAGAAAAAAAATCAGACTTTGACATTTAGAAAAAAATCCAGACTTTTTGACATTTAGAAAAAAATCCAGACTTTTTGACACTTAGAAAAAAATCCAGACTTTTTGACACTTAGAAAAAAATCCAGACTTTTTGACACTCAGAAAAAAATCCAGATTTTTTGACACTTAGAAAAAATCCTGAGTTTTTGACACTTAGAAAAAAATCCCAATTTTTTGAAGCAATACATGAAGATAGGTGAATACAATTCTACAGAGCTGAAAACATATTGTGGCATACCTCAGGGATCAATACTTGGACCAAAATTGTTCAATCTTTATTAAAAGACATTTTTAAAGTTACAAAGGACTTAAACTTATTACTATTTGCAGACGACATGACTATGTTTTGTTCAGGAGAGAACACACAGAAGATAATATAAATAATGACAGAAGAAATGAACAAATTAAAAAAGATGGTTTGACAAAAACAGACTATCTTCGAATCTCAGCAAAACTAAAACTATGCTATTTTGTAACAATAGAATAGAAAGTCAAACACAGATATTGAAAGGATAAAAGAAAACCATTTTTTGGGTGTAATAATAGATACAATTGTAAATCTCATGTAAAAAATATACAACATAAAGTAGCAAGAAACACGTCAATAATGAATAAAGTAAAACATGTTCTAGACCAAACATGACTTCATATTCTCTACTGCTCACTAGTGTTACCATATCTGAGTTATTGTGCAGAAATATGGGGAAATAACTACAAAAGTATTATTCACGGATAATAATTAAGTGAATGATGACAGGTTGTTTCATCATTAAAACTCATGTTGACTCATATTTAATTTTTTGGCACTATTTTGTCAAAAAAAATAACATTAAGTAAAAAACAGTTCCCTCTTGCCAACATACTCGGTTAGCCTATTTGCAGAAGAAAAAACTAAGTAATCAAACTAACAGCTCCAACATCTATAACAGACTGACTGATCGCTGGCAGAGCTCCAAGCTTTTTAAGATGTGTAGTGAAGCCTTTTTTTTTTCTTTTTTTTTTTTAAAAGCCGTTCTCCTTGGTCATGTGGACGGGTGGGCTCATCCGCCCACAGGCACAATGTCGTTTAGCCGCACAATGACTCTACCACTCACTTGCGACGAGGTTTTCAATTGAAAATCTATGGCCCGTATCCTTTAGTAAGTCCCATACTGCGCTTATGGGTTCCTTTATTTTCACTCACCGCATGTAAACATAGCGACTGAGATTGACTGCTAAGAGCCATCGTTTCAATTTAAACGGAGGGTCTGGTGCACAAATCACTTTTGAGAATAATAGCGTCAACCACAGAAAAATAAAACACAGGTTAGGTTAGGTCAGGGGTCACCAACGCGGTGCCCGCGGGCACCAGGTAGCCCGTAAGGACCAGATGAGTAGCCCGCTGGCCTGTTCTAAAAATAGCTCAAATAGCAGCACTTACCAGTGAGCTGCCTCTATTTTTTAAATTGTATTTATTTACTAGCAAGCTAGTCTCGCTTTGCTCGACATTTTTAATTCTAAGAGAGACAAAACTCAAATAGAATTTGAAAATCCAAGAAAATATTTTAAAGACTTGGTCTTCACTTGTTTAAATAAATTCATTAATTTTTTTACTTTGCTTCTTATAACTTTCAGAAAGACAATTTTAGAGAAAAAATACAACCTTAAAAATGATTTTAGGATTTTTAAACACATATACTTTTTTACCTTTTAAATTCCTTCCTCTTCTTTCCTGACAATTTAAATCAATGTTCAAGTAAATTAATTGTTTTTATTGTAAAGAATAATAAATACATTTTAATTTAATTCTTCATTTTAGCTTCTGTTTTTTCGACAAAGAATATTTGTGAAATATTTCTTCAAACTTATTATGATTAAAATTCCAAAAAATTATTCTGGCAAATCTAGAAAATCTGTAGAATCAAATTTAAATCTTATTTCAAAGTCTTTTGAATTTCTTTTAAAATTTTTGTTCTGGAAAATCTAGAAGAAATAATGATTTGTCTTTGTTAGAAATATAGCTTGGTCCAATTTGTTATGTATTCTAATTCTAGGAAAAATTACTAATGATGTTCCATAAATTCTTTTTTTAATTTTTTCAAAAAGATTCGAATTAGCTAGTATTTCTCTTCTTTTTTTCGGTTGAATTTTGAATTTTAAAGAGTCGAAATTGAAGATAAACTATGTTTCAAAATTTAATTGTCATTTTTTTCGTGTTTTCTCCTATTTTAAACCGTTCAATTAAGTGTAAATATCATTAATTATTAATAATAACAGAGTTAAAGTTAATTGAGCAAATTGGCTATTTCTGGCAATCTATTTAAGTGTGTATCAAACTGGTAGCCCTTCGCATTAATCAGTACCCAAGAAGTAGCTCTTGGTTTCAAAAAGGTTGCTGACCCCTGGGTTAGGTACCGTAGATACTTGATCCCCCTGGCATGTACTTTAATTTCATGTAAATTCATTAGTTTTGCTATTGGCATCTTTTGTGTGCTATGGCAAATAATGTTATCAGATATGGATACTCAGCCAGTGTCGGGCAGAGGAAAGCCACACAAAAGAGTAACATTTCCAAATCAAATGCCATCTACAGACCACTGTTGACCGCCACAATCCGCACACATGCATACGCTGCATTTAAACACCCCGGTATCAAATGTCAGTCCAAATCCTCGCTGACACCGAACGTCGACGGAAACCCCGGCAAACACACTCCCTTAACCCCTTGTCCAATCCCCCCATGATACGGTTAGCAGGACAACGCACACCCTAATACCCCGTAATATCCACAAATCACCGCCATGGCGAGTGCTGACAAGTCCAACAGGCAGGAAAGGGAATGGAAAGGGGGGGGGGGGGGGATCATGGCTGGAGGAACAATAATCACCAACGGTTTGTCCTTTCCTGGGTGTGCTGTCCTTAACTGTGGATATTAGGAGTTCTGACCAGCTAAATCCCTTCAGGGATTTATTCTAGGACGTGTGCACATCAGTCACAAAACTAGAGTTTGACCAACGATGCCCATACCAAATCTTTGTAAAATGATCTTCAAACACTAGGTGTTGGCAAGTACAAAACCCCAAACCAGTGAAGTTGGCACGTTGTGTAAATCGTACACAAAAACAGAAGACAATGATTTGCAAATCCTTTTCAACTTTTCAATTGAATAGACTGCAAAGACAAGATACTTAACGTTCCAACTGAGAACTTAGCTCATTTGGAATTTGATGCCTGCAACATGTTTCAAAAAAGCTGGCACAAGTGGGAAAACAGACTGAGAAAGTTGAGGAATGCTCATCAAACACTTATTTGGAACACCCCACTGGTGCACAGGCTAATTGGGAACTGGTGGGTGCCATGATTGGGTATAAAAGTAGCTTCCATGAAATGCTCAGTCATTCACAAACAAGGATGGGGCGAGGGTCACCACTTTGTCAACAAATGTCTGAGAAAATTGTTTAAGGACAATATTTCTCAACCAGCTATTGCAAGGAATTTAGGGATTTCACCATCTACGGTCCGTAATATCATCAAAAGGTTCAGAGAATCTGGAGAAATCACTGCACGTAAGCAGCAAGGCTGAAAACCAACATTGAATGCCCGTGGCTTTCGATCCTTCAGGCGGTACTGCATCAAAAAGCGACATCAGCGTGTAAAGGAAATCACCACATGGGCTCAGGAACACTTCATAAAACCACTGTCAGTAACGAAAGCCGGTTGCTACATCTGTAAGTGCAAGTTAAAACTCTACTATGCAAAGCAAAAGCCATTTATCAACAACACCCAGAAACGCCGGCGGCTCCTCCGGGCCCGAGCTCATCCAAGATGGGCTGATGCAAAGTGGAAAAGTGTTCTGTGGTCTGACGAGTCCACATTTCAAATTGTTTTTGGAAACTGTGGACGTTGCAGTCTGCTGAAAATGACGAAACGTGCCACCGTGCATGGCAACTGACGTTATGCTCAAAGTTGGTAAAGTAAGATATTCACTCTGCTTTCATCTGGTGGCACAAATTGACAGTGAAAGCCCCAATTTGTTACGTTTCATGTGTGGGGTCATACGAATCACCTTCTTATGATAACTAGCGATATATTGCATCTTTAATAATGATATGTAACAAATTATTAGCACAAAACGACCTGGTAGAAGGAAATGTTGCTGTTTTGATGCATGACGCTACTAATTTTGATACCAGTGGTTATTAACTTATTACAAACTATTACAATTCATACAAATTGCCATGTACAAGTTTCGCGTTACATGGTTTTGTAATGATGAACACACTCCCATTAGTTCCTGATATCGCACAAAAAAGTAACTAGTTCCGTGGGCTCAGCTGAAGGATATGTCTGAGGAAGTCACATTTGCTCTTTTTAGTTAACTTTGTACCTTTATCCGTCGTTATATCCCCTAAGTGTGAGGCAGATTCTTACGGGGGAACCAAAAGAGTGCCAAAATAAAAATAAAGTAAAAAATAAAGTGAAATTAGGCTTTGCAAAGAGCTCAGTGGAAAAATCAACATTGGCTGCTCAAATGCCGCGACCATCATCAAGGATAGAAATGAAAAAGGTCTAAAAAAAATATTTGGGACTGTCCGGCGGGCCAGATTGAAAAGTAATTTGCCCAGATCTGCTCTAGACCATGAATACATTCAATCACCTACAACTAAAATAAGTACAAGCACCACCTGTTGTCACCTCAGTATGTACTGAAGCTATGTCCAATTACTACATTTCAACAGGTGGTGCCCCCCACCTAACGTTGGCTGAACCATCTTGACGTCATTGGATTTGATGCATCTTTCTCAGAAAACATCCCGATTTAGCATTCTAAAACTGTTCATACGTCTTTATATCTGTAAAGTTAAAAAAATATATAATTAAAATCAATGTACCCAGAAATGAAGTTCTAAAAATGCTTAAAATTCGCAAAATACTGTCAATATTACGTTATGAATATGCCTAATAACTAGATTATATACATACTAACACCAACAGCATTTATACACAATGTTTTTGGGAGTTTTTGTAAAAGGGATTTATAGGCGAAATTGGTCAATCCCCAAGACCTGCATTGTTGGCCACCTATTGCTATCAGTTTTTCACTAATTATAACACAAAAAAAAAGAGCTATGTCCAATTACTACATTTCAACAGGTGGTGCACCCCACCAAACCTTGGCTGGACCAGCTTGACGTCATTGGATTTGATGCATCTTTCTCAGAAAACAAGCCAATTATTTAGCATTCCAACACTGTTCATACCACTTTATATCTGAAAAGTTTAAAAAATAAAAAATTCAAATCAATGTACGCAGAAATGAAGTTCTAAAAATGCTTAAAATTCGCAAAATACTGTCAATATTACATTATGAATATGCCTAATAACTAGATTATATACATACTAACACCAACAGCATTTATACACAATGTTTTTGGAAGTTTTTTTAAAAGGGATTTATAGGCGAAATAGGTCAATCCCCAAGACCTGCGTTGTTGGCGGGCCTATTGCTATCAGTTTTTCACAAATTATAAACACACACAAAAAGAGCTATATCCAATTACTACATTTCAACATGTGGTGCCCCCCACCTAACCTTGGCTGAACCATCTTGACGTCATTGGACTTGATGCATCTTTCTCAGAAAACATCCCGATTATTTAGCATTCTAACACTGTTCATACCACTTTATACCTGCATAGTTAAAAAAAAAATATATACAAATCAATGTACACAGAAATGAAGTTCTAAAAATGCTTAAAATTCACAAAATACTCTCAATAATACGTTATGTATAATAACTAGATTATGTACACGTTATGTCTAATAACTAGATTATATACATACTAACACCAACAGCATTTATACACAATGTTTTTGGAAGTTTTTTTTTAAAGGGATTTATAGGCCAAATAGGTCAATCCCCAAGACCTGCGTTGTTGGCCACCTATTGCTATCAGTTTTTCACAAATTATAACACACACAAAAAAAAAAGTCTAATTACTACATTTCAACAGGCGGTGCCCCCCACAGAACCTTGGCTGAACCATCTTGACGTCATTGGATTTGATGCATCTTTCTTAGAAATCAACCTGATTCAGCATTCCAACACTGTTCATACCACTTTATACCTGTAAAGTTAAAAAAATAAAAAATTCAAATCAATGTACCCAGAAATGAAGTTCTAAAAATGCTTAAAATTCGCAAAATACTCTCAATATTACGTTATGAATATGTCTAATAACTAGATTATATACTTTCTAACACTAACAGCATTTATACACAATGTTTTTGGAAGTTTTATTAAAATAGATTTATAGGCGAAATAGGTCAATCCCCAAGACCTGCGTTGTTGGCCGCCTATTGCTATCAGTTTTTCACAATTTATAACACAAAAAAAAGGGCTATGTCCAATTACTACATTTCAACATGTGGTGCCCCCCACCTAACCTTGGCTGAACCATCTTGACGTCATTGGATTTGATGCCTCTTTCTCAGAAAACATCCCGATTATTTAGCATTCTAAAACTGTTCATACGTCTTTATATCTGTAAAGTTAAAAAAATATATAATTAAAATCAATGTACCCAGAAATGAAGTTCTAAAAATGCTTAAAATTCGCAAAATACTGTCAATATTATGTTATGAATATGCCTAGTAACTAGATTATATACATACTAACACCAACAGCATTTATACACAATGTTTTTGGGAGTTTTTGTAAAAGGGATTTATAGGCGAAATTGGTCAATCCCCAAGACCTGCGTTGTTGGCCACCTATTGCTATCAGTTTTTCACAAATTATAACACAAAAAAAAAGAGCTATGTCCAATTACTACATTTCAACAGGTGGTGCCCCCCACCTAACCTTGGCTGAACCATCTTGACGTCATTGGATTTGATGCATCTTTCTCAGAAAACAAGCCAATTATTTAGCATTCTAACACTGTTCATACCACGTTATACCTGCATAGTTAAAAAATAAAAAAATACAAATCAATGTACACAGAAATGAAGTTCTAAAAATGCTTAAAATTCACAAAATACTCTCAATATTACGTTATGAATATGCCTAATAACTAGATTATATACATACTAACACCAACAGCATTTATACACAATGTTTTTGGAAGTTTTTTTTTAAAGGGATTTATAGGCAAAATAGGTCAATCCCCAAGACCTGCGTTGTTGGCCGCCTATTGCTATCAGTTTTTCACAAATTATAACACACATAAAAGAGCTATGTCCAATTACTACATTTCAACAGGCGGTGCACCCCACCTAACCTTGGCTGAACCATCTTGACGTCATTGGATTTGATGCCTCTTTCTCAGAAAACAACCCGATTACTTAGCATTCTAACACTGTTCATACCTCTTTATACCTGTGAAGCTTAAAAAAAACCCCCAAAAACAGGAAAGAGTCGAGCATCAAAGCGGGGAAAAGGCTCTTTATGGTTGTGTGGCAGGATGAAAGTTCACCATTTCCCTTTCAAACAAACGTCTCTTTCACTACTAACAGGCCACATTTACATTTGTCATCCTGGATCTTTACCAAAAGGAGAATTGTAGGATTCTACGATACTGCACAAACAGCATAGGTGGACTACTTTCTTCGGATTGATTACATTTGTGAAGCCCAATGAAGGATTTTGGCCTGACATCACCACGACAATTACCTGTCGGCTATGTTTAATAGAAACCCCGTCTTTTGGAATATGACAGCCAATACGAGAAAGCTCGGTGGACAGAACACGCCACGGCATCACTCACTTTTGAATAACACGTCTCCTTCCATTAGGAAGCCCATTTCCTGTGGTTATTTCCAATTATTCCAAAACCCCAAAACATTTTCCATCCTCCACTAGACGTGTGTAGCACCTTTCGTTCTCATTACTCTCAGCTGCCTCGTTAGCTTGCCAATCATCCCAAATCATCGAGATTGTTTTTTTTTTTCATTTTGGTGAAACATTTGCATGGAAACAAGCATTTTCCCCCAAAAAATGAGTTCAGTAAGTGCTATAGTGGAATGTCTGTGCATACGGGCTGTCAAAGTTAATGCAGGTGATTAACCACAAAGAGTATCGTATTAATCATGTACGAATTCAGATTAGTCACACGAGCACTTGCTCCTTTACCTTAATCGCGGATGCTTACCTGAGGTCAATGCATACGCCTGTGAGGCACATTTCACATAAAGTAGTGATTTCAGACAAGTTTTAGCACATTTTGGAAAGCCCACTTTTAGCTCTAAAATGTGGGCGGGTGTGCTGACGTCACCTACAGAAGACAGGGAGCAATTTCACATTGCGTAGTATCGTATTTGTCGGACTATAAAGGCGCACTTAAAGGCCTACTGAAATGAATTTTTTTTATTCAAACGGGAATAGCAAATCCATTCCATGTGTCATACTTGATCATTTCGCGATATTGCCATATTTTTGCTGAAAGGATTTAGTAGAGAAAATTGACGATAAAGTTCGCAACTTTTGCTCGCTGATAAAAAAAAGCCTTGCCCCTACCGGAAGTAGCGTGACGTCACAAGCGGTAGTGCTGCTCACAATTCCCCGTTATTTACAATGGAGCGAGAGATATTCGGACCGAGAAAGCGACGATTACCCCATTAATTTGAGCGAGGATGAAAGATTCGTGGATGAGGAACGTTAGAGTGACGGACTAGAATGCAGTTCAAGGCATATCTTTTTTTGCTCTGACCGTAACTTAGGTACAAGCTGGCTCATTGGATTCCACACTCTCTCCTTTTTCTATTGTGGATCACGGATTTGTATTTTAAACCACCTCGGATACTATATCCTCTTGAAAATGAGTGTCGAGAAGGCGAAATGGACATTCACAGTGACTTTTATCTCCACGACAATACATCGACGAAGCTCTTTAGCATGAGCTAACGTGACAGCATCTGTCTCAAATGCAGATAGAAACAAAATAAATAAATCCCTGACTGGAAGGATAGACAGAAGATCAACAATACTACTATCAGGAGACACAGAACCAAACACTGGACATGTAAATACACGGTTAATGCTATGCCGCCTGTCGAAGCCTAGCAATGCTGTTGCTAACGATGCTAAGTTAGCAACGGGACCTCGTCAGAGCTATGATAAAAACATTAGCGCTCCAC
Organism: Entelurus aequoreus; assembly: GCF_033978785.1. Classification (NCBI taxonomy): domain Eukaryota; kingdom Metazoa; phylum Chordata; class Actinopteri; order Syngnathiformes; family Syngnathidae; genus Entelurus; species Entelurus aequoreus. The sequence goes on along the minus strand of NC_084750.1, from coordinate 21,256,232 downwards.
CTACGCCAGCTAGCCCTCATCTGCTCATCAACACCCGTGCTCACCTGCGTTCCAGCGATCGACGATGCGGTTGGCGGCCCGGAGACGTAGGAAGTCAAGGTGAGGTCGCCGGCGCTAGCGTCTGCTATCCAACAAAGTCCTCCTGTTTGTGTTGCTGTAGTCCGCCGCTAATACACCGATCCCACCTACAACGTTGTTCTTTGCAGCCTCCGTTGTTCATTAAACAAATTGCAAAAGATTCATCAACACAGATGTCCAGAATACTGTGGAATTTTGTCGAAGAAAACAGAGCTTTTTGTATTGTGTCCAATAGGGTCCAAACACTTCCGTTGACCTCGCGACGTCACGCGCATACGTCATCCTCCAAAGGCGTTTTGAACCGGAAGTTCCCCGGGAAATTTAAAATTGCACTTTATAAGTTAACCCGGCCGTATTGGCATGTGTTGCAATGTTAAGATTTCATCATTGATATAGAAACTATCAGACTGCGTGGTCGGTAGTAGTGGCTTTCAGTAGGCCTTTAAAATATTTTCATTTTCTCAAAACTCGACAGTTTGCCTAATGTACGGAATAATTCTGGTTGTGCTTACCGACCTCGAAGCTATTTTATTTGGTACATGCTGAAATGATAAGCGGGACCAGCAGATGGCAGTCGCACATAAGAGATACGTGTAGACTGCAATATGACGGCAGTCACACATAAGAGATACGTGTAGTCTGCAATATGACTCAAGTAAACAACACAGACACTTTATATGTTAAAAATATAGAAAATTACACACGGCGCTCAAAAGTCTGTCAAAATGTTTTAGTACAGGGGTGTCCAAACTTTTTTCACTGAGGGCCGCACACTGAAAAATCCAAGCAAGCGGGGGCCATTTTGATATTTTGACCAAAAGGTTTTGGTCAAAAAAAATATTACAAATGTGTCATTATTCAGTATTATTATTATTATTATTATTATTATTATTATTCAAGGTTTAAATCTCTAGATCAACATTAGGTCTATCTGTCAATAAAACGCTTTCAAAGATTTAAGTTGTATGCCATTTTTGTCAAGGAAAACCGTGTTTTTTTATGGAAAAACACAAAATATGCAATATTTTCCCCCAATAAAATTTTAAAGTGGAATATTTGAGATTATATAATAATTGGAGTTTTAAAAAGGTCAATAACTCATAACAACATTGATTTTAATTAGGGATGTCCGATAATGGCTTTTTGCCGATATCCGATATTCCGATATTGTCCAACTCTTTAATTACCGATACCGATATCAACCGATACCGATACTGATATATACAGTTGTGGAATTAACACATTATTATGCCTAATTTGGACAACCAGGTATGGTGAAGATAAGGTCCTTTTTTTTTAAATTAATAAAATAAAATAAGATAAATAAATTAAAAACATTTTCTTGAATAAAAAAGAAAGTAAAACAATATAAAATCAGTTACATAGAAACTAGTAATTAATTAAAATTAGTAAAATTAACTGTTAAAGGTTAGTACTATTAGTGGACCAGCACCACACACAATCATGTGTGCTTACGGACTGTATCCCTTGCAGACTGTATTGATATGTATTGATATATAATGTAGGAACGACAATATTAATAACAGAAGGAAACAACCCTTTTGTGTGAATGAGTGTAAATGGGGGAGGGAGTTTTTTTGGGTTGGTGCACTAATTGTAAGTGTATCTTGTGTTTTTTATGTTGATTTAAAAAAAAACAAAAAAAACCCCCCAAAAAACCCGATACCGATAATAAAAAAACCGATACCGATACTTTCCGATATTACCTTTTAAAGCATTTATCGGCCGATAATATCGGCCGGCCGATATTATCGGACATCTTTAATTTTAATTCATTATTTTTTGAGCCAAGACACTTAAAAAAAAAAAAAAAAGTCCCACTAAAATTATTGGGGATCCAAAAGGGTACTGCTCAGTAAAGTTTAAAAAAATAAATCCAACATTTTTTTTAACTTTTACCACAATAGTCTCAAGATCAACTTCAGATCTATCCGTCAATTATAAGTTTTATTGTTGTTTATGTTTTTTGTTTGTTCGTTTTAGGCCCTTCTTTAAAAAACTTTGCTTTTTAAAAATGGCAACCAAAAAATATGCAACATTTTCCCCCCAAAATATCTCTAAGTGGAATATTTAATGTGAAGTAATTGGAGCCTTGAATAGGTCAATAATTCATAATGACATTTGATTTTGATTCATTATTATTTTTTAAAGAAAGAAACAGCCTGCATGGCAGCTTTGTGTTATTAGAGTAAATAATGCAACATTTTCTTGTTACATTTCACCTGTTTGCTCTTTTATACCACTTTTTATGTTTTTTATTTTTTTTTTCATCGTATTTTTAAAATGTTAAAAAATTACCTGCGGGCCGCGAATGGCCCCCGGGCCGCACTTTGGACACCCCTGTTTTAGTAGGACTTTGGTAAGCTATGAAGCCGCACCGCTTGATGGATTGTACTGTGCTTTAACATACGAGTATTATTATGGTGTGTGTATAAGGTAAGACATATTTTCTGGCATTTTGTTACGCAATATTATTCAAAATCAACTTTTTTTACCTTCTGGAACCTGCTGATCTGTATTTGGGATCTGCATAAGTCCTGAAAATTTGCGCGTCCGCCTTTGTAGTCCGTGCCGTAGTCGATAAGCATCTTCCTTTTCTCTATCTTCTTGTTGTGAATTAGGGAATTATATTTATATAGCGCTTTTCTCTAGTGACTCAAAGCGCTTTACATAGTGAAACCCAATATCTAAGTTACATTTAAACCAGTGTGGGTGGGTAAAGTGTCTTGCCCAAGGACACAACGGCAGGGACTAGGATGGCGGAAGCGGGAATCGAACCTGGAACCCTCAAGTTGCTGGCACGGCCACTCTACCAACCGAGCTATGCCGCCCTTATGGGGCATTCATCCTCCGCTGTTGCCATTTCTAATATAAAGTAGTGTAAAGTTCTTACTTATATCTGTCAGTAAACTCACCATGAAAGCGCTAAAACATACCGGTGTAGTGAGTTTACATTATTCACCCAAGGAACTTTAGTTATTAGAGAGTTGCCGGTCGGACGTTTTTTCACGGGACACATATCCGGCGTTGTTGTTGCACTAGTGAGCCACGGATGAGGAGATGCTGCTCCGTTATTGATTGAAGTAAAGTCTGAATGTTATTAAAACAGTTAGCGCCATCTTTTGACACTTCTTCCACTCCCGTCGTTGCACGCTACACCGCTACAACAAAGATGACGGGGAGAAGACGCCGTTGAAGGTGAGCCACGTAAAAAAGACCGCCCACAAAACGGCGCATTCTGAAGAGACTGTCAGAAAGCGACTTGAAAATGGTCCGTAAAACATCATCTATGCAACATTTTGACCAAAGAACCACCATTACATGTTATGTAGACCACAAGATGGTGTTTTCATGTTAGAAAAAAATGAAAATAATTATGACCCCTTTAATGCGCCTTTTGTATGAAAAAAGACCTGAATAGACCCGCTCATCGGCAGTGCGCCCTATGGTCCGGAAAATACGGTATGTGTTTTGGTAGCATCTTCATCCCAAAACATGTTATTTTTGCACGGAAAATGTAGATATTGTCAAATATGTCTGCCAGATGCATTGCAATACATTTTATGAAGGGGTAAGCCTGCATACATGTCCACTATGTAAACATGAGGTAAGTATGGGGTTGTGGGTGGGTGAGATGGAGGTTCAGATCAGCAAGATGTCGCGGTGGTTTGTGAAGCCCTTTGAGGCACTTGTGATTAAGGGCTATAGGAATAAATTGTGATTGATTGACTGATTGATGTACAACTCCAGACAGATTAGGGCGGATCGAGCGAGTGGTGTGTGATTTGCAGCTAACATTTGAATGATTCTGACTCCCAGGAAGAAGGCTTTCGGTTGAAATGTAGAAAAAAAAACGCACGCCAAATGCGATTGGAAAATCCAGGATCATAGGCCAGATTTTGCTCAATGATATATTGACCTACACGATATTGTCCATAAACGATGTTATTGCCATTATTTTTTGGGCGGCCAAATTAACCACTGATGTCATGACAACACATACACTTGTGTTTCTCGTATATTTCAAAATTGTAATTGAAATTGAAACTTTTAAATACCAAGTTAAATAAAACAAATACAAACAAAAAACATACCATGAAAGCAAAATGTTGCACTTGAATATAAATCACAACCAAAATTAGGGATGTCCGATAATATCGGACTGCCGATTTTATCGGCCGATAAATGCTTTAAAATGTAATATCGGAAATTATCGGTATCGGTTTCAAAATTATCGGTATCGGTTTCAAAAAGTAAAATGTATGACTTTTTAAAACGCCGCTGTGTACACGGACGTAGGGAGAAGTACAGAGCACCAATAAACCATAAAAGCACTGCCTTTGCGTGCCGGCCCAATCACATGATATCTACGGCTTTTCACACACACAAGTGAATGCAAGCCATACTTGGTCAACAGCCATACAGGTCACACTGAGGGTGACCGTATAAACAACTTTAACACTGTTACAAATATGCGCCACACTGTGAACCCACACCAAACAAGAATGACAAACACATTTCGGGAGAACATCCGCACCGTAACACAACAGAACAAATACCCAGAACCCCTTGCAGCACTAAATCTTCCGGGACGCTACAATATATACCCCCCGCTAGCCCCCCCCCCCACCTCAACCCCGTCTACCTCAACCTCCTCATGCTCTCTCAGGTAGAGCATGTCCCACATTACAAGCTGCTGTTTTGAGGCATGTTAAAAAAAATAATGCACTTTGTGACTTCAATAATAAATATGGCAGTGCCATGTTGGCATTTTTTTCCATAACTTGAGTTGATTTATTTTGGAAAACCTTGTTACATTGTTTAATGCATCCAGCGGGGCATCACAACAAAATTAGGCATAATAATGTGTTAATTCCACGACTGTATATATCGGTATCGGTTGATATCGGAATCGGTAACTAAGAGTTAGACAATATCGGAATATCGGATATCGGCAAAAAAGCCATTATCGGACATCTCTAACCAAAATCAATAGATCGGTAGGTCGTGAGTTAAAACCCCGGCCCGAGTCATACCAAAGACTATAAAAATGGGAGCCATTACCTCCCTGCTTGGCACTCAGCATCAAGGGTTGGAATTGGGGGTTAAATCAACAAAAATGATTCCCGGGCGCGGCCACCGCTGCTGTTCACTGCTCCCCTCACCTCCCAGGGGGTGATCAAGGGTGATGGGTCAAATGCAGAGAGTAATCTCGCCACACCTAGTGTGTGTGTGAATGTTAAGATTTCATCATTGATATAGAAACTATCAGACTGCGTGGTCGGTAGTAGTGGCTTTCAGTAGGCCTTTAAAAAATTTTCATTTTGTCAAAACTCGACAGTTTGCCTAATGTACGGAATATTTCTGGTTGTGCTTACCGACCTCGAAGCTATTTTATTTGGTACATGCTGAAATGATAAGCGGGACCAGCAGATGGCAGTCACACATAAGAGATACGTGTAGACTGCAATATGACGGCAGTCACACATAAGAGATACGTGTAGTCTGCAATATGACTCAAGTAAACAACACCGACACTTTATATGTTAAAAATATAGAACATTACACACCTCCCAGGGGGTGATCAAGGGTGATGGGTCAAATGCAGAGAGTAATCTCGCCACACCTAGTGTGTGTGTGACAATCATTGGTACTTTAACTTAAACAAAATGGCTAAGTAAAGTTATTGTGACAAATGACCCCAATTATATTTATTGTTATCATTATTTATTATTGTTGTAAAATTGGTATTATTGAATGTGCTCAAAAGGTACTTATGAACACACTAACATATTTTAACCAGTTTGTATTTTTCTAATAACTAAAAAAAAATAGCCTCACAATATAATTTCTTGGCAAAGGAAACATCAAATATTATTCTGGCTTCGTAAAAGCCACATTATTTTTATTTTTGTGTTTAAATATCTTTATCTTCCGGTTCATGTGATGTCACGGGAGTCCACTTCCGGTTGAAAGAAGTCCGTCTGTCTTCACTTGTCGAGATTATCGATCACTTTGTGCAAGAACAGCACAGTCCAATGTGAATACTGTAGCTCAGTTGTTTAGACCGCAATGTGTTTCAACACGTTTAGATTGAACAATGACTTTTCATAATGGGGAAAGACTTGAATGTCTCCATTTACATGTTAGCATTTAAGCTACCTAGCAAGCTAGCGCTACTCCGTCCGAATCAAAGTGCAGTTATGAATGACGGTTTTTCGAGCATTTTAATTTAATGAAAGGGACAAGCGGTAGGAAAAATGGATGGATGGACGGTGATACTAACCATCGGGAGTTTTAGAGAGGTTATTGATCCTACCGTTGCGCTGTAGTTCATTATTCATTAATTCCTTATTCTTTAATGCATTGAGTTTATTTAATTTAATTTTTCTGTTCTGAATAGTTTAGGTCAGTCAAAAAATGTTTAAATACCGTATTTTTGGGACTATAAGGTGCACTTAAAATCTTTTCATTGCGCCTTATAACCCGGTGCGCCTAGTATACGCCATCATTCTGGTTGTGCTTACCGACCTCGAAGCAATTTTATTTGGTACATAGTGTAATGATAAGTGCGACCAGTAGATGGCAGTCACACATAAGAGATACGTGTAGACTGCAATGTGACGCCAGTAAACATCACCAAAACTTTAAATGTTCCATTGAGAACATAGCACATTACACACGGCACTCAAAAATCTGTCAAAATGTTTTTAGTACGACTTTGGTAAGCTAAGAAGTCGCACCGCTTGATGGATTGTCGGTGCATTAAACATACGAGTATTATTATGGTGTGTGTATAAGGACTGCAAAATGTCACCCATTAGCAGACATATTATCTGCCGTTTTGTTTCACAATATTATGCAAAACCAACTTTCCTTCCCTTTTGGTACCTGCTGATGTGTATTTGGGATCTGCATAAGTCCTGAAAATGTGCGCGCGTCCGCCATTGTAGTCCGTTCCGACACCGTAGTCATAAGCTTCTTCTTTTTCTCGACCTTCTTTATGTGACATTCATCCTCCGCTGTTGCCATTTCTAATATAAAGTAGTATAAAGTTCTTACTTATATCTGTCAGTAGACTAGCTATCAAAGCGCTGCAAACTTTAGTGAGTTTGTATAATTGACCCAAGGAACTTTAGTGATTAGAGGGTTCCGGTCGGACGGTTTTTCACGGTACACATTTCCGGCGTTGATGTTGCATTAATGAGCCACGGATGAGAAGATACTGCTCTGTTATTGCTTTAAGTAGGATAGGATAGGATAGGATAGGTCTTTATTGTCATTGCAACAAGTACAACTAAACTATGTTTTCAGCAGATACCCGTTCCAGATTAGACAAACAAACAGTGTACAGGGTTACAGAACAGGAACGCTGATGGGTCCGCCACAAGGCGCCCCGTAAAATGTGGGAAAAAGGTCAAACGCTGGGGAAGAAGATGAGTAAAAAAATACAATCTAGACTGGGCTCCTAAGGGGGCCTAGTCTGGAGTGGGAAAAAACCTCCATGCCATGCACACATAAACATGTTACGTTTAATCACGACAACTCGCAACAGAGGGGGGGGGTTGGGGCCCTGGAGGTCGACTGCTGCTATGAAGCGCTGCCAGCCGTCCATCACTCCGAAGGGGAATCAATCGGTGGTGAAGGCGTGGGGTGGAGGAGGGTGTGTGTGTGTGTATATGCCCATTGTCTTGGGTGTGTGCAAGTAATATCTGAATGTAATCCTGAATAGTGCACCCTATGGTCCGAAAAATTCGGTAAGGATTAAAAAAATTTATTACGGGCAAATGTATGCCCTTTAAATCTTTTCTGTTACAGACTAAAACTTTCTTGTAAGTTGATGCATATTTCTAGAATTGTTCCTATTTTTTTTTTCTTTAAGGTTAGTAAGAATGCAATGGTATGCAGAGGTGTACTTATAACCGTTTTACAGACAAATGACACCATTTAATGTTAAGTTTATAAACTGACTCACCAGGCAAGCTTGTCGACACGTTGACCTGGGTGTAGAACCTCTTGCCGGGCAGCAGCTCCGACACTCCATTCAAAGCTTCCACGGTGAAGGTGTAGTTGGTGTTGGGAAGGAGATTGACCACGGTCACCGTTCTCTCCGCCAGGCCCACCTGCTGAGGCACGAAGCCGATGCTCGCGCCGCAGGGCTCGCACTGCCGGCCGGCGCACCGCCGGCAACCCATGGTGTAGGTCAGATCGACTCTGCCACCCGTGTCCGATGGTGCGCCCCATTCCAAGATGAGAGTCGACTGCTTCAGGGTGTAGACCAAGTCTCGAGGTGGCGAGGGAGGACCTGAAAAACGGGTAAGTCAATTATTTTGTGTACAAACTTTATTCAGTCAGTTGGGGGCCTTTTTAATTATTTTGTTCATTAACCATACCAAAACCTATACAACAGGCAATCAATATACAGTAATCGCTGTTGATTGGTTCTAGGCTTGACCATTATTTATAAATCAAACATTTTCATAGCTAAATAATAACAATTGTTTACAGTTATTAACATTATGGGAGCCCTCTGTAAATGAAATAACACCCACATATTCAACTTTACACTACAGCAGAGCTGGGCAAATATTTTGACTCGGGGGCCACGTTGAGAGCAAAAATGTGTCTGGGGGGGCCAATGTATATATTATATGTACACATTTAGCTGTAAAAACCTGCTGTACAGTATGTGTGTTTGGGTCCCTTTTTTTCAGGAACACTAATACCAAAAGTCACAATGTCTTTCTTTTCTTTCTTTCTTTAGTTTATTTGGAACATGAACACACTTACAGCATAATACATCACACAATTTCATATCATTTCATTTTACATCATGCCCGAAAAGGAGTAGGAAGAAGCAAAGCTTATTTAATCCTACCCCTTTCCCACTTCAGAGCGTTTACAAATATATAGAATCATTTACTGACCTTTTTATATAATAAAATTACATCTGTGAATTAGTATACACAACAGTTTTGTAATATGTAATTAATTAATTCAGTAATTATTAACATACTGAGATGAAGAATATCTTATTTTCAATAAGGTTGAAAGTATTTCTCATAATTCTTCTTCTTTGTACTTTGTAAGCACTATTAATTTGACCAACCTCTTAAACTGGATCATATCAGTACAATTTTTAACTTCTTTACTTAATCCATTCCATAATTTAATTCCACATACTGATATGCTAAAAGTTTTAAGTGTTGTATGTGCATATAAATGTTTTAAATAGGGATGTCCGATAATGGCTTTTTGCCGATATCCGATATTCCGATATTGTCCAACTCTTTAATTACCGATACCGATATCAACCGAGACCGATATCAACCGATATATGCAGTCGTGGAATTAACACATTATTATGCCTAATTTGGACAACCAGGTATGGTGAAGACAAGGTACTTTTTAAAAAAATTAGTAAAATAAGATAGATAAATTTAAAAAAAATTCTTGAATAAAAAAGAAAGTAAAACAATATAAAAACAGTTACATAGAAACTAGTAATGAATGAAAATTAGTAAAATTAAATGTTAAAAGTTAGTACTATTAGTGGACCAGCAGCACGCACAATCATGTGTGCTTACGGACTGTATCCCTTGCAGACTGTATTGATATATATTGATATATAATGTAGGAACCAGAATATTAATAACAGAAAGAAACAACCCTTTTGTGTGAATGAGTGTAAATGGGGGAGGGAGGTTTTTTGGGTTGGTGCACTAATTGTAAGTGTATCTTGTGTTTTTTATGTTGATTTAATAAAAATAAAAAAATAAAAAAAAACAAAAAAAAACGATACCGATAATAAAAAAAACGAAACCGATAATTTCCAATATTACATTTTAACGCATATATCGTCCGATAATATTGGCAGGCTGATATTATCGGACATCTCTAGTTTTAAATGATTTTTTCCTCTAAGGTTATATTTCTCCTCTTTAGTAGAGAAGAATTGTTGTACATTCTTTGGTAGCAGGTTATAGTTTGCTTTGTACATCATTTTAGCTGTTTGCAATTTTACCAAATCACCTGTCTGATAGAGTTCTAAAAACAGACCACCTCAAAAAAAACAAAAACGAATGTAATTTTACAGTTTTTTACTGAATGGGACACCCAAAATGTACATTGAAATAAAGAAAGTGGGATTTACAATATTAACTATGAACAATAAAACACTGAATATTAACAATGTGCATTTATAAGAAACAAATAATTAAAGTTATGGCAAACAGAAAACAATGCTATTTCAACAATTTTCCCTAAGATGCAAATTAAGGCTACAAGGTGTTTTTTTCCGATCACTTGATTAATCAAACAAACTAATCGATAGATTGCTCGATGACTAAAATAATTAGATGGGAGACTCATGATTCTGGTCTGACCTGATGAATTTTATACTTCCCAGTAAATGACAGTTTTATGCAACCAGTCATTTATGTGCCTTTTATATAAATACTACTATCTAATTCAGTGTGTTGGCAGTACTGTACATAGTTACCGTATTTTCCGGACTATAAGGCGCACTTAAAATCCTTTTTTTTTTCAAAACTCAACCGTGCGCCTTATAACCCGGTGCGCCTAATGTACGGAACAATTCTGGTTTTGCTTACCGACCTCGAAGCAATTTTATTTGGTACATGGTGTAATGATAAGTGTGACCAGTAGATGCCGGTCAAACATAAGAGATACGCGTCGACTGCAATATGGTGGCAGTCACACACAAGAGATACGTGTAGACTGCAATATGACTCAAGTAAACAACGCCAACATTTTATATGTTCCATTGCAAATATAGAACATTGGTTGTGCTTACTGAACTCAAAGCTATTTTATTTCCTACATGGTGAAATGATAAGTGTGACCAGTAGATGGCAGTCACACATAAGAGATATGTGTGGACTGCAATATGATGGCAGTCACACATAAGAGATACGTGTAGACTGCAATATGACTCAAGTAAACAACACCAAAATGTTGTATGTTCCATTGAAAATATAGACCATGACACACGGCGCTCAAAAATGTAATGTTTTAGTACTACTTTGGTAAGCTATGAAGCCGCACCGCTTGATGGATTGTCGGCACATTAAACATACGAGTATTATTATGGTGTGTGTATAAGGTAAGTGTGGAGGGAAGTGCGTCAGCGCCCTGCAGGAGCAAAGGTAATGGCAATGGTGTCGAGGGTGGAGCACCATCAGCTAGGGGCGGGGCATGTGTGGGACGGCGAGACACAGCTGGCAGGTGATTGGATTTCACAGGTGGTACGTGTTAATCTAATCATCTGTTGCCTTTAACAGTAAGCAGCCTGGAGCAGAGGAGAGAGGAGGATTGGGAGTGACGGCAACGTCACGACATGCCGAAAGACATTTTGAAAAAGCTTGTTGAAAACATTAAAAATGTTGTTAAATCTGCACGCTTGGCTCTTGTGCCGTGTCTACAGTGGAGCTGCTAGGAAGCCACTTCCACAGTAAGACATATTATCTGGCGTTTTGTTTTGCAATATTATGCAAAAGCAACTTTCCTTACCTTCTGGTACCTGCTGATGTGTATTTGGGATCTACATAAGTCCTGAAAAATTGCGCACGTCCGCCTTTGTAGTCCGTGCCAACACCGTAGTCGATAAGCTTCTTCTTTTTCTCTATCTTCTTGTTGTGGGACATTCATCCTCCGCTGTTGCCATTTCTAATTTTAAGTAGTGTAAAGTTCTTACTTATATCTGTCAGTAAACTCACCATGAAAGCGCTAAAACGTACCGGTGTAGTGAGTTTACATTATTCACCCAAGAACTTTAGTTATTAGAGAGTTCCGGTCGGTTTAGACCAGGGGTCCCCAAACTACGGCCCGCGGGCCGGATCCGGCCCCCCATCATCCAAAATCCGGCCCACGGGAAGTCCCACGAAAAAAAAAACGTTTTTTAAATTTTTTTAAATTTTTTATTATTATTTGTTTTTATTTTTCCTTTCTAATCCTTTTTCTACCGCTTGTTACTCTCGGGGTCTCGTAGCCGCTCAGGCCAATCATACGGTCTAAAAATGAATTTTCCCATCGATAACATGACAATGTTAAATGTTGATGAACATCAATGTTAATTGATGTTAAATGACAAAACGGAATATAAAGACAATATATATATATATATATATATATATATATATATATATATATATATATATATATATATATATGTATATATATATATATATATATATATACACACATATATACACATATATATGTATATATATATATATATGTATATATAAATATATATACGTATATATATATATATATGTATATATATTTATATATATATATATATATATATATATATGTATATATATTTATATATATATTTTTATATATATATATATATATATATATATATATATATACAATGTATTGTATATATATACAGGTATATATATATATATATATATATATATATATATATATATATATATATATATATATATATATATATATACAGCCCGGCCCCCGGCCAAATTTTTTTAACCCAATGCGGCCCCCGACTCAAAAAGTTTGGGGACCCCTGGTTTAGACTCTTGCCCTCAGGATGCAGGTACGCACCTAGTAATAGAAAGGCCAAAAACAACAGATACATAAGATCCTTTTTTCCCTCAGCTGTTGATTTTATAAATGAGCTTCTTAAACAAGCTTAGCTGCTATTCAGTCACTTTAGTGGGAAGCGATGTGTGATGATTAGTTTTTATAGTATTACACATTTTTTTAGTTTTTAGCTCAATGCCTTCATGATGGTTTGTACACTACCGTTCAAAAGTTTGGGGTCACCCAAACAATTTTGTGGAATAGCCTTCGTTTCTAACAACAAAAATAGACTGCCGAGTTTCAGACGAAAGTTCTCTTTTTCTGGCCATTTTGAGCGTTTAACTGACCCCACAAATGTGATGCTCCAGAAACTCAATCTGCTCAAAGGAAGGTCAGTTTTGTAGCTTCTGTAACGAGCTGAACTGTTTTCAGATGTGTGAACATGATTGCACAAGGGTTTTCTAATCATCAATTAGCCTTCTGAGCCAATGAGCAAACACATTGTACCATTAGAACACTGGAGTGATAGTTGCTGGAAATGGGCCGCTAGAATAGTCATTTACCACATTAGCAATGTATAGAGTGTATTTCTTTAAAGTTAAGACTAGTTTAAAGTTATCTTCATTGAAAAGTACAGTGCTTTTCCTTCAAAAATAAGGACATTTCAATGTGACCCCAAACTTTTGAACGGTAGTGTATGTTGTATGTATTTTATGTATTAGTACCTTGTTTTTACTGTTGTACCTCGTTTTTACTGTTGTACCTCGTTTTTACTGTTGTCCCTCATTTTTACTGTTGTACCTTGCTTTTACAGTCGTACCTCGTTTTTTACTGTTGAACCTTGTTTTTAATGACTAATGCTGCAAACCAAAATTGCCCCTCGGGGACAATAAAGATTTTCTAAGTCTAAGTCTAAGACGGTGTTTCACGAGACACATTTGTTGTTTCCGAATGAGGAACTGCTGTCTGAATGTCATTAAAACAGTTAGCGCCATCTTTTGACACTTCTTCCACTCCCGTCCTTGCACGCTACACCGCCACAACAAAGATGACGGGGGGAAGACGCTGCCGAAGGTGAGCCACGTAAATAAGACCGCCCACAAAACGGCGCATCCTGAAGAGACTGTCAGAAAGCGGCTTGAAGATGATCTGTAAAACATCATCTATGCAACATTTTGACCAAAGAACCACCATCACATGTTATGTAGACCACAAAGAAGTGTTTTATATTTATAAAAAAATTAAAAATAATATGACTCCTTTAATGCGCCTTATATATGACAAAAGATCAAAAATAGCCCATTCATCTGCAGTGCGCCCTAATATACGGCCTTTTTGTGCATACTGTAAATAGTTGTATCGAGGAAATCATTACGCGAGGCTTTTAGTTGTCATTTTAAAACCTGGCCAGCTTAAAAATACAACAGAGTGCAAGTCAGCTGACGGCATCAAACCCCAGTAGTGTCCTGACCGACCTGTGTCTTCTTCTCCTGGTCTTTGCAGACAGAGGGCTCCATAGAGCCAAGGTCCATTAAAGCCCATGAATTTTATATATCAGTGTGTGTGTGTGTGTGTGTGTGTGTGTGTGTGTGTGTGTGTGTGTGTGTGTACGATGAATAAGTAAAGGTGTGCTGCCATGTGCGTGAGCAAACGCGTCACACACCGCAGCTGTTCCCCCCCGCCCCAATGGCGGATTCACATGGAGAGGAGAATTACGTAAGAGCGTGGAGCATTTAGTGTGAACTCGCATGCATTTGATGTCCGCCCAGCTGGGACTTTATTCACGTTCGCTTGGCCTTGCACGCTCTTTTTACGCGTCGACTTTTCCTCTTGATCAAATCCACTCCCCTGCGCAGCTCTCCACCATCTACGCCCCTCCCACCCCCGTTCTGCATTCTCCATCCGTCCCCGACATTTCTTTAATGTCGGTAATCCTATTAAAGCCTGCATTCAAAGAACAGTCCGGCTGCTAAGGGAAGGAAAATTTGAACAAAGCCTCAAACGTGGCTTTTTTTTATTAATTTACCATTACAGTCTATTTACTGGTGGATTTCTCTAAACTACAAGTAAAAAGTATGTCATCCACTCCAGTGATAATGCTACTTGTAAGAAATGTTGTCTATTTGCCACCATGGAGGCAAGGGTTACTGACTTAGTCGCGAGCAAGAATGCGCTGATTACGCGTTTGTTCGCTTGTCCAATTTATAGACACAGCTAGAATGTGTCATGAACATGTAGTATTACGATACTGACGATATCGTCGGGCAAATTGATATCATTTATATCGTATATCGTCTATATCAGGGGTGTCAAACTCACTTTAGCTGAGGGGCCGCATGGAGGAAAATCCGTGCACACACGCGGGCCGGACTATTAAAATCCATCCATCCATTTTCTACCTCTTGTCCCTTTTGGGGTGATGGACGGCTGGCAGCGCTTCATAGCAGCAGTCGACCTCCAGGGCCCCAACTCCCCCCACCCCTCTGTTGCGAGTTGTCGTGATTAAATGTAACATGTTTATGTGTGCGTGGCATGGAGGTTTTTTCCCCACTCCAGACTAGGCCCCCTTAGGAGCCCAGTCTAGATTGTATTTTTTTACTCATCTTCTTCCCCAGCCTT
Organism: Entelurus aequoreus; assembly: GCF_033978785.1. NCBI lineage: Eukaryota > Metazoa > Chordata > Actinopteri > Syngnathiformes > Syngnathidae > Entelurus > Entelurus aequoreus. The sequence continues at coordinate 21,240,941 of NC_084750.1, read as the reverse complement.
TTACCTTTTTCCCACATTTTACGGGGCGCCTTGTGGCTCAGCTGCACTCGGGCGGAAGGCGGAGTACACCCTGGACAAGTCGCCGCCTCATCGCAGGGCCAACACAGATATCATGGCATTAAAACTAAAAAAAAAATAAAGACGACTTCAGATTGTTTTCTTTGTCCTACTTTGGCCAAAAAATAGAATAAACACATTCTGAAAATATTAGGAGAAAAATTTAGAAAAATAATACCGGCAGCGGTAAAGTTTAGAGCCATGAAGGAAAGAAGAAAGTGAATGAATGTTTATAACTGAATACATTTACATATGCATAAACATGTGTTTTCTTTTGTATTACCGTATTTTCCGCACTATAAGGCGCATCTTCAATGAATGGCCCATTTTAAAACGTTGTTCATATATAAGGCGCACCGCATTATAAGGCGCATAGAATAGACGCTACAGTAGAGGCTGGGGTTACGTTATGCATCCCGTAGTTGCGAGACCCGTTGTGGCTCAATATTGGTCCATTTATGAGGCGCACCGGACTATAAGGCGCACTGTCAGCTTTTGAGAAAATTGGAGGTTTTTAGGTGCGCCTTATAGTGCGGAATATACGGTATTTGTTTTTTAACGGATTAACGTTTATGACAACCTTTTTCCAAAACACAATATAGAATGTGAGATACAACAGGATAATGCATACATTTATCATTTGTTTTTCAAGACTGTTACAAAAAAGTGGGGCCCCAAAAATTTACTAATGGACCCTATTTTTATAACTTGATTGTGAAAATTCCTAGCGCCCACACTGATGGAGTATTGGTGCGTGCAAAACAGCAGCAGGCGGCTGTGGCCTGCGGGCCGGTTCTACTACTAATCAAATATCATCCCGGGGCCCCATAGATCATTCATTGGCGGGCCAGATTCAGCCCACTGGGCTTGACTTTGACACCCCCTGTACTAAACCATCCCATGTGTGATATCTGTGGGAGTGTTTCCATGCATATTTGTACGTGCTATCGTAATGTAATCAAGCTAGCTTTATTAGCAGTAGCAAATATGCTAAAATGTTTTTGGTTATTAATATTATTATTTACTCATAATGACATTCTTTTGGTGTTGTTTCAGTTTTCTAAATTTACCAAAACGTCACCGTAGACTTATTGAGTCTGTTTAGCTGATTGGAGAGCTAGCCTTCGCAGGTAGTGGGTCCGTGATGATGGCTTCTGTTTTGTTTGATCAGCCGTTTTACTGCCGTGTTACAGACACCGTTTGGAAACAGTTAAGGTATGTAAATAAACACTTACAAAACATTTTGTATCGGTATAGGACTGTATATATATATATATATATATATATATATATATATATATATATATATATATATATATATATATATATATATATATATATATATATATATATATATATATATATATATATATATATATATATATATATATACAGTATATATACATTTACACTACCGTTCAAAAGTTTGGGGTCACCCAAACAATTTTGTGGAATAGCCTTCATTTCTAAGAACAAGAATAGACTGTCGAGTTTCAGATGAAAGTTCTCTTTTTCTGGCCATTTTGAGCGTTTAATTGACCCCACAAATGTGATGCTCCAGAAACTCAATCTGCTCAAAGGAAGGTCAGTTTTGTAGCTTCTGTAACGAGCTAAAGTGTTTTCAGATGTGTGAACATGATTGCACAAGGGTTTTCTAATCATCAATTAGCCTTCTGAGCCAATGAGCAAACACATTGTACCATTAGAACACTGGAGTGATAGTTGCTGGAAATGGGCCTCTATACACCTATGTAGATATTGCACCAAAAACCAGACATTTGCAGCTAGAATAGTCATTTACCACATTAGCAATGTATAGAGTGCATTTCTTTAAAGTTAAGCCTAGTTTAAAGTTATCTTCTTTGAAAAGTACAGTGCTTTTCCTTCAAAAATAAGGACATTTCAATGTGACCCCAAACTTTTGAACGGTAGTGTATATATATATACATATATATATATATAAACACTTTTTAAATGCACTACTTCTCCTCTAACTCGCCTTCTCTATCCATGCAGTGGATTAGCCAAATCTAGGGATGATCATAATTACGGAATCAATTGTGTAATTAATGTGGTGATTAGGCAGCCGTAAACGTTATCGCACGCGGATCACAGAGCTCAGCAATCAATATTGTAATTAAACCACACCATAAAAGCTAGCATGACCACACACATGTACACACACACTTGGTACGTACACACACACCTTATGACCCCGTGGTTTTAGTACCCCGAGTACTCCTGCAGGATATACAACCCATTATTTAGCATCTAATTACTAAGCTGTTCTCCATGGAGAAATCAATAAGACTACCCCTATATGGTCTTTGTCCTATTGGCGTTGTAATGCATCTTTATCGGCGAGTCCTGGCATTTGGTATGCGCCGAGTGATTGGCAAAAAAAATAAAGGGGATGAAATGATAACGCTTGTTGCTGGAGGACAGAGGGATGCCGTCTTAGTTTGACAGAAGGCTGAAGAATAGCCGGGCCGTACGTGCACCTTATAAAACGGATGGAAGGACAGAGAAAAGGAGGAAATGAGAGGCGACAAAGGCGAGCGATGAGTGGTGATCAGTTAAAGGGGACCCCATTATTCGCATTTCAAACCTTATCATTTTTTACATTTACCGTGAATGATTCAGTGTTCAAAGAGAAGAAAAGAACCGCAGACCTCTGCCAGGACCAATAACACTCTATGCTTATATTACTATTCTCTTTATGCAAATGTAAAACCCTCGTTTTGGTCTATATATTTATATATATACAGTCATGGACAAAAGTTTACATACACTTGTAAAGAACATAATGTCACGGCTGTCTTGAGTTTACCAATCATTTCTACAACTCTTATTTTTTTGTGATAGAGTGATTGGAGCACATACTTGTTGGTCACAAAAAAAATATTCATGCAGTTTGGTTCTTTTATGAATTTATTATGGGTCTACTGAAAATGTGAGCAAATGTGCTGGGTCAAAAGTATACATACAGCAATGTTAATATTTGCTTACATGTCCCTTGGCAAGTTTCATTGCAATAAGGCGCTTTTGGTAGCCATCCACAAGCTTCTGGTGAAATTGTTGACCACTTCTTTTTGACAAAATTGGTGCAGTTCAGCTAGATTTGTTGGTTTTCTGACATGGACTTGTTTCTTCAGCATTGTCCACACGTTTAAGTCAGGACTTTGGGAAAGCCATTCTAAAACATTAATTCTAGCCTGATTTAGCCATTCCTTTACCACTTTTGACGTGTGTTTGGGGTCATTGTCCTGTTGGAACACCCAACTGCGCCCAAGACCCAACCTCCGGGCTGATGATTTTAGGTTGTCCTGAAGAATTTGAAGGTAATCCTCCTTTTTCATTGTCCCATTAAGCACCAGCTCCATTGGCAGCAAAACAGGCCCAGAGCATAATACTACCATCACCATGCTTGACGGTAGGGATGGTGTTCCTGGGATTAAAGGCCTCATCTTTCCTCCTCCAAACATATTGCTGGGTATTGTGGCCAAACCGCTCAATTTTTGTTTCATCTGACATCACATGGACAAAGATAAGACCTTCTGGGGGAAAGTTCTGTGGTACGTACCATGACATTATGTTCTTTACAACTGTATGTAAACTTTTGACCACGACTGTATATACACACATATATAAATATAAATCAGATTGTGCTTGGCAGGATATTGATTATATCTGAGGCAGGCTTTAATAACAATTGTTGAATACAATGGTAACATTGGAACACCACCGAGGGATATTTCAAGATAGCCCTAACCCAGGCGTCGGCAACCCAAAACGTTGAAAGAGCCATATTGGACCAAAAATACATAAAACAAATCTGTCTGGAGCCGCAAAAAATGAAAAGCCGTATATAGGTGTTATAATGAAATCAACACATGACGTAAGTGTCTATATTAGCTATAATAGCCTACTATCAAAATGACTATGTGTCGCAGGCTGAAGCAAATCTTCATTGACGGAAATGTTGAAATGTAATATTTATTCTACACATTTTTACAACATTAGAAAGCATTAGTAAATCAGAAGCTACTCAGAAGGTGAGATAACTCCTGGAAATTACTGGCTTTTAATGGCCAAAGGTATAGATGTGTGTGTCCAAGTTAAAGGAAATGCCAGGCTGTCTTCTTCTAATAGATTTATTACAATCTTTGGCAAGCTAGGTAATGTTTGCTGTGGTCTGGATCAACATGGCACACAAACAGCCAATATTACCAACAGATAATGTGTCATGAGACATGCAAATATAAACTATTTTACAAAGAGGATAAAAGTAAAGGGTATTAAATGAGCTCAAATATACCTACAAATGAGACATAATGATGCAATATGTACATACAGCTAGCCTAAATAGCATGTTAGCACTCCAGCAAGTCAATAACATCAATAAAGCGCACAGCATAAAAAGGTTGGTGGACAAAATGAGACAAAGAAGGAGTGAAATATTTTACATGTAAACAAACAGTCCACACTACGGTGAGTTCAAGAACCGCGAAAATTAGTAGGACAAACCAATGTTCACCAAATACTGTCATCAGTGAAGCATACACACAAACATATTAAACAGTGGTAGTTCTAAAAATTGGGAAGGTTTGTGTCATGTTTGTCCTCAAACAAAAAACACACTAAAACAAAATAAATATTTTTCCCTCATCTTTTTACATTTTCATGATGGGGACAATTTAACAATGAAATGTTTAAATGTACCATTTTTCCCGGACCATAGGGCGCACCGGATTATAAGGAGCACTGCCGATGAATGGTATATTTTTGATCTTTTTTCATATAAAAAGGCGCACTAAAGGAGTCATATTTGTATTTATTTTTCTAAATGTAAAACACTTCCTTGTGGTCTACATAACATGTGATGGTGGTTCTTTGGTCAAAATGTTGCATAGATGATGTTTTACAGATCATCTTCAAGTCGCTTTCTGACAATCTCTTCAGGATGCGCCGTTTTGTGGGGGGTCTTATTTACGTGGCTCACCTTCGACAGCGTCTTCTCCCCGTCATCTTTTTTGTAGCGGTGTAGCGTGCAAGGACGGGAGTGGAAGAAGCGTCAAAAGATGGAGCTAACTGTTTTAATGACATTCAGACTTTACTTCACTCAATAACGGAGCAGCATCTCCTCATCCGCCGGAAAAAAAACATCCTGCCGGAACTCTCTAATAACTAAAGTTCCTTGGGTGAATAATGTCAACTCACTACACCGGTATGTTTTAGCGCTTTAATGGCGAGTCTACAGACAGATATAAGTAAGAACTTTACACTACTTTATATTAGAAATGGCAACAGCGGAGGATGAATGTCCCATAACAAGAAGATAGAGAAAGAAGAAGCTTATCGACTAAGGTGTTGGCACAGACTACAAAGGCGGATGGGCACAAATTTTCAGGACTTATGCAGATCCCAAATACAGATCAGCAGGTACCAGAAGGTAAGAAAAGTTGCTTTTGCATAATATTGCGAAACAAAACGCCAGATAATATGTCTTACCTTATACACCAGGGGTGTCCAAAGTGTGGCCTGCAGGTAATTTTTTAACGGCCCCACGACACATTTTAAAAATACGATAAAAAACAAAACAAAACAAGTGGTATAAAAGGGCAAACAGGTGAAATGTAACAAGAAAATGTTGCAATGTTTACTCTAATAACACAATAAGCCTTTAGAGGTTAAAAAATAATAATGAATCAAAATCAATGTCAATATGAATTATTGACCTATTCAAGGCTCCAATTACGTCACATTATATATTCCACTTTGAGATATTTTTGGGGGAAAATGTTGCATATTTTATGTTTGCCATATAAAAAACTGAGCAGATTTTTTTTAAAGAAGGGACTAAAACGAACAAACAAAAAACATAAACAACAATTAAACTTATAATAAACGGATAGATCTGAAGTTGATCTCGAGATTATTGTGTTGAAATTAAACAGTAAAAAAATGTATAATTAATTTTTTAACACTTTAATGAGTAGGAACCTTTTGGATCCCAATAATTTTAGTGTGATTTGTTTTTAAGTGTCATTGCTCAAAAAATAATAATGAATTAAAATCAATGGTGTTATGAGTTATTGACCTTTTTAAGGCTCCAATTATTATATAAATCTCAAATATTCCACTTAAAAATTGTATTGGGTGAAAATATTGCATTGTGGGGGGTTTTTCATTAAAAAAAAGGGTTTTTCTTTGACAAAAAGAGCATACAACTTCAATCTTTAAAACCGTTATATTGACAGATAGACCTAAGTTGATCTAGAGATTTAAAACTTGAATAATAATAAAAATAATAACATTGAAAAATGACACATTTTAAATATGTTTTGGAACAAAACCCTTTGGGATCCCTGGGATCAAGCCTGAGTGGAGGCCTACATGTATATTTTTTATACATATATTGTATTGGTTTTTAAAATAAAAAATATCAAAATGGTCCCCCGCTTGCTTTGATTTTTCAGTGTGCGGCCCTCAGCGGAAGAAGTTTGGACACCCCTGTTATACACACACCATAATAATACTGGTATGTTGAAGCACAGTATAATCCATCAAGCTGTGCGGCTTCATAGCTTACCAAAGTCCTACTAAAACATTTCGATAGATTTTTGAGCGTCGTGTTTAATGTTCTATATTTTCAATGAAACATATAAAACGTTGGTGTTGTTTACTTGAGTCATATTGCAGTCTAGACATATCTCGTGTGTGACTGCCATTATGTTGCAGTCTGCATGTACACTACCGTTCAAAAGTTTGGGGTCACATTGAAATGTCCTTATTTTTCAATGAAGATAACTTTAAACTAGTCTTAACTTTAAAGAAATACACTCTATACATTGCTAATGTGGTAAATGACTATTCTAGCTGCAAATGTCTGTTTTTTGGTGCAATATCTACATAGGTGTATAGAGGCCCATTTCCAGCAACTATCACTCCAGTGTTCTAATGGTACAATATGTTTGCTCATTGGCTCAGAAGGCTAATTGATGATTAGAAAACCCTTGTGCAATCATGTTCACACATCTGAAAACAGTTTAGCTCGTTACAGAAGCTACAAAACTGACCTTCCTTTGAGCAGATTGAGTTTCTGGAGCATCACATTTGTGAGGTCAATTAAACGCTCAAAATGGCCAGAAAAAGAGAACTTTCATCTGAAACGCGACAGTCTATTCTTGTTCTTAGAAATGAAGGCTATTCCACAAAATTGTTTGGGTGACCCCAAACTTTTGAACGGTAGTGTATCTCTTATGTGTGACTGCCATCTACTGGTCACACTTATCATTTCACCATGTACCAAATAAAATAGCTACGAGGTCAGTAAGCAAAAGCAGAATTATTCCTTACGTTAGGCGCACTGTCGAGTTTTGAAAAAAAAAAAAAAACATATTTTAAGTGCGCCTTATAGTCTGTAAAATGCGGCATACTAATCTCTATGGGAACATTCAAAAGAAACTCCGACTTTGAATACAATCTGATTTAGTAAAAACAATGACTTTTTCCCAATAATGTCTGTAGTTGGTCATGTCTAAAACCAACAGCCCAGGATGAGAGCAGAAAGATGGTTCCTCGAACTTACATTTAGCTCATAATTAGAACATGTTCAATGAGGAGAAGAAAAACATCATAGCCCCGCTTTCAGAAGTCAGACTGCACTCAGGTGGTCCATTGAAGAGCTCCACTGTGTCATGCTTATAACAGCAAATGGATTTCAAATAGTTTGAAGAGATGTGGAGAGAATCTCCAAGGTGACGGGTAAAGACGGAGAAAATGACTGAATGGGCTTTTTCCCCCACATAATGTGAACCTAATGTTGAAAGAGATACGAGTGAATGAAAGGTTAATTGTTGAAGGAACTGGTTATGGTGGCTAGAGATACACACCATATTGCCAAAAGTATTTGGCCACCTGCCTCGACTCACATATGAACTTGAAGTGCCATACCATTCCTAACCCATAGGGTTCAATATGATGTGGGTCCACTTTTTGCCGCTATTACAGCTTCAACTCTTCTGGGAGGGCTGTCCACAAGGTTGCGGAGTGTGTTTATAGGAATTGTCCACCGTTCTTCCACAAGCGCATTGGTGAAGTCACATACTGATGTTGGTCGCGAAGGCCTGGCTCTCAGTCTCCGTTCTAATTCATCCCGAAGGTGTTCAGGTCAGGACTCTGTGCAGGCCAGTCAAGTTCATCCACACCAGACTCTGTCATCCATGTCTTTGCGGACCTTGCTTTGTGCACTGGTGCACAGTCATGTTGGAAGAGGAAGGGGCCCGCTCCAAACTGTTCCCACAAGCATACTTGCCAACCTTGAGACCTCCAATATCGGGAGGTGGTTTTTTTTTTAATTTATTTTATTATACATATAAATAAAAGACATACTTGAATTTCAGTGTTCTGCAGGCTATCCAGTAGGTGGCAGTATTGTCCTGTTTAAGAGTGTCACAACATTGCTGTTTACGGCAGACGAACTGCTTTACGGTAGACTAAACGTGGCTGCTGTTGTTGTGTGTTGTTACCGCGCTGGGAGGACGTTAATGAAACTGCCTAACAATAAACCCACATAAGAAACCAAGAACTCTCTCTCCTTGTTGTGCACTCTACTCTCTAAAAGCCGTAGATGTTATGACGTCATTGGGCAGGCAAGCTGCTGGGATTTTTTTTTTTTTTTTTTTTTTTTTTTTTCCCATAAAGAAATACAATCATGTGTGCTTACGGACTGTATCCCTGCAGACTATATTGATCTATATTGACATACACATACACATACATAATATGTATATATTATGCTTTTTATGTTGATTTCATAAAAAAAAAAAAAAAAAAAAAAAAAAATATTATTTTTTTTATTTTAATTTTTTTCTTGCGCGGCCCGGTACCAATCGGACCACTGCGATAGAACACCTTTTGGGATGAATTAGAATGGAGATTGAGAGCCAGGCCTTCTCGACCAACATCAATGAGTTTTTGGAAGAATGGTGGAAAATTCCTATAAACACACTCCGCAACCTTGTGGACAGCCTTCCCAGAAGAGTTGAAGCTGTAATAGCTGGAAAAGATGGATCGACATCATATTGAACCCTATGGGTTAGGGATGGGATGGCACTTCAAGTTCATAGGGGCGGCGTAGCTCGGTTGGTAGAGTGGCCGTGCCAGCAACTTGAGGGTTCCAGGTTCGATTCCCGCTTCCGCCTTCCTAGTCACTGCCGTTGTGTCCTTGGGCAAGGCACTTTACCCACCAGCTCCCAGTGCCACCCACACTGGTTTAAATGTAACTAAGATATTGGGTTTCACTATGTAAAGCGCTATATAAATACAATTCACTTCACTTCACTTCATATGTGAGTCAAGGCAGGTGGCCAAAAACTGTTGGCAATATAGTTTATATCACGGGGAAATTATTCGAAGGCCTTTCAGGGTGAAAGCACGGGTTAAAGAAGGTTGGAAGTAGACCTGAAATGTAATATAATATATCCCCAGGCGGGTATCAAGCGCTAAATAGGCACTTTTATCTGATATCTTCACATCCTTGATATCATCGTGCAGCTAAGTCTGCACAAAATGAAACCAGGAGAAAGAACAACATTGTTTTAATAAACAAACTAGGGGTTCGGGGTCACGGGCCGCCGCACGCCTGGCGTCATATTCATAAAAAGAGCGCGAGATAGACCCTCTGCATCCTGTCCTTATCTTGCCAACGTGCGCCGCCATTTTTCAATGCGATTCAAAACAGCAGAAGAGGCACAGAAGGTGAAGGTCGGGGTGGAGAAATACAGATGAGATGGGAAGGAGGAGGCGCAGAATATAGGAGGAGGAGGGGACGGGTCAGATCGGCAGGTGGCGGATGAAAGGCTGCAGAGTGAAGCACGGGTGTGGTGATCCACAAACACACCCAGACAAAAGGTGCATGGATATATAAGAATGAAAAAAGGGGGTGAAGTACAGGAATGTAAAAAAAAAAGATGTGATTATTACGTGTGCACGGTGAGGAGGGCGAGTCCAGGGGGGTCCTGAAGTGGTCCTCCTCGCACACGCACGCCACCGAGCCCTCATCCTCGGCGACGCTGTTTGCGGGGCATGGGAAGCACTCCTGCTGCCTGGAGGACATCTTGTACGATCCCGGGGGACACGCTGCAAGAAGCACATACAACACATTAGACAGAGAATCCCTTCAAAAACGACATGTTAGGGAACAACAACATGCTAAACAGTCACACTGCAAAAACGGACATCTATGTAAGATGAAATATCTCAAATAAGGGTGATATTTGCTTATTTTCTGTCTGATAAGATAATTCTTCTTACTAAGCAGATTTTATGTGAGAGTGTTTTACTTGTTTTAAGTGTTTTGGTGCTAAATGATCTCAGTAAGATATTACAGCTTGTTGCTGAGATTTGATGACCTATATTGAGTAAAACATGCTTGAAACTAGAATATCAACTGTTGCAAAGCTGTGTCATCAACACTCACAAGTATAAAACTACTTTTTTAAAGTAATAATTTCTTATTTGAAGCATGAAAAAAAAAAACATGATTTTGACACAATTGTGTGTCATAATTAAAACAGATGGCAGCCAAATGGACTTTGCTGTTTTATTTTCAATGAAACAATAGAAAACACGCACTCATATAGTAGTACAGTTGGCACAGTACAGTAAACTGACAGTTAATATTTAAACATGTGACATTTCAAACAATTTTGAACATAAATAGTTCATGCACATTCAGATAAATTCTTCAAAATTACAATTAAAACAAATATGCGCACTAATTGACTGAAAGAGCAAGCACTTGACGCGATGATGTCATGTTGTCGATGGAAAAATGCATCTTTAGACAATATGATTTGCCTGAGCGGCTAGGAGACCCCGAGAGTAACAAGCGGTTGCCTTGTTGCCTTTCCATTAAGAACAATAAACTAGTTTTTAGTATAAGTTTGCTGGTTTCAAGAAATGTAATGCCGAGCGCATATCATTATGTCAAGATAATGGTACTAGCATTTAATAATAATAATACCTGGGATTTATATAGCGCTTTTCTAAGTACCCAAAGTCGCTTCACATGTTAAAAACCCATCATTCATTCACACCTGGTGGTGGTAAGCTACTTTCGTAGCCATAGCTGCCCTGGGGTAGACTGACTGACTGACATTTACTTAATTTAGGAACATTTTTCAACATATTGAGCAAAAAGTGCACTTGTGATTAGTGAGAATATACTTATTTTAAGGTATTTTGGGGTTCATTGAGGTTAGCTAATTTTACTTGTTTTGGAAAGTCTTGACAAGCCGAATTTTCTTGTTCTATTGGCAGATAATTTTGCTTAGTTCAAATAAAATACCTCTCATTTTTGTATTTTTTTTTTCTTGTTTTTGAACACTGACTTTTTGCAGTGCACTTTGTTATGCAGGTACAACTGCACAAGAGTCGCCCTTGCAAAATAACAACACCCAGTATACATAATCATGTACAAAATCCAAATCCAGTGAAGTTGGCACGTTGTGTAAATTGTAAATAAAAATACGATTTGCCAAGTGTAAAAGTGTTCTGTGGGCTGACAAGTCCCACATGGGCTCAGGAACACTTCAGAAAACCACTGTCAGTAACTCCAGTCCGTCGCTACATCTGTAAGTGCAAGTTAAAACGCTACCATGCAAAGCATTTTATCAACAACACCCAGAAACGCCGCCGGCTTCGCTGGGCCCCGAGCTCATCTAAGATTGAAAAGTGTTCTGTGGTCTGACGAGTCCACATTTCAAATAGTTTTTTTGGAAACTGTGGATGTCGTGTCCTCCGGACCAAAGAGGAAAAAGAACCATCCGGACTGTTCTAGGCACACAGTTCAAAAGCCAGCATGTGTGATGGTATGGGGGTGTATTAGTGCCCAAGGCATGGGTAACTTACACATCTGTGAAGGCACCATTAATGCTGAAAGGTACATACAGGTTTTGGAGCAACATATGTTGCCATCCAAGCAACGTTATCATGGACGCCCCTGCTTATTTCAGCAAGACAATGCCAAGCCACGTGTTACAATAGCGTGGCTTCGTAGTATAAGAGTGCGGGTACTAGACTGGCCTGCCTGTAGTGTAGACCTCATTAAAAATGTGTGGCACATTATGACTGTTGAACAACTTAAGCTGTACATCAAGCAAGAATGTGAAATAATTCCACCTGAAAAGCTTCAAAAATTGGTCTATGCGGTTCCCAAACGTTAACTGAGTGTTGTTAAAAGGAAAGGCCATGTAACACAGTGGTATAAATGCTTCGTGTCAACTTTTTTGCAATGTGTTGCTGTCATTAAATTCTAAGAAATAGTTTCTCAGTTTGAACATTAAATATCTTGTCTTTGCAGTCTATTCAATTGTATATAAGTTGATTTGCAAATCATTGTATTCTGTTTTTATTTACGAATTACACAAAGTGCCAACTTCACTGGTTTTGGGTTTTGTATTATTATTCCTGGTGTCCTTTATGGTTTGGTTCTAAGAATGGCGTTCAGCGTAAAAAAAACAAAATCATTGCGATTGCTGTGGCGACCCCTGAAAGCGAATAAGCCACATTGTTTAAAAAAAAAATATATTTTTCTACTCTCAGGCAGCAAATAAGGTACTCAGAATATTGGAAACATCAGCACGATGAGATAACACTCATGAATCCTGCATTGATTAAAGGTCAGGAAACAGAACGTCTTCAGCGCTTGAAACTGTACCTAATGCCGTGTCCAGTAGTTGTATATCCTCCAGACAGCCAGCGTCCACTGCAGTGGACATTTGGGCTTCGCAAGACATAACTATTTTGTGACAAAAGAGAGCCCCAAAAATTACGCCTTTTCTCACAAGGTCATAATATACAAAATAACAGCACTGTGGTCGCTCGACTTAAGAGTGTTTCGAGATAACAGCTGTCTCTTGACCAATTGTTACGCTTCTAGTCGCAAAGGAAAATTTGAATTAAAAGCATCGCCGCACATACAGTCGTGGTCAAAAGTTTACATACACTTGTAAAGAACATCATGTCACGGCAGTCTTGAGTTTCCAATAATTTCTACAACTCTTATTTTTTTTGTGATAGAGTGATTGTGGCCAAACAGCTCAATTTTTGTTTCATTTGACCACAGAACTTTCTTCCAGAAGGTCTTACCTTTGTCCATGTGATGTCAGATGAAATGCAAATTGAGTTGTTTGGCCACAACACCCAGCAATATGTTTGGAGGAGAAAAGGTGAGGCCTTTAATCCCAGGAACACCATATCTACCGTCAAGCATGGTGGTGGTAGTATTATGCTCTGGGCCTGTTTGGCTGCCAATGGAACTGGTACTTTACAGAGAGTAAATGGGACAATGAAAAAGGAGGATTACCTCCAAATTCTTCCGGACAACCTAAAATCATCAGCCCGGAGGTTGGGTCTTGGGCGCAGTTGGGTGTTCCAACAGGACAATGACCCCAAACACACGTCAAAAGTGGTAAAGGAATGGCTAAATCAGGCTAGATTTAAGGTTTTAGAATGGCTTTCCTAAAGTCCTGACTTAAACGTGTGGACAATGCTGAAGAAACAAGTCCATGTCAGAAAACCAACAAATTTAGCTGAACTGCACCAATTTTGTCAAGAGGAGTGGTCAAAAATTCAAGCAGAAGCTTGTGGATGGCTACCAAAAGTGCCTTATTGCAGTGAAACTTGCCAAGGGACATGTAAGCAAATATTAACATTGCTGTATGTATACTTTTGACCCAGCAGATTTGCTCACATTCTCAGTAGACCCATAATAAATTCATAAAAGAACCAAAACTTCATGAATGTTTTTTTGTGACCAACAAGTATGTGCTCCAATCACTCTATCACAAAAAAATAAGAGTTGTAGAAATGATTGGAAACTCAAGACAGCCATGACTTTATGTTCTTTACAAGTGTATGTAAACTTTTGACCACAACTGTATGTATTGTAAAGCTTACTAACGTCGTACTAAAACATTTTGATAGATTTTCGAGCGCCGTGTGTAATATTCTATATTTTCAATGGAACATATAAAATGTTGGTGTTGTTTACTTGAGTCATATTGCCATCATAGTGCAGTCCACACGTATCTCTTATGTTTGACTGCCATCTACTGGTCACACTTATCATTACACCGTTGACCAAATACAACTGCTTCGAGGTCGGTGAGCAAAACCAGAATTCATCCGTACATTAGGCGCACCGGGTTATAAGGCGCACTGTTGAGTTTTAAGAAAAATTTAAATAATTTAAGTGCCCCTTATAGTCTGGAAAATATGGTGTTTGGAGCGAAGAGCTCAATTGAGCTCAGAAGTTGAGGTACTATTGTATGGCTTTTGCTGTCAATTTAAAACACACATCATAATCGTTTAAATTCCACTTTCACTCCAGAAGCACTGAGAGTGAATGTTGCAATTAGCAATGCCAACAAAGTAATTGACACAGAAATGTAATAATAAAATAAGATAAAACAACTGGACAGAAGTTATCAGCTTATTTTTAAATGTTTCAATTAAAAAAAAAAAAGATGTTATCAATAAAAACAATTAATATTTAGTCACACACAAAAGTATAAAAAATTGGTACTGTTGAGCACCAATATGGATTCCTAGGTACCGGGAATTGGTACTGTATCGGTTCAAATGTGAAAGGTACTCATCCTTAAGTACATGTTGATGTTGTTTACTTGAGTCATATTGCCATTATAGTGCAGTCTACACGTATCTCTTATGTTTGACTGCCATCTACTGGTCACACTTATCATTACACCTTGTACCAAATAAAATCGCTTCGAGGTTGGTAAGTAAAACCAGAATTATTACGTACATCAGGCGCACCGGATTATAAGGTGCACTGTCAAATTTTGAGGGGGAAAAAAAAGGATTTTAGGTGCCCTTTATAGTCTGTAAATTACAGTATAGGTCATACTTGCCAACTTTGAGACCTACGATTCTGGGGGGTCGGGGGGTGGGGGGTGGGGGGCGTGGTTTAGAGGGGAAGAGTATATTTACAGCCAGAATTCACCAACTCGAGTATTTCATATATATATATATATATATATATATATATATATATATATATATATATATATATATATATATATATATATATATATATATATATATATATATTTATATTTATTTTATTATATATATAAATAAAAGAAATACTTGAATTTCAGTGTTCTGTAAGCTATCCAGTAGATGGCAGTATTGTCCTGTTTAAGAGTGTCACAACATTGCTGTTTACGGCAGACGAACTGCTTTACGGTAGACAAACGTGACTGCTGTTGTTGTGTGTTGTTACCGCGCTTGGAGGACGTTAATGAAACTGCCTAACAATAAACCCACATAAGAAACCAAGAACTCGCCCTCGATCATTCTACAGTTATAACGTGATTGGGCAGGCACGCTGTTTATATCGTGGGAAAGCGGACGTGAAAACAGACTGTCGCCCACTCAGGTCCGCATTGAGCTGGAGGGGGCGTGGCCTCCAGCTCCGGCTGAATTCCGGGAGTTTATCGGGAGAAAATTTCTTCCGGGAGGTTATCGGGAGAGGCGCTGAATTCCGGGAGTCTCCCGGTAAAACCGGGAGGGTTGGCAAGTATGGTCTAGGTGTTTAGAGTCAAGAGCTTAACTGAGCTCAGAAGTTGAGGTACTATTGTATGACTTTTGCTGTTAATTTAAAACACGCTTCCTAATCGTTTGAATTCCACTTTCAAAGGAAACAAGACCGAGAAAGGAAAATGGATGGGAGAGGAGCAGAATAAGAGGAGAATAAAAGACTTAGCCTAAGTCCATCTGACAGAAGCAATTCTCACATCACGACTGATCAGTGGTCCTCCAAATGGCATCAAAGGCTGCTTAGATGGGAATCAGCTCCGGAGACTCCAAATAAAATAAATACAACTGAAGCATATGATAGCCTGCAGTTTAAAAAGCCGCCAAACTCAATTTCCGGGTGTTATTTCCGACAGGCCCCACTTTATTTGCGAGACGTTTCAAGCATCCTCGCGCGCTTCCCTCCCCCCCCCCCCCCCCCCCCCCCCTGGCTGGCTACACTCCACGGAGCCGCGAGAAACAGCGAGAATGTGGACGGCGCCGATAAGCACTTATGACCTTGCATGCGGGCACGCCGTGCTTGACGGCGCTAAGTGCGCACGTGGCTCACATGAACGCAGGCGGAATCAAAAAAAAAAAAAAAAAAAAAAAAAAAAAAAGGACATATTTTCCATTCCCTCGCTATGCAGTTTCATTTTCTACATGCGATGCCGGCAGAGCAGGTGATAATGGGTGTGAAATCAGGACGGCGGCTACTGCTCAATACTCTGATCTCTGTTGTGAGACTACTTTATAAACAGCGGGCGGGCATTAGTAGTTCGCTCCTCGACTATGTTTTTGCATTCGGACTCTCTTCACGTTCTACCGTCTCCTATCAAAAAACACATTTCCTCCCGCAAGTATCCTTTTTCTCACCCCGCCATCCCCCAGGGTCAACGTTTTTAGGCCGATAAGTCGTCTGTGTTACGGTCGTGCAAGCAAAGATTGAAGCGTGACCCCCAGGATGCATAGACGGGTCTGGTAAAAGTCCTTTTTTTTTTTTGGGACGATTTGGGAAGCACCGGCGTGGCTGCAACAGCGGACCACGGGTGAGCAGACCAAGTCAGGTAAAAATAGCATGTAGCAAAAAAAACCAACCAAAAAACACCTCGCACAAAGCATGTTTGGACGCCTTCTCAATTTAATGCATTTTTACGAGTATTTACATTGTAGATTGTCACTGAAGGCATCACAACTATGAATGAACACATGAAAAACTGAAAACATGTTTTATATTCTAGTTTTTTCAAAATAGCCACCCTTTGCTCTGATTACTGCTTTGAGCTTCAAGCACACCTAGTATAGTGAAAACTATTTCAGGAGACTACCTCCTGAAGCTCATCGAGAGAATGCAAATAGTCAGCGGTCTGATGGCTGCCATTTTGTCGGCATCTGGTGGCCAACAACAGTAACAATGGCCATTAATTATAGATCAATGTGAATATAGGCACAGCATTAACTTATACAGCCTAAACAAAAAAACCTTCCCTAGTCATAGTGAGAGCCCATTGAGAGAATGCCAAGAGTGTGCATACTATTTATTTTCTATATACAGTACAGGCCAAAAGTTTGGACACACCTTCTCATTCCAATGTGTTTTCTTTATTTTCATGACTATTTACATTGTAGATTGTCAGTGAAGGCGTCACAACTATGACACCTGTGAAGTGAAAACCATTTCAGGTGACTACCTCTTGAAACTCATCGAGAGAATGCCAAGAGTGTGCGAAAAAGTAATCAGAGTAAAGGGTGGCTATTTTGAAGAAACTAGAATATAAAACGTGTTTTCAGTGACTTTATGTGTTAAGTACATAACTCCACATGTGTTCATTCATAGTTTTGATGCCTTCAGTGACAATCTAAAATGTAAATAGTCATGAAAATAAAGAAAACCCATTGAGTGTCCAAACTTTTGGCCTGTACTGTACGTCCCCGTTCCTGGGTGGATGTCATGTAAGAGGAAGGTGGGGGTGTTAATCATTTTGCAATGCAATCTGATTAAAATGATGGAAAGTGCCACTCTACAGAGCAACCAACGCATGGTCAAAATTGGAATTGCCACAAAACACATTTTAAGATATTCAACACTCTACTGCTGTCTAGCGGCTAAAGTGGATAGGGCACTCCACAATTCGTCACGTTTCATGTGTTAGGTAAACAGTAACGAATGGGGCTGTATAAATCCCCTTTCTACTGTATTTGCCTTTTTTTGCAGCGGCAGATACCATTTATTTTCTATATACAGAACAGGCCAAAAATTTGGACACACCTTCTCATTTCAATGTGTTTTCTTTATTTTCATGACTATTTACATTGTAGATTGTCACTGAAGGCATCACAACTAAGACACCTGTGAAGTGAAAACCATTTCAGGTGACCACCTCTTGAAGCTCATCGAGAGAATGCCAAGAGTGTGCAAAACAGTAATCAGAGCAAAGGGTGGCTATTTTGAAGAAACTAGTTTATAAAACATGTTTTCAGTTATTTCACCTTTTTTGTGTTAAGTACATAACTCCACATGTGTTCATTCATAGTTTTGATGCCTTCAGTGACCATCTACAATGTAAATAGTCATGGAAATAAAGAAAACACATTGAATGTCCAAACTTTTGGCCTGTACTGTACGTCCCAATTCCTGGGTGGTTGTCGTGTATGAGGAATTTTGCAATGCAATCTGCTGAAAATGATGGAAAGCGCCAGTCTACATAGCAACCGACGCTGTGGTCAAAGTTGGAATTGCCACAAAACACATTTTAAGATATTCAACACTCAACTGCTGTCTAGCGGCTAAAGTGGATAGTGCACTCCATAATTCGTCACGTTTCATGTGTTAGGTAAACCGTAACGAATGGGGCCGTATGAATCCCCTTTCTACTGTATTTGCCTTTCCTGTATTTCCATCTTAAAGATCTAAAAAAGTATATTTGGGAATGTCCGGCGGGCCAGATTGAAAAGCTTAACGGGCCGCATCTTAATTTGCCGAGGTCTGATATAGACAAAAGCTCTGAGTCTGTCTGCATAAAATCAAACAATTTAAAAAAATAGATGATTGCATATTGTTCTAATGTGTGGCACGTTGAGACATGATTACGTTGGACAGTCTAAAAGTAACATGTCATCCTTCACTCGTTATTTTCGCAGTTTTATGCATTGTTATGTAGAAAATAAAATAAAATAAATCTCAAATTTCATCGCAATTTTGGAGAGACAAATCGCACTTAGGCTTTTTCTCAAAATCGTGCAGCCCTCGTTGCTAGTCCACTAGGGGTGTAACGGTACGTGTATTTGTATTGAACCGTTTCGGTACGGGGGTTTCGGTTCGGTTCAGGAGGTGTACCGAACGAGTTTCCACACGAACATATGAAGTAGCCGCCTCCGCTTCCTTCTGCCTCTGTCTCTGTCAGTAGTCTACACAGCACCCAGCATTGTCCCACCCACACAACCATCTGATTGGTTACAAACAGAGCGGTAACAGCCAATCAGCAGTGCGTATTCAGAGCGCATGTAGTCAGTGCTTAGCGTGTAGCAGGTAAGCATCAGGCAGCGGACTCTCCGCAAATTATAATAAACACCTCCCAGTCAACTACTAGTAACATCACTATGAGCCCGTTGACCTTCTAGAAATATAAACTGCAGCTCAGCTCGCTCGCAGTCCTGGCTTGAGGTGAAGGCTAATTCGCTTTTAGCGTAACGTTAGCTCATTTTGCGGTGTGTGTGTGTGTGTTACGGACAGCAAAGCCCTGTCTGTCTGTTATTTCACTTTACCTTTTTCTGTGTTGATTGAGCTGTGTTGAAGCAGCAAAAAAGGACATTATGTTAAATGAAGAGTTTCTGTCTCTGATAGTTGATATAATAATGTAAGTGCATCATTAAGCCTACATGAACTCCATGGTGTTCAGGGATGAATAATCTCTCCTATTGCTATTGTACTATTTTTTTCAGCAATAGTTACATTAATCATTAGTAATGTAGCAGCCTAGTTTTGAATGGCAGGGTCCCTGCTATCACATGTTGATAAATATATAACATTTACATAATAAAAATAATTTACAGGCTTCCCAAATGCTGTAATAAATTAAGCATGATGTGTTGACTTGAAACTGTTTAATGTTGCACTTTTTTTATGTAGAAGAAAAGTTTTGTCATTTTATTTAATCTGAGCAACAACTTGAGGCAGTTTAATGTTGATTAAATTGGGCAGAATTATTATAGTGTTCCCAATGTTAAAAGGATAAAGCCATTATTTACAAATTTGGTTAATAAATAATCAAAACATTTATATTTTGTTGTTTTCTTACTGCACCGAAAATGAACCGAACCGTGACCTCTAAACCGAGGTGCTACCGAACCGCAATTTTTGTGTACCGTTACACCCCTATAGTCGACAATAACTAAGAAGCATAAACTACAATTGGTTCCCATTTACACCACTTGGGGTTTGCCCTCAAATGACAAAAAGGAAAAAAAAAATGTTCGAAGAATTTTTTTTTTTTTAACCATTTTAGTATAATTTTTATACTGATACTATACTAGGGATTAATAGTATTGACATCTGGTTCGAACATCCACACTTGACATTGAAGTCCCATGGTGATAATGAAACTCGTTTATTTTCCCGCATGCATTTCACTCTCAAATTGGAGCCGGTGTTCTGGCAAGACATGCACCCTCCTGGAATGTATGCAACTCTTGCACGTGCCTAACGAGGAATCCAGGAATGTAATTGTGTCTAACTGGTCGTGCATCTCTTTTGAAGGAATCTTTTAAAGCGAGTACGATCTTGCCATCAGCCGATCAGTTAAAGAAATGGCAAACATGGGCCCAGATCATCAGTACACCTTAGTGCAGAGGTCCCCAACCTTTTTGTAGCCGCGGACCGGTCAACGCTTGAAAATGTGTCCCACGGACCGGGGGGGGGGGGGTTTGTTGTTTTTTTTTGTTTTTTTTTTCACAAAGTAATACAATCATGTGTGCTTACGGACTGTATCCCTGCAGACTGTATTGATCTATATTGATATATAATCTATATATTGTGTTTTTTATGTTGATTTAATAAAATAAAAAAAATAAAATAAAAAAATATATTTATTTATTTATTTATTTTTTTAAATTTCTTGTGACTGATTGGTACCGGGCCGCACAAGAAATAAAAAAAATAAAAAATTATTAAATATATATATATATATATATATATATATATATATATATACATATATATATATATATATATATATATATATATATATATATATATATATATATATATATATATATATATATATATATTTTTTTTTTTTTCCATAAAGTAATACAATCATGTGTGCTTACGGACTGTATCCCTGCAGACTGTATTGATCTATATTGATATATAATCTATATATTGTGTTTTTTATGTTGATTTAATAAAAATAAAAAAATATATATATTTTTTAATTTACTTATTTTTTTAAATGTCTTGTGCAGCCCGGTACCGGTCCGCAGACCGATTGGTACCGGGCCGCACAAGAAATTTAAAAAAAAAAAAATTATAAAAAAATATATATGTGTCCTTGGGCAAGACACTTCACCCTTGCTCCTGATGGGTGCTGGTTAGCGCCTTGCATGGCAGCTCCCGCCATCAGTGTGTGAATGTGTGTGTGAATGGGTGAATGCGGAAATACTGTCAAAGCGCTTTGAGTACCTTGAAGGTAGAAAAGCGCTATACAAGTATAACCCATTTATCATTTATTATTTATTTATATATATATATATATATATATATATATATATATATATATATATATATATATATATATATATATATATATATCTATATATATATATATATATATATATATATATATATATATATATATATATATATATATATATATATATATATATATATATATATATATATATAAAATATTGTTATATTTTTTTTTCATAAAGTAATACAATCATGTGTGCTTACGGACTGTATCCCTGCAGACTGTATTGATCTATATTGATATATAATCTATATATTGTGTTTTTTATGTTGATTTAATAAATAAATTTAAAAATAAATAAAAAATAAAACTTTTTTTTTTTTTAATTTCTTGTGTGGCCCGGTACCGGTCCGCAGACCGATTGGCCGCACAAGAAATTAAAAAAATAATAATAATAAAAAAAATTGATATATAATCTATATTGTGTTTTTTATGTTGATTTAATAAAAAAATAAATAAAATAAAAAACATTTAGCAATTTAAAAAAAATAAAAATTTTTTTAAATTTTTTAAATTTTTTATTTCTTGTGCGGCCCGGTACCGGGCTGCGGCCCGGTGGTCGGGGACCACTGCCTTAGTGTACACAAATGTGCAAACATCTTGTCTTTCTGAATGTGTAAAAGGGGGGCTACAATACTCCTTGAGCACTGCCACGGCGGTTGTAATTGTGTTTTTTATAGTGCTTTGCTTCCCTAAATGTGACTTTACCTCCACAAAAAGCGGACCTTGTGTACATCAAACAGCACCTGTCCAAAGCCGCCCTGCAGGCCATGAGCTCTTATGAGCAGTAAAACATTACGCTGGGTTTATGGGATTAACACAAATCCTGCTTGTACTCTCAAAACAAGTCACTGGCTGCCACTGCTTGGCTATGGAGGCACGTTTGACAGTTTGACTCAAGGATGCATCTTTTTTTTTTTTTTGGCCTGTTCAGCTTCTCAGGCAAATCATATAGTTGATATAGATGCCCATTTACACATTTATTTTACAAAAGAAAAGTGTGGGATACTTCTCTTGTTGCCTTATTTGTTTTTGACTTTATTAAATGTATTTATATTATCATTCGGTGCAGCCGGGAGGAGGGGATAGAAAGAGAAAAAAAGGAAGACGGAGGGGGGAATTGTGGGGACAAGAGGGGGATAAGTGCAGTGAAGTTTACTATACAAAGTATTTCAAAGGTTGGAATCTGCGCTTTTGCATGATATACTAGTTACTATGGTAATCTAATTAGTTACTATGGTAATCTAAGTCAGTGTTTTTAAACCTTTTTTGAGCCAAGGCACATTTTTGGCGTTTAAAAAAGGCACACCACCAACAGAAATCGTTAAAAAAAACGAAACTTAGTTGACAGTAAAAAGTCGCAATTGTTGGATAAGAATTTAAAGCATAACCAAGCATGCATCAATATAGCTCTTGTCTCAAAGTAGGTGTACTGTCGCCACCTGTCACATCACACCCTGACTTATTTGGAGTTTTTTGGTGTTTTCCTGTGTGTAGTGTTTTAGTTCTTGTCTTGCGCTCCTATTTTGGTGTTGATTGTCATGTCATGTACGGATGTACTTTGTGGACGCCGTCTGCTCCACACGCTGTAAGTCTTTGCTGTCGTCCAGCATTCTGTTTTTGTTGACTTTGTAGCCAGTTCAGTTTTAGTTTTGTTCTGCATAGCCTTCCCTAAGCTTCAATGTCTTTTCTTAGGGGCACTCACCTTTTGTTTATTTTTGGTTTAAGCATCAGACACCTTTTTACCTGCACACTGCTTCCCGCTGTTTCCGACATCTACAAAGCAATTAGCTACCGGCTTCCACCTACTGTTATGGAAGAGTATTACACGGTTACTCTGCGGAGCTCTAGACAACATTTACACTCAACAACAACACATCATTTGCAGACTATAATTACTGGTTTGCAAAATATATTTTTAACCCAAATAGGTGAAATTAGATCATCTGCACGGTGGTTGAAAAACGCTGAAGGAGATTTTTACAACAAAGTTCTAAAGCTTAGTGATATATCAGATGTATCAGATTGTAGGTGTTTTTAATTTTTTTCTACCTTTCACGTTCATATTTCGCTGTGTTTGTTGCATTTTTGTTGCGTTTCGCTTGATTGTAAAATATGTGGATGGAGAGGGGGTGTGACGTTCATATGTTGTCAATATTCAGTGTTTTATCCTTCATAGTTAATATTGTAAATCCCACATTCTTCATTTTCATGTACATTCTGGGTGTCTCATTCAGTAAAAAAAAAAAAAAATCCATTCCGTTTTTTAAGGCGGTCTGTCATAACATTTTTAACATTCAGACATTATTGTGAGGTTTTGTATTAGTGTTCCTAAAAATAGATATACCGGCCCCTTGACACAATTTTTTAAAGAAAATACCCCCAATGTTTGGATACGAATGCAATGTGGTAGTCAGAATGTCATACAGGAACGGTTTGAAATGTTGTATTAAACTGCAAGTCATTGATTTGCTCAAAACTTGGTGAAAATAAGTACAGTAAGAATTTAGTGCACATTTGGAAAGTATATTAAAAGGCTTAGTGGCCACATGCGTGGACAGCACCTTTTAGCTCTTATTTCCAAAATTGTGTACACTACTGAATTGGGGTCTTATGGCCGCTTATGTGGACACTTATACTGCCATCTGGTGGTGTCAGAAGAGTATAACATACAATGGAATTTGGGGGGAAAAAGTGTAAAAATAAGAATTAGCATGTCACTAAACATGAAGTACACATTTGTGTACTTATGGACTAAGTACATCATATCAAAAGATGATTCTTAGTTTTTATTCTAATTAGGGTCCAATAAGCCCAAATAGCAAAGAGAAATCAAAAAAAGCATGTAAAAAAAACAGCTTGGGCCTTAAGAGGTTAAGAGACAATGTAATAAAAATCCATCAACAACCTTACAACTTTCACTTCACAGGTGTCATAGTTTTGATGCCTTCAGTGACAATCTACAATGTACAAAAATATACATATGCATTGAAATGAGTATGCACTGCATATACAACCAGATCCAAAAGAAAGAAATGTACTTTATTCAATACACACCAGCGCGACGACTTTAACACAACTACAAAAAAAACACTTTCATGCCCAAAAGCGATGCCATTACACGTCCATTAGAAGAATCTGTCAGGTCTCATTGCTGTCGGTCGCCCCAGCGAGTGAGTGTGTTTCATGGCAGAATACACGCGTGTAAGATTGGTAATTTCTATTTCTTTTCTTGATAAGAACCTTGTAATCGACTTTTTTATTGTCTGTCATCACACGGCATGTGAAACGGCTCAGTCGAGCCAGGGGGGGGGGGAGTTGGACATAACAGGCACACACAAACACCCTTGTCAAGCAGCACTGGAAGACAGTCTTTGTTCCTGAACGCGTCGCCAGGAACACCGAGAGCGAACAGCGGTCCGACCAAAGAAAGATTCTGCATTGATCTACGAGATCACTGGGGGGGGGGGGTGGGGGGGTTTCTGCCTATCATGTTTAAAAATTAACAAGCAGGCTTGGCTGCAATTCCCACTTATCGCTTCAGCATTTTGCCAGCACACCTCGGGGATGTGTGTGGAAGACAAATGGGGAGCGGGGTGGTGTGACAATACAAGAATAACAAAGGAGGCTGCCAATCATCCCGCGTGGCGAGGGGTTATTGGAAGGGCCGCCAAAAGTCAATGCAGATAGATTCCGGAGTCTCCAAAATAGGACAAACAAGACCCTTTGAATCGTTCGAAGGAACGTTTTACACCCCTTTTAATCGCCATTATATACGTTTTAACTAGGGGTGTAACGGTACACAAAAATTTCGGTTCGGTACGTACCTCGGTTTAGAGGTCACGGTTCGGTTCATTTTCGGTACAGTAAGAAAACAACAAAATATACATTTTTTGGTTATTTATTTACCAAATTTGTAAACAATAGCTTTATCCTTTTAACATTGGGAACACTATAATAATTCTGCCCACGTTAATCAACATTAAGCTGCCTCAAGTTGTTGCTCAGATTAAAAAAAATGACAACTTTTCTTCTACATATAAAAAGTGCAACATTAAACAGTTTCAAGTCAACTCATGCTTAATTTGTTACAGCATTTGGGAAGCCTGTAGTTGATTTGTATTATGTAAATGTTATATTTTTATCAACATGTGATAGCAGGGACCCTGCCATTCAAAACTAGGCTGCTGCATTACTAATGATTAATGTAACTATGTCAGGACGTGGACTATGGGGTGTTTGTTTTCCCGAGATGCAAGAATAGAAGTGGACATGGCGTGAAGGTAAGGACGTCATTTTATTTTAACACGAACTACAAAAATCAAATCAAATCAACTTTATTTATAAAGCACATTTACAATTTACCACAGGTAAAGTGCTGTACAATGGGCAGGTTAAAAGATAATACGAGAACCGAGCAAACACAACACAACACAAACAGAACACGATAAAAAATAAATAAATAAAATATAAAAACATAAAAACAGGTTCACAGCAGGTGTATTATGGGGCGCCATTGCAGGATGGATATCACTCAGTGTTAAAAGCCATGGAATAAAAGTATGTTTTTAAGAGAGATTTAAAAACAGGAAGAGAGGAGGCTTGTCTAACACTCAGAGGTAGGTCGTTCCAGAGCTTGGGAGCAGCAGCAGCGAAAGCTCTGTCACCTCTAAGCTTCAGCCTTGTGTCCGGGACCGTCAGTAGCAGCTGATCGGCTGATCTTAGGGATCGGGTGGGGCAGTAAGGCTGAAGGAGGTCGGAGAGATATGTTGGCGTGAGGTTGTTTAGACATTTAAAAACAAATAAAAGGAGTTTAAAATTGATTCTGTAACGCACAGGGAGCCAGTGAAGGGACGCTAATATAGGGGTACAAACAAAAGGCGCGCTCAAGGCGGAAATAAACTTGGCTAAGAAACAGAAACTACCACAAAGGCAAAACTATGGACAACAAACAAAAACTTACTTGGAACATGAAAATAGACCAAACTCACTTGGCATGGAACTATGGTAGCATGGGTAACATGGGTACCAGAAGTCAAACAGAGTTAATGTCGCCAGGCTGACTTCCTGGCAACTTTCGGTTTAAATAGTCTTGAACAGGATTAATGACAGGTGTGTGACATGAGGACAGGTGAAAACTAATGGGTTGTCATGGAAACAAAACAAACAAGAGTGCACAAAGAGTCCAAAAACCAAACCGAACATAACCAAAACATGACCACACAGACATGACAAACTATAGCTGAAAAAATAGTACAATAGCAATAGGAGAGATTATTCATCCCTGAACACCATGGAGTTCATGTAGGCTTAATGATGCACTTACATTATTATATCAACTATCAGAGACAGAAACTCTTCATTTAACATAATGTCCTTTTTTCTTGCTTCAACACAGCTCAATCAACACAGAAGAAGGTAAAGTGAAATAACAGACAGACAGGGCTTTGCTGTCCGTAACACACACACACACACCGCAAAATGAGCTAACGTTACGCTAAAACCGAATTAGCCTTCACCTCAAGCCAGGACTGCGAGCGAGCTGAGCTGCCTTTTATATTTCTAGAAGGTCAACGGGCTCATAGTGATGTTACTAGTAGTTGACTGGGAGGTGTTTATTATAATTTGCGGAGAGTCCGCTGCCTGATGATTACCTGCTACACGCTAAGCACTGACTCCATGCGCTCTGAATACGCACTGCTGATTGGCTGTTACCGCTCGGTTTGTAACCAATCAGATGGTTGTGTGGGTGGGACAATGCTGGGTGCTGTGTAGACTACTGACAGAGACAGAGGCAGAAGGAAGCTGAGGCGGCTACTTCATATGTTCGTGTGGAAACTCGTTCGGTACACCTCCGAACCGAACCGAAACCCCCGTACAGAAACGGTTCCATACAAATACACATACCGTTACACCCCTAGTGTTAACTGGAAACCAGTACTTTAGGGGGAACAGACAGATGGAGAGATGTGCCAGGACAGCTGGCAAACCAACTGATCAATTTGTCCGATGTGTCGACTAGGAGGCTCGATTAAACGGAACTTGGCGGTACACGCACACACACACACACACACACTCACACACACACACACACACTATCTTTTTCAGATATCTTCCTTCAAAGTGTTGGGATAATGCTATGCAGCCGCAGTGGAGGATGGGGGACGTGGCGGCAGACCAACCGCTGTGGAAGACAGCATGGAGAGACACAGATACGCCCACGGACGCGCGCTGGATGGCGGGCTACGTACGCGCTGTGCAAAGAGAGGACAATAAACAGCCAGGGAAAATGGACTCCTTCAGTTTGACAGATAGACAGAGTCTGACTACTGATAAGCAAACACGCGGCGCATACAGATGAGCGACGCTGAAAGAAACAGCCGTTTGAGCTGACAGCGAGCGAGACTGAGGTCTTCTATAGAGGGAATAGAGGAGACTCTGGCACCGCCTGGCATCAACAATTGCTTTAAACCAGAGGGGAGGTAAGTGTAACCCAGGGGTAAAATGTGATCCGAGTTGTAATATTTAGACTATTGCACTTGGAAATCATCTTTTCCTACAGTGTATGTTCAGTAAAGTGTGTTAATATGCTGATACTTATAGCCGGAAATGGTTGAAAAACATGCAAGACATTAATCCGGAAGTGATTCCGAGTGACCCACCGGACAGCCAATCATGTCGTGATTCAGGCTCAGTTTTGACCAATAGGACGTGGCTCGTGCTTGCCGTTAGAAGCCGAGAGACGATTGCGGCAGTCGTTGCAAAAGACACGAAAAAAACGACAGAAGACAGCAGAAGTGTATAGAACACCTAAAACCTACTCAGTGGCCTAGTGGTTAGAGTGTCGGCCCTGAGATGGGTAGGTCGTGAGTTCAAACCCCGGCCGAGTCATACCAAAGACTATAAAAATGGGACCCATTACCTCCCTGCTTGGCACTTAGCATCAAGGGTTGGAATTGGGGGTTAAATCACCAAAAATGATTCCCGGGCGCGGGCACCGCTGCTGCTCACTGCTCCCCTCACCTCCCAGGGGGTGATCAAGGGTGATGGGTCAAATGCAGAGAATAATTTCGCCACACCTAGTGTGTGTGTGTGACAATCATTGGCACTGTAACTTTAACTTAACAGGGGCTGTATATATATATATATATATATATATATATATATATATATATATATATATATATATATATATATATATATATATATATATATATATATATATATTCCGAGCGCGATGATGTCACGTTATCGATAGGAAAATGCATTTTTAGACAATATTTGCTTGAGCGGCTAGGAGACACAGAGAGTAACAAGCGGTAGAAAATGGATTAGAAAGGACAGATTTGAAAAATAATAACTATTCTAGCTGCAAATGTCTGGTTTTTGGTGCAATATCTACATAGGTGTATAGAGGCCCATTTCCAGCAACTATCACTCCAGTGTTCTAATGGTACAATGTGTTTGCTCATTAGGCTCAGAAGGCTAATTGATGATTAGAAAACCCTTGTGCAATCATGTTCACACATCTGAAAACAGTTTAGCTCGTTACAGAAGCTACAAAACTGACCTTCCTTTGAGCAGATTGAGTTTCTGGAGCATCACATTTGTGGGGTCAATTAAATGCTCAAAATGACCAGAAAAAGAGAACTTTCATCTGAAACTCGACAGTCTATTCTTGTTCTTAGAAATGAAGGCTATTCCACAAAATTGTTTGGGTGACCCCAAACTTTTGAACGGTAGTGTACATATTTGCAAATAAATGTAAATTATTTCAAATCCTGTGTACTCCATATGTTGTTGCATCCCCTAGGCCAGGCCTGGGGAATTATTTTTGCAGTAAATATTTCAATGGTCGAAATCTGCCCTTTTGGGTGTTATAGGAGTTATTACGGTAATCTAGGTCACAGTAGATCAGACCAGGAACAAAGAGCAGCCAACCCGAAACGCTTGTGTCAGGAACAGATGCGGAAGCAGATTTTTACGTGATAATATACCATACTGTAGGTGTTTATTACACTTTGCATTCATATTTTGCTGTTTGTTACATTTGTGTTGTGTTTTGCTTGATTGTAAAAGATACACAACTATGGAGGAGCTGGTCTGAGACGTAAAAGAGGAGCGACCTTCCTGTGTTGTTAATATTCAGTGTTTTATTGTTCATAGTTAATATTGTAAATCCCACTTTCTTTATGTTCAGGTACATTTTGGGTGTCCCATTCAGTAAAAAACTGTAAAATTCCATTCTGTTTTTTTGAGGTGGTCTGTTGTAACATTTTTAGAAGTCTATCAGACATTGTGACTTTTGGTGTTAGTGTTCCTGAAAAAAAGGGACCTAAACACACATACTGTACAGCAGGTGTTTACAGCTAAATGTGTATATATCATTTATACACACATACACATTTTTTCTCTCAATGTGTCCCCCGAGTCAAAATATTTGCCCAGCTCTGATCTAGATAATATGTATTGGATATACTTTGATGTGAATAGTGCATAAATGTTGCTCCAAAGTCACTTTAATAACCAGTTTTTTCTGCAAAATGTTAAATTTTTGTCTGCGCTCTTCTAGTTCTAGTTCTAGACTGGAAGTCTCTCCAGAGAGTGGTGAGGACGGCGGAAAAGATAATCAGGACTCCTCTTCCTCCTATCCAGGAGATCGCAAAAAGCCGCTGCCTGACCAGGGCTCAGAAAATCTGCAGAGACTCCTCCCACACCCACCAAGGACTGTTTTCACTGCTAGACTCTAGAAAGAGGTTCCGCAGCCTCCGAAGCAGAACCTCCAGGTTCTGTAACAGCTTCTTCCCTCAAGCCATAAGACTCTTGAACGCATCATAATTAAATTATCCCCTCAACTCCCCCCAAAATGGATTAACTCGCTGGAATAAAAAAGACAATATAACATACATCCATAAACGTGGACGCATGTGGAAAAGTGCAATATATTTATCTGTACAGTAATCTATTCATTTATTTATATATATTTATTTAGTTTATATATATACTTATATATTATTTATATATTTATATATGCACCTTATTGCTTTTTTATCCTGCGCTACCATGAGCTTATGTAACGAAATTTCGTTCTTATCTGTGCTGTAAAGTTCAAATTCGAATGACAATAAAATAAAAATTAAAAATTAAAAAAAAATTAAAAAAAAAAAATAATAAAAAAAAGGAAGTCTAGTCTAGTGCTTTTCTTATTTTTATCATTATCTCCAACCAAGGCTAAAACATTGAATTTTTAAACAATATTATTGACCACTAAAGAGGTTGCCTTATCAATGACAATAATGTTGTTTTCCATCCACATTTGTTAAGGTAAAATTACCATTAGTATTACCGTAATTTCCGGACCGTATGGCGCACCGGATTAAAAGGCGCACTGCCGATGAGCGAGTATATTCAGGTCTTTTTTTTTTATACAAAAGGTGCATTAAAGGGGTCATATTATGACTTTTTTCTAAATGTACAACACTTCCGTGTGGTCTACATAACATGTAATGGTTGGTAAAAATGTTGCATGGATGATGTTTTACAGATCATCTTCAAGTCGCTTTCTGACAGTCTCTTCAGGATGCGCCGTTTTGTGGGTGGTCTTATTTACGTGGCTCACCTTCGACAGCGTCATCTTTGTTGTAGCGGTGTAGCGTGCAAGGACGGGAGTGGAAGAAGTGTCAAAAGATGGAGCTAACTGACGGAGCAGCATCTTCTCATCCGTGGCTCACGAGTGCAACAAACGTGTCCCGTGAAAAAACGTCCGACCGGAACTCTCTAATAACTAAAGTTCCTTGCATGAATAATGTAAACTCACTATACCTGTATGTTTTAGCGCTTTCATAGAGAGATATAAGTTAGAACTTTATGCTACTTTATATTAGAAATGGCAACAGCGGAGGATGAATGTCCCATAACAAGAAGATAGAGAAAAAGAAGAAGCTTATCGACTAAGGCATCGGCACAGACTACAGCGGTGGCCTTGCACAAATTTTCAGGACTCAAATACACATCAGCAGGTACCAGAAGGTAAGAAAAGTTGGTTTTGCATAATATTTTGAAACAAAACGCCAGATAATATGTCTGCTAATGGGTGCCATTTAGCAGTCCTTATACACACACCATAATAATACTTGTATCTCTGACTACGGTAGACGTAATGGGCCGACAATCCATCAAGCGGTGCGGCTTCAAAGTCGTACTAAAACATGTTGACTTATTTTTGAGCGCCGTGTGTAATGTTCTCTATTTTCAATGGAACATTCAACGTTTTGGTGTTGTTTACTGGCGTCATACTGCAGTCTACACGCATCTCTTATGTGTGACTGCCATCTACTGGTCACACTTATCGTTACACCATGTACCAAATAAGATTGCTTCGAGGTCGGTAAGCACAACCAGAATTATTCCGGGTTACAAGGCGCACTGTCGATTTTGGAGAAAATGAAAGGATTTTAAATGTGCCTTATAGTCCGAAAAATACGGTACTTTAGTGTACAAAACACTTCTTTACACATTTGCCTTTGAGAAAGGAATCCATTTGAAGTTCCATTCTCAATGTTCTCTTCACTTCATTAACTTTAAACATGCCCGTTAATAAACCATGAGGCATTTAACACCATAATGAATATTAATCACACACAAAAAAGCCGTGCTTCAGACACCTCGCATAACGACAAAACACCTGCACCGCCCTTTGCTACGAAAGCAATACAAATAAATGAATGCCGTCATCGCTTCGCTAAATATTGATTTGAAAAGTCAGTGTTTGATATGACACTGGCGCAAAGGGAGCGAGATAATGGCGTGAAGGAGAGGTACGAGGAAGGTGGGATGCCAGGTGAAAGTTAATCATTCAGAGAGCTTAAATTCACATCAGTGCCCTCCGTGTGCCTGATGCTGATGTTCATTCTTTCAGCAGGGAGGCAACTTTAGCTTTGACAAAATGAATTTTAATTACCATGAAGCCCCTTTTGCACACACTAGGATTCTCTGTGTCAGACAGGCAGTAAATAAATGACTGGCCCATTTCAATTTTGCACGCTCGGTCAGACTCAGGTGGTGTTCCGTGATTACCAACGCGATTCAATACATTAAATTGAAAACTTCATTTAAGTACCGTATTTTTCGGACTATAAGGCGCAGTTAAAATCCTTTCATTTTCTCAAAACTCGACAGCGTGCCTTATAACCCGGTGAGCCTAATGTACGGACTAATTTTGGTTTGTGATTACCGACCTGGTACATGGTGAAATGACAAGTGGTATAGTGGTATAATATATATATTGTGGGGCGGTATAGCTCGGTTGGTAGAGTGGCCATGCCAGCAACTTGAGGGTTCCAGGTTCGATCCCCGCTTCCGCCATCCTAGTCACTGCCGTTGTGTCCTTGGGCAAGACACTTCACCCACCTGCTCCCAGTGCCACCCACACTGGTTTAAATGTAAATTAGATATTGGGTTTCACTATGTAAAAGCGCTTTGAGTCACTAGAGAAAAGCACTATATAAATATAATTCACACTTCACTTCAAGTGTGACCAGTAGATGGCAGTCACACATAAGAGATACGTGTCGACTGCAATATGACTCAAGTAAACAACATCAGCATTTTTCATGAGATGAAAGAACGGTACCGGTACTTTTCAAAAGGTGGTATAGCTTATTTTGAAAAGGTAATTTTGTTTGTGGAATGTATGCAATCTGTTGTGTTCCCTGGTTTTCAGTGTACATAGGTGAAGGTGTGTGTTGCTGAGCCCGACCTGGACATCATTTGGACTTGACCTGGTTTTAAGAACCCTTTAAACAATCTCATTTTATTGACAACCTGGTCTGGTGAAGATAAGGTCCTTTTTAAAAAAAATAAAAAATTAGGTAAACAAAGAAAAAAACTTTTTCTTGAATAAAAAAGAAAGTAAAACACTATAAAAACAATTACATAAAAAATAGTAATTAATGAAAATGTTAGTGGACCAGCAGCACACACAATCATGTGTGCTTCAAGGACTGTATTGTTCTATATTGTAGGAACCAGAAGTTTAATAACGGAAAGAGACAGCCCCTTTTGTGTGGATGAGTGTGGATGGGGGAGGGAGTTTTTTTTTTAGGTTGGTGCACTGGTTGTAAGTGTATCTTGTGTTTTTTATGTTGATTTAATAAAAAAAAATTAAAAAATAAAAATAAAAAATAAAAACAAAAAAAGGTGGTATAATACCGATTTCAATTAATTAGTATCGGTATACCGTACAACCCAAACTACCACTCAACAACTTTATGCCACAACACAACAATATACAGCCACTATATAACAAAGCCACAACACAACATATTTACACAACAACACAACAACTTTCAGCCACAGCATGGCGGCGAAGGTCTCAACAAACGCAAATGCCACAACACACGTAGCTTTAAGCCACGAGCACAATATAAAGACACAACACAACAACAACTTTTCACCACAGCAAATGCATACACTACCGTTCAAAAGTTTGAGGTCACCCAAACAATTTTGTGGAATAGCCTTCATTTCTAAGAACAAGAATACACTGTCGAGTTTCAGATGAAAGTTCTCTTTTTCTGGCCATTGTGAGCGTTTAATTGACCCCACAAATGTGATGCTCCAGAAACTCAATCTGCTCAAAGGAAGGTCAGTTTTGTAGCTTCGGTAACGAGCTAAACTGTTTTCACATGTGTGAACATGATTGCACAAGGGTTTTCTAATCATCAATTAGCCTTCTGAGCCAATGAGCAAACACATTGTACCACTAGAACACTGGAGTGATAGTTGCTGGAAATGGGCCGCTATACACCTATGTAGATATTGCACCAAAAACCAGACATTTGCAGCTAGAATAGTCATTTACCACATTAGCAATGTATAGAGTGTATTTCTTTAAAGTTAAGACTAGTTTAAAGTTATCTTCATTGAAAAGTACAGTGCTTTTCCTTCAAAAATAAGGACATTTCAATGTGACCCCAAACTTTTGAACGGTAGTGTATGTCACAACACAACGACATAATGCCACAACACAACAACTTGAAGTCACAACACGAATGCAAAAGCCACAGCAAATGCAAAAAAAACGCCACAACACGACAGAAATCCACTGGAACAACTTTGCACCACACAATACAACATAGAGGCACAACACAACCGTCCGCCACAACATGATTCCAAAAGTAAGAAAAAATGAAATACTTTTCTATAGAGATGTCTGATAATGGCTTTTTTGCCGATACCCGATATTGTCCAACTCTTAATTACCGATTCCGATATCAACCGATACCGATATATACAGTCGTGGAATTAACACATTATTATGCCTAATTTTGTTGTGATGCCCTGCTGGATGCCAAATACTTTTGGCAATATAGTGTATTTACATTGTTGAAATGTAAAGTCGCCAAAGTATCCACATCCTGTAGAAATGTCAGCCACAAGGTGCACATAAATCAGTCTTGATACATCTCATCTATGCCGTGAAAAAAGTTTTTTTTACATGAGGCCCCCGGTCAGTTGAGTATGTTAACAAAAGAGCTGGCATTGAGTGATAAAAAAAAGGCTTCTTATTGAGGACAACACACAGCATAATAGTGTCTTTGATACTGAATTAGGGGATAAATCCCTGCTATTAGCCGGAAAGCAAAGACCTCATTGGAGTCCACTCAGTGCTGCCTTACAATGTAATCAAGCACCTTTCAGGTCAACACTTTGCTTTATCCTCTCATTCTCGGCGCTGCAACTGGTTATCGTCACCCGGCATCACACTAGAGCAGTGGTCCCCAACCTTTTTGTACGTGCGGACCGGTCAATGCTTGAAAATTTGTCCCACGAACCGGGGGGGAGGGGTAGTAAAAAAAAAAAAAAAAATTTTTTTTTTTTTTGTCATAAAGAAATACAATCATGTGTGCTTACGGACTGTATCCCTGCAGACTGTATTGATTTATATTGATATATAATGTATATATTGTGTTTTTTATGTTGATTTAATTTTTTTAAAAAAATAAAAAAAAATAATTATTTCTTGTGCGGCCCGGTGGTTGGGGACCACTGCAGTAGAGGATAACCGCCAGTATTAATGTCGGCGGTGTCACCGGAGACGCGTCCAAATTCTGCTGACACGCACCACGTCGCAGGCGTCATACACACAGTCACAACACCCACGCGCCCGCTCAGTGGCCCGCGCTAGACATTAACGGCGTGGTTATATCACAATACAGACGTGACAAAGTGTTCTTGTCTTACATCACAGCCCTAAAGTGTCCTGTCTGTCATATCTGCACTGCAAAAACTGAAATCTAAGTAAGATTAAATACCTCTAATAAGGGTGATATTTGCTTATTTTCTGTCTGATAAGATCATTCTTCTCACTAAGCAGATTTTATGTTAGAGTGTTTTACTTGTTTTAAGTGTTTTGGTCCTAAATGATCTCAGTAAGATATTACAGCTTGTTGCTGAGATTTGATGACCTATATTGAGTAAAACATGCTTGAAACTAGAATATCAACTGTTGCAAAGCTGTGTCATCAACACTCACAAGTATAAAACTACTTTTTCAAAGTAATAATTTCTTACTTCAAGCATGAAAAATAAAATCATGATGCCGAGCGCATATCATTATGTCAAGATAATGGCACTAGCATTTACTTCATTTAAGAATATTTTTCAACATATTGAGCAAAAATGTCTCTTTTTTTCTACCAAGAAAAGTGCACTTGTTATTAGTGAGAATATACTTATTTGAAGGTATTTTTGGGTTCATTGAGGTTAGCTAATTTTACTTGTTTTGGAAAGTCTTGACAAGCCGAACTTTCTTGTTCTATGATATTTTTGCTTAGTTCAAGTAAAATACCCCTCAATTTTGTATTATTTTTTCTTGTTTTTGAACACTGACTTTTTGCAGTGTATCTATCCAGCAGAGAGGACAAGAGCTCACTAGAAAGAAATGCAGCATAACCCGTAAAAAATACAAATACACATTAAAGAGTAACTTTTAACATGCAACAAAATAATTACAAACCCCAAAACCAGTGGCACGTTGTGTAAATGGTAAATAAAAACAGAATACAATGATTTGCAAATCCTTTTCAACTTATATTCAATTGAATAGACTGCAAAGACAAGATATTTAACGTTCGAACTGGTAAACTGCGCTATTTTTTGCAAATATTAGCTCATTTGGAATTTGATGCCTGCAACATGTTTAAAAAAAAGCAAAAAAGACTGAGAAAGGTGAGGAATGCTCATCAAGTTAAAAAGTTAAAGATAAAGTACCACTGATAGTCACACACACACTAGGTGTCGTGAAATTACTCTCTGCATTTGACCCATCTCCTTGGTCCACCCCCTGGGAGGTGAGGGGAGCAGTGAGCAGCAGCGGTGGCCGTGCTCGGGAATCATTTTTGGTGATTTAACCCCCTAATTCCAACCCTTGATGCTGAGTGCCAAGCAGGGAGGTAATGGGTCCCATTTTTATAGTCTTTGGTATGACTCGGCCGGGGTTTGAACTCACTACCTACCAATCTCAGGGCGGACACTCTAACCACAAGGCCACTGAGCAGGTCAAACACTCATTTGGAACATCCCACAGGTGAACAGGCTAATTGGGAACAGGTGGGGGCCATGATTGGGTATAAAAGCAGCTTCCATGAAATGCTCAGTCATTCACCAACAAGGACGGGGCGAGGGTCACCACTTTTCTCAACCAGCTATTGCAAGGAATTTAGGGATTTCGTCATCTACGGTCCGTAATATCATCAAAATGTTCAGAGAATCTGGAGAAATCACTGCACGTAAGCGATGATATTACGGACCTTCGCTCCCTCAGGCGGCACTGCATCAAAAAGCGACATCAGTGTGTAAAGGATATCACCACATGGGCTCAGGAACACTTCAGAAAAACCACTGTCAGTAACTACAGTTTGTCGCTACATCTGTAAGTGCAAGTTAAAACTCTATTAAGCAAAGAGAGAGCCATTTATCAACAACACCCAGAAACGCCACCGGCTTCGCTGGGCCCGAACTCATCTAAGATGGACAGATGCAAAGGGGAAACGTGTTCTGTGGTCAGACGAGTCCACACTTCAAATTGTTTTTGGAAACTGTGGACGTTCAAAAGTTCAAAGTTCAAAAGCCAGCATCTGTGAT
Source organism: Entelurus aequoreus (assembly GCF_033978785.1). NCBI lineage: Eukaryota > Metazoa > Chordata > Actinopteri > Syngnathiformes > Syngnathidae > Entelurus > Entelurus aequoreus. The sequence goes on along the minus strand of NC_084750.1, from coordinate 21,203,382 downwards.
GGTATGGGGGTGTATTAGTGCCCAATGCATGGGTAACTTACACATCTGTGAAGGCACCATTAATGCTGAAAGGTACATACAGGTTTTGGAGCAACATATGTTGTTATCCAAGCAACGTTATCATGGACGCCCCTGCTTATTTCAGCAAGACAATGCCAAATCACATGTTACAACAGCGTGGCTTCATAGTAAAAGAGTGCGGGTACTAGACTAGCCTGCCTGTAGTCCAGACCTGTCTCCCATTGAAAATGTGTGGTGCATTATGAAGCCTAAAATACCACAACTGAGACCCCGGACTGTTGAACAACTTAAGCTGTACATCAAGCAAGAATGGGAAAGAATTCCACCTGAAAAGCTTCCAAAATTGTTCTCCTCAGTTCCCAAACGTTTACTGAGTGTTGTTAAAAGGAAAGGCCATGTAACACAGTGGTTAAAATGCCCCTGTGACAACTTTTTTGCAATGTGTTGCTGCCATTAAATTCAAAGTTAATGATTATGTGCAAAAAAAAAATAAAAAAAATACGTTTCTCAGTTCAAACATTAAATATCTTGTATTTGCAGTCTATTCAATTGAATATAAGTTGAAAAGGATTTGAAAATCATTGTATTCTGTTTTTATTTACCATTTACACAACGTGCCAACTTCACTGGTTTTGGGTTTTGTATACACACACACACACACACGTTGAGCATAATTTTTGTTGTGCTGTGCTCATTAACATATAGTTTTATGTACACTGGTCACCCAGATGAGGATAAAAGTACTTCATGATTACTTCCCGGCTGGCTTGGGACAGGATGTTTATACAAAAGATGACAAACAAACACGGAAAAGTCCATCAGGGACTGATGTTGACACAGCCCCTATGTCGTCAACTTCTTCCTCCACTGCTTGCCCAAGTCTGCTTGTTTACCTTCCTTCCTTTCCGTCCTTTGGAATATCACTTGACTCGCTATTGGTTGTGCTCCCGGTCAAACATGGCCTGCCCTGACCCATGCACTCCCCATCTCTCTTCTTCTATCCATGTCGTCTTCTATCTCCTACCTCCAGGCACTGACTGTGCTGCAGCATAGGCTACAAACACATGAGTTGAGGTACTACACCATTAAGCAGAGGGAGCACATATTGTTTATAGTGATAGTTATGTGTTTTGAACATACTTGAATTTGTCAAAGATGACCTTCACTGAGAATATTGTTCTCTATTCAGTGTCAGCACAAGAATAATGTATGATACAAATACCTCCCGCAATAATGTCAAAAGTCTAGGTATTGTTAGGATTTGATTGTCTCATCTCCTCAACCGTGGCTCACCAGTGCAACAACAACGCCGGAAATGTGTCCCGTGAAAAGCCGTCCGACCGGAACCCTCTAAACTGCAAAAAGTCAGTGTTAAAAAGCAAGGGAAAAAACTACAAAAATTAGGGGCATTTTTTTATTTGAACTAAGCAAAATTATCTGCCAATAGAACAAGAAAATTTGGCTTGTCAAGACTATCCAAAACAAGTCAAATTAGCTAACCTCAATGAACCCCAAAATACCTTAAAATAAGTACATTCTCACTAATAACAAGTGCACTTTTCTTGATAGAAAAAACAAATATGAGACCTTTTTGCTCAATATGTTGAAAAATATTCTTAAATGAAGTAAATGCTAGTGCCATTATCTTGACATAATGATATGCGCTCGGCATTACATTTCTTGAAACCAGCAAACTTATACTAAAAACTAGTTTATTTTTCTTAATAGAAAGGCAACAAGGCAACCGCTTGTTACTCTCGGGGTCTCCTAGCCGCTCAGGCAAATCATATTGTCTAAAAAGGCATTTTTCCATCGATAAAATGACATCATCGCGTCAAGTGCGTGCTCTTTCAGTCAATTATTGCGCAAGGAAAAAAAAATAATATATATATATATATATATATATATTTACAGCCCGGCCCCCGGCCAATTTTTTTAATTGTAATTTTGAGGAATTTATCTGAATGTGCATGAAATATTTATGTTCAAAATTGTTTGAAATGTCAAATGTCAAATGTTTAATTATTAACTGTCAGTTTACTGTACTGTGCCAACTGTACTACTATAAAGAGTACATATTTTCTATTGTTTCATTGAAAATAAAACAGCAAAGTCCATTTGGCTGCCATCTGTTTTAATTATGAGACACAATTGTGTCAAAGTCATGATTTTTTATATCATGCTTGAAATAAGTAATTATTACTTTAAAAAAGTAGTTTTATACTTGTGAGTGTTGATGACACAGCTTTGCAACAGTTGATATTCTAGTTTCAAGCATGTTTTACTCAATATAGGTCATCAAATCTCAGCAACAAGCTGTAATATCTTACTGAGATCATTTAGGACCAAAACACTTAAAACAAGTAAAACACGAACATAAAATCTGCTTAGTGAGAAGAATTATCTTATCAGACAGAAAATAAGCAAATATCACCCTTATTTGAGATATTTAATTTTACTTAGATTTCAGTTTTTGCAGTGTAATAACTAAAGTTCCGTGGGTGAATGATGTAAACTCACTACATTGGTCGTTTTAGCGCTTTCATAGCGAGTCTACTGGCAGGTGTAAGTTAGAACCGTACTCCCAAACACAAGAAGATAGTGAACAAGAAGAAGCTTATCGACTACGGTGTCGTCACGCGCAAATTTTCAGGACTTACATAGATCTCAAATACAGATCAGCAGGTACCAGATCGTAAAGAGAAAAGTTGTTTTTGCATAATATTGCGAAACAAAACGCTGGTTAATATGTCTGCTCATTGGTGCCATATGTTGAAGCACAGTACATCTGACTACGGTAGCCGTAATGCTTCGACAATCCATCAAGCGGCGCGGCTTCATAGCTTACCGAAGTCGTACTGAAACATTTTGACAGATTTTTGAGCGCCGTGTGTAATGTTCTATATTCTCAAAGGAACATTTAGAGTGTTGGTGTTGTTTAATGGCGTCATCTTGCAGTATACACGTATCTCTTATGTGTGACTGCCATCTACTGGTCACAATTATCATTACACCATGTCAGAAAAATTGTATGTAAATTATCAAAAAAACTTTCCGTTCTCCGAGTTCCCAGTGAACAGACGAAAGCTGTCTTTGTTGCACCAAGCGAAAGGCTTGGAAAATTCCGCTGTGTATGATGGGAGGAGACGGGAGGGGTTATCTATTGTGATCCAAGACCTGCCCAAGCTCGATCCAGGACCAGTCCAAGCCAGAGGCATCTTTTTCTTTTGTGTTAATGTGACCGAAAACAATGTCTGTTTACATACCCCCCCATTCCTTTAGAAACAGCTGTTGTTATGTAAACAGGGAAAGTCCAAATAAAAAGAAGTGGCGTACAATCTTTCGCCAGAGCGTGCTGAGACACTGTACAAGGGTACAGTGTCCAGGCGTCTCTCATCAAATTGAGCCATATTGAATTATGTCTGTTTAATTATTTGCTTCTTGTCTTGTTTAATAGATGTCATCGATGTTTAAACCTGACACACCATGTACCAAATAAAATTACTTCTAAGCACAACCAGAATTATTCCGTACATTAAGCGCACCGGGTTATAAGGCGCACTGTAAATTTTTGAGAAAATTAAATAATTTTAAGCGCGCCTTATAGTCCGGAAAATATGGTGTATGATTTTTATTTAATTTTTTTATTCGGCTGGATTTTATAACTTTGCATGCATAACCTTACGCATAAGACTTTAACTGTTGAACTTGTTTCTAAAAATAAAAAAATAAAGTGGATGTAATTTAATGTATTCTGCAGCTGCCACGGGTGTCAACGATTTGGCTGTTGTGTCTCATGTCTGGGCTGATGTGACGCCGTAGTGGCATCTTGCTGCTGGGGGAAGTGACTCAGTGTGTCCGGGGTGCTTTTCTGTCGCAACTCGGCTCCCGTGATTGGCAGTTTAGCTGTTCCTGCTTGGACATACGCACGACACGGTGGCTGAACTCCGATGAAGGAGAGCGGCCGCAGTCGAGTGGCACCGCTAATGCACAAAACACAGAGGCGAGCAAAGATTGGGCACCGAATCCCTGCTTCTTTTTCAACTTATTTCTGCCCTTAACACACCGACAACAGCTGTTATAACACAGTTAGCACCGCAGCGCTAGGCTAGCCAGTAGCCACGACAACAACAAAGCACTTCCTCATCCTGCACCATTACCTCCGGAATTATGAGCCTCAACATTACATTAGTCACTTTTTGACACTTTAAAAGTATCAACACACTATATAAACTACTTCTTTAATCTTTATTATTACATGCATTTGTTTGAACAAAAAGTAAATAATATACAATAACGAAAAAACTAATCAAAAACTACTATCTGCTACTTACTTTTATTTTTTGCCCTGATAGTCCTCCTTTGTATATATATATATATATATATATATATATATATATATATATATATATATATATATATATATATATATATATATATTAGGGCTGCAACAACTAATCGATTAAATCGATTAAAATCGATTATAAAAATAGTTGGTGATTAATTTAGTCATCGATTTGTTGGATCCATGCTATGCGCATGCGCAGAGGCAATTTGTTTATTTTTATTTTTTAAATATTTGGAAATTTTTTTTTTTTATAAACCTTTATTTATAAACTGCAACATGTACAAACAGCTGAGAAACAATAATCAAAATAAGTATGGTGGCAGTATGCTGTTTTTTTTTCAATAAAATACTGGAAAGGATAGAAATGTAGTTTGTCTCTTTTATCCGATTATTAATAGATTAATCAAAGTGATAATCGACAGATTAATCGATTTTCAAATTAATAGTTAGTTGCAACCCTAATATGTATATTAATTAATTAATTTAATTAATTAATTTTTTTTTTGGCACTGATAGTCCTCCTTTGTATATATATATATATATATATATATATATATATATATATATATATATATATATATATATACACATACATACATACATACATACATACATACATACATACATACATACATACATACATACATACATACATACATACATACATACATACATACATACATACATACATACATACATACATACATACATACATACATACATACATACATACATACATACATACATACATACATACATACATACATACATACATACATACATACATACATATATATATATATATATATATATATACATACATACATACATACATACATACATACATACATATATATATATATATATATATATATATATATATATATATATATATATATATATATATATATATATATATATATATATATATATATATACAATATATATATATATATATATACACACACACACAGAGTACAGGCCAAGGGTTTGGACAAATCTTCTCATTTCAATGTGTTTTCTTTATTTTCATGACCATTTACATTTTAGAAAGTCACTGAAGGCATCAAAACTATGACACCCGTGAAGTGAAAAACATTAACATAATAGTAATCAGAGCAAAGGGTGGCTATTTTGAGGAAACTGGAATATAAAACACGTTTTCAGTTATTTTACAAAGGTTTGGACACACTTTCTCATTTCAATATGTTTTCTTTATTTTCATGACTATTTACATGGTAGATTGTCACTGAAGGCATCAAAAGTGAAAACAATTTCAGGTGACTGACTCTTGAAGCTCATGGAGAGAATGCCAAGAGTGTGCAAAGCAGTAATCAGAGCAAAGGGTGGCTGTTATAAAAAAAAAAGGAATATAAAACATGTTTTCAGTTATTTCACCTTTGTTTGTTAAGTACATAACTCCACATGTGTTCATTCATAGTTTTGATGCCTTCAGTGACAATCTACAATGTAAATAGTCATGAAAATAAAGAAAACGCATTGAATGAGGAGAAAGTGTGTCCAAACTTTTGACCAGTACTGTATATATGTATATATACTGTATATATGGATAGTACAAGCCAAAAGTTTTGGACACACCTTCAAATTTCAATGTGTATTCTTTATTTTCATGACTATTTACATTATTATTCCATAAATGTGTACACATGTACAAAAACAAACAACAAATATTTTATAGAAAATAAAACCATCCACCAATTCACACCAGTATCAATCATTTACTGATATTACCCAGTGTTTGGATCGATCCAACCTCCTTACGTGCAGTGCACCTCTGGCTGCAACAATGCTGACACAACACTTTTATAATCCTATCTCTAGACTCGTATTAATTTGCATCTTAATATGTATTCACTTTGTGATGTAACGCGGTTCCAGCGACACTTAAACTTGACAATGCACGTACATCTCGATGTTGTTTCAAGAGAGCTTAGCTCGCCTGCTCCTGCTCCTTCCTGGCGTGCAACAGGTTTAGTACGTCCTGATATTTGATGATGATACTTAAGATACTAAGAACTGCAGGTCATTCATCGATTCTAATGGAGGTTTTTGTTATTAACGTAGGAGAGTGTCTCCACACCGTGTGTAGATACACATTTAGCTGCTAGCTTGTCATTGGGGAGACTAGAATTAATACAATATTAGCCAGGGGGGATTGGTGTTTGTTATCGCTATAAAAGGCATTCATCAGCAATGGCTTTTTCATTAAAATTGGCCTTTTTTTTTTTTTTTTTTTTTTTTTTTTTGCATACCGTATATTTCGGACTATAAGGCGCACTTAAAATCCTTTCATTTTCTCAAAAATCCACAGTGCGCCTTATAACCCGGTGTGCCTAATGTACGTAATAATGTTGGTTGTGCTCATCGACCTTAAAGCTATTTTATTTGGTACATGATGTAATAAGTGTGACCAGTATATGGTAGTCACACATAAGAGAAACATGTAGACTGCAATATGACGCCAGTAAACAACACCAAAACTTTAAATTTTCCATCGAGAACATAAAACATTAGACACGGCGCTCAAAAAGCTATGAAGCCGCACCGCTTGATGGATTGTCGGCGTGTTACGGCTACAGTAGTCAGACGTACTCTTCAACATACGAGTATTATGATGGTGTGTGTATAAGAACCGCAAAATGGCAGCTTCTCGCAGACATTTTGCTTTGCAATATTATGCAAAAACAACTTTTCTTACCTTTTGGTACCTGCTGATCTGTATTTGGGATCTGCATAAGTCCTGAAAATGTATGCTGAGAGGTACATACAGGGTTTTGGAGCAACATATGTTGCCATCCAAGCAACGTCTTTTTCATGGACGCCCCTGCTTATTTTCAGCACATTCTGCACATGTTACAAAAGCGTGGCTTCGTAGTAAAAGACTAGACTGGCCTGTCTGTAGTCCAGACCTGTCTCCCGTTGAAAATGTGTGGCGCATTATGAAGCCTGAAATACCACAACGGAGACCCCCGGACTGTTGAACAACTTAAGCTGTACATCAAGCAAGAATGGGAAAGAATTCCACCTGAAAAGCTTAAAAAATTGGTCTCCTCAGTTCCCAAACATTTACAGAGTGTTGTTAAAAGGAAAGGCCATGTAACACAGTGGTAAAAATGCCCCTGTGCCAAATTTTTTGCAATGTGTTGCTGCCATTAAATCCTAGGTTAATGCACATTAAACATATTGTCTTTTCAGTCTATTCAATCGAATGCAAATCATTGTATTCTGTTTTTATTTGCCATTTACCCAACGTGCCAACTTCACCGGTTTTGGGTTCTGCATATTGTGATGTTAAATAACAGGGTATTTGAAACTGACAACAGCCTGGCTTGTGAGGGGATCTAAACTAGATGACAGCTACTCTTGCCGCCAGTGACAATGTAATTACTTGCAGATTCACTGATTGGTGCTGAAGATACTGCCTCTCAAATCCATTTGGAATAATCCATAATCAGACTGCAAAGTGGACTGACAGGCTGCGATTCAAGTGGCTTGCGGGAAAAAACAACAACAAGATTTCGGTGAAAGATAGGGGGTGGAAAAAGTGGTAAAAACAAAACTCGATGGTATCTGCATTAGGGGTGTAATGGTACGTGTATTTGTATTGAACCATTTCGGTACGGGGGTTTCGGTTCGTCGAATGCTAGCAGCGACCGGGCTACGACAACATGTAAAAGCCAGAGCTGGAAGACCATCCTGCCTCGTTAAGATCTCCCGTTTAGGAACACTTTGGCTGCGCGGTGCGGAGGACGGAGGTTTGCCGACATTGTTCAGCAGCTGCTTCTGACAACACGTCAAACATGCCAACCCATTTGAAGCGTCACCAACGCATTCAAGCAGCCTCTCCTCGGTGAGTCAGGCAGGGCTAAAGCAATAACAAATGTTTTTATAGCAGCAGAAAAGTTAATCTGAGGCTGAGTTGACTTGAAACTGTTTAATGTTGCACTTTTTATATGTAGAAGAAAAGTTTTGTCATTTTATTTAATCTGAGCAACAACTTGAGGCAGTTTAATGTTGATTAACGTGGACCCCGACATAAAAAAGTTGAAAAACGTATTGGGGTGTGTGGAGAGGCGGGGCCGGCGAGTGAGTAGCAAGGCAGGGCACGCCGGGGCCCGGCCCAAGATGGCGGCAAGGAGGCGCCAGCGTCTCGAAGAGTCCCGCAAACAATTGCAGCTCCTGCAGGTGCTAGCGGTCCAGGGGGGGGGGGGTGGCGGCGAGTGGCCCCCCCAAAGAAGTGATAGTTGAAGAAGAAAAAGAAGAAGTTGAAGAAAAAGAAAAAGTTGAAGAAAAAGAAAAAGTTAAAGAAAAAGTTGAAGAAAAAGTTGAAGAAGAAAAAGTTGAAGGAAAAGAAAAAGAAGACAAAGAAAAAGACCAAAAAGACCAAGAAGACAAAGGAAAAGACCAAGAAGACAAAGAAAAAGACCAAGAAGACAAAGAAAAAGACCAAAAAGACAAAGGAAAAGACCAAAAAGACCAAGAAGACAAAGAAAAAGACCAAGAAGACAAAGAAAAAGACCAAAAAGACCAAGAAGACAAAGAAAAAGACCAAAAAGACAAAGAAAAAGACAAAGAAAAAGACCAAAAAGACCAAGAAGAAAAAGGAAAAGACCAAGAAGACAAAGAAAAAGACCAAGAAGACAAAGAAAGAGACCAAAAAGACAAAGGAAAAGACCAAAAAGACCAAGAAGGCAAAGGAAAAGACCAAGAAGACAAAGAAAAAGACCAAGAAGACAAAGAAAAAGACCAAAAAGACAAAGGAAAAGACCAAAAAGACCAAGAAGACAAAGGAAAAGACCAAGAAGACAAAGAAAAAGACCAAAAAGACAAAAGAAAAGACCAAAAAGACCAAGAAGACAAAGGAAAAGACCAAGAAGACAAAGAAAAAGACCAAGAAGACGAAAAAAAAGACCAAAAAGACCAAGAAGACAAAGAAAAAGACCAAGAAGACAAAGAAAAAGACCAAAAAGACCAAGAAGACAAAGAAAAAGACCAAAAAGACAAAGAAAAAGACAAAGAAAAAGACCAAAAAGACAAAAAAAAAGACAAAGAAAAAGACAAAGAAAAAGACCAAAAAGACCAAAAAGACAAAGAAAAAGACCAAGAAGACAAAGAAAAAGACCAAAAAGACCAAGAAGACAAAGAAAAAGACCAAGGAAAAGACGATGAAGACGAAGAGGGAAAAAAGAACAGGCGGAAAAGGAAGAAGACACAGAAAAGGAGAAGACAGGGGCCACAGGGGGACCTGGCCGTCCTCACTTCCCGCTCCCTCGGAAAAAAAGGGGGGTGGGGGGGGGGGGAGTACGCGCAGCCGGTCGGAATTCCGGCTTGCGTTTGGCGATGGAGGACTGTGGAGAGGCGGGGCCGGCGAGCGAGCAGCAAGGCAGGGCACGCCGGGGCCCGGCCCAAGATGGCGGCAAGGAGGCGTGGACGGCGAGCGAGCGGCGAGGCGGGGCGCGCCGGGAGCGACGCCGCAATCGTGCCCAGGTGTGCGATCCGACCCTGGCAATGGACCCTGTGTGTATATGCATGTTATGCCATTGTTTACAAAGTTGGTAAATAAATAACCAAAAAATGTATATTTTGTTGTTTTCTTACTGTACCGAAAATGAACCGAACCGTGACCTTTGAACCGAGGTACGTACCGAACCGAAATGTTTGTGTACCGTTACACCCCTACTCCGCATGCATCGGCCTTCTGACTGGACTTGGATCATTTGCATGCAAATAAGCGGCGGTACATGAGTGCAGGTACGTAGAGTCCTCAACGCTGACATTAAAGCCGCGGCGGCAGTCGTCAGCAAACATGTTTGCGTGAGAATGTCAGGCAATTTCGGCTCGAGCGCTTTTGTGAAATGAGATTGGACGTTCTGCTCCTTTTTGACAGGCGCGTCGGGTGTTATTTTGGGCGTGCGCTCGGAACCTGGACCGCCGACACGCATTTTCCTCCTTCAAACCGAAGATAGTTTAGGTGAGAGGAGTGATATTGATTTGTCACGCCGCTGAAGGTTAGGCGGGGCCTTTTTTCCGAGGCGTAATGTCACCCTTTTACTACTTGCAATTTGCAATGCATGAAAATGTACGACACGCGTGTACTGTACACGGCACTTCTGCAAAAAAAAAAAAAAAAAAAAGCATGAGCCAGTCAGTGTTTTGTATTCCAGAGAAAGAATGCAGGTGAAATTCAACATATTTGCCACGGCGATTAGTTCCAAATCTGTCAGTAATAGGCACTGGGAGGCTAATCAGCGTCACTGGTGGAGACATTTGCGTGAATTAGACGTGGAAAAAGCTCCGTTTTGTTTTGTTGCGGACCCCTCATTTGCATGTGGCTGCGGAATACGGCCTGATTATGGAAATTAACAAGCATAATCATCAGTCTGCAGTGTGTTGTGACATGGCTATTGCATTGGATTCCTTTGGAATCAGCCATTCAACTGTGGGATGCAGATAGGAATTAGTCGTGCCTGCCACATTTCTACTGGCGCTATGCAGATCAGCCTTTTCCTATTAAGACTCTGACCCAGAAATAGGACAGTCAAGTAAATTTGATGATGGCTGAAACTTAACCTCCTGAGAACCAGCATCCATTGCAGTGGACATTTGTTTAGGGCAGACCTGGGCAAATGAAGGCCCGTTAAAACCTTATCAATCTGGCTCGCCGGACTTTCCAAATAATTTTTTTTAGATCTTTAAGATTGAAACTGAGGTTGGTCGAGGAGGCCTGGCTCTCAGTCTCCGTTCTACAAACCCCGTTTCCATATGAGTTGGGAAATGTTGTTAGATGTAAATATAAACGGAATTGCAAATCATATTTAACCCATATTCAGTTGAGTATGCTACAAAGACAACATATTGAATGTTCAAACTGATAAACTTTTTTTTTTTTGTTGCAAATAATCATTAACTTTAGAAGTTGATGCAAGCAACAAATAAAGTTTTTGAGTTTGAACATCAAATATCTTGTCTTTGTAGTGCATTCAATTGAATGTGGGTTGAAAATGATTTGCAAATCATTTTTATTCCGTTTATATTTACATCTAACACAATTTCCCAACTCACATGGAAACGGGGTTTGTAATTCATCCCAAAGGTGTTCTATCGGGTTCAGGTTAGGACTCTGTGCAGGCCAGTCAAGTTCATACACACCATGTCTTTATGGACCTTGCTTTGTGCACTGGTGCACAGTCATGTTGGAAGAGGAAGGGGCCCGCTCCAAATGACCGTAAGTCTTGAACTATACAAAGTATTTCAATGGTTGGAATCTGCGCTTTTGCATGACATACTAGTTAATATGGTAATCTAATTAGTTACTATGGTAATCTAAGTCACAGCAGCTCAGACGAGGCACCAAGAAGCGCGGGTGGGGAGCGTTTCCACAGAGGCCAGCCTGAAATGCGGGTGTCAGGGACGGACGCGGGAGGAGATTTTTACAACAAGCTTAGTGATACACTATATTGCCAAAAGTATTTGGTCACCTGCCTTGACTCACATATGAACTTGAAGTGCCATCCCATTCCTAACCCACAGGGTTCAATATGATGTCGGTCCAGCTATTTTTGCAGCTATTACAGCTTCAACTCTTCTGGGAAGGCTGTCCACAAGGTTGCGGAGTGTGTTTATAGGAATTTGCAATCGTTCTTCGAAAAAGTGCTTTAGTGAGGTCCCACACTGATGTTGACTCTCAGTCTCCATTCTAATCATCCCAAAGGTGTTCTATCGGGTTCAGGTCAAGTTCATCCACATCATCGATGTCTTTATAGACCTTGCTTTGTGCACTGGTGCATGTTGGAAGAGGAAGGGGCCTGCTCCAAACTGTTCCCACAAGGTTGGGAGCATGGAATTGTCCAAAATGTTTTGGTATCCCGGAGAAATCAAAGTTCCTTTCACTGGAACTAAGGGGCCAAGCCCAACTCCTGAAAAACAACCCCACAGCATAATTCCTCCTCCACCAAATTTCACACTCGGCACAATGCAGTCCAAAATGTACCGTTCTCCTGGCAACCTCCAAACCCAGACTCGTTCATCAGAAATTTCCCGACTGGATTTGTTGCACAGGTGGCATCCTATGACAGTTCCACGCTGGAAATCACTGAGAGTGGCCCATTCTTTCACAAATGTTGGTAGAAACAGTCTCCATGCCTAAGTGCTTGATTTTATACACCTGTGATCGGGCCAAGTGATTTAATTTATTTATTTACTTACATTTACTGATTAGGACACATGATTCTGGTCATTTGGATGGGTGGCCAAATACTTTTGGCAATATAGTGTATATCAGATATATCAGATTGTGTTTTTATTTTTTTACCTTTCACGTTCATATTTCGCTGTTTGTTGCATTTTCGTTGCGTTTTGCTCGATTGTAAAATATGTGGATGGAGAGGGGGTGTGACGTTCATATGTTGTCAATATTCAGTGTTTTATCCTTCATAGGTAATATTGTAAATCACACATTCTTTATTTTCACGTACATTCTGGGTGTCTCATTCAGTAAAAAAAAACGTACAATTTCATTCCGTTTTTTAAAGGCGGTCTGTCATAACGGTTTTAGCGTTCAATTAGACATTATTGTGAGGTTTTGTATTAGTGTTCCTAAAAATAAGATATACCGGCCCCCAGACACATTTTTTTCTCTAAATTTGGCCCCCGAGGCAAAATAATTGCCCAGGCATGTCCTAAGATATGGTGGTAATGTCTCAAATATAGTTACCTTCCTAAAATATACAGGTACACTGCAAAAACTGAAATCTAAGTAAGATGAAATATCTCAAATAAGGGTGATATTTGCTTATTTTCTGTCTGATAAGATAATTCTTCTCACTAAGCAGATTTTATGATAGTTTTACACTTATTTTAAGGGTTTTGGTCCTAAATGATCTCAGTAAGATATTACAGCTTGTTGCTGAGATTGGATGACCTATATTGAGTAAAACATGCTTGAAACTAGAATATCAACTGTTGCAAAGCTGTGTTATTAACACTAACAAGTATAAAACTACTTTTTTAAAGTAATAATTTCTTACTTCAAGCATGAAAAAAAAAATCATGATGCCGAGCGCATATCATTATGTTAAGATAATGGCACTAGCATTTACTTCATTTAAGAATATTGTTCAACATATTGAGCAAAAAGGTCTCATTTTGTTTTCCTACCAAGAAAAGTGCACTTGTTATTAGTGAGAATATACTTATTTTAAGGTATTTTTGGGTTCATTGAGGTTAGCTAATTTGACTTGTTTTGGAAAGTCTTGACAAGCCGAATTTTCTTGTTCTATTGGCAGATAATTTTGCTTAGTTCAAATAAAATACCCCTCATTTTCGTTTTTTTTTTCTTCTTGTTTTTGAACACTGACTTTTTGCAATGTAATGTCTTGGAATTGCAACTGCATGGAAACACCACTATATAATACTTGCAAATGAGACTCAGAAGTGTAGGAAAACAAGATATAACAACTGACCAGAACAGTAATAATCAGCTCAGTGTTAAACATTAAATAGAAACCTGAGATTGTATTATTATTTTTACACAGACGTACAGAAAATTGGTACCACTGAGGACCAGCATCGAGTCACGGTACCTTATTTTTGTACAGAAAGTTTTAACTCTGATAAATAAATAAAAATAGACTAATAAAAATGGGCGCTGGTTCTCAGGAGGATATTGTCGAGTGGATGTTGGACACTTTATTCCATCCTATTTTAAAAGAGTCCAGTGAGCGGAGGGAGGTCAAGTGTAATCCAGCTACTCAACCCTAGAAGACTCCTATTAGAGTCCTGAGCATAGACAAGTCTGAGATGATAGCGGTCTCGGTATACACCCAGGGCTCGTAGAAGAGGTCTAAGGAGCTTCCATTAGAGCATATTAGCAGCGGATTTATGAGAATGGCGGAGGAATGATTATGCACGGGCTGGAAAAGGTAATCGTTCATCTTCATGAAGGATGAAGAAGAGGATCAGGTGAGAAAGAGAGTGGGTATGTACACAGTGTTTAATATTACAAAAAATAATAATAACTTCCACTAGTTTCTAATTCATGACAAGCGTTAGTCTGGGTGGTTGTGTCTGGTGTGTTGGTGTTTGTCTGACTTAGGGATGGGAGATATGGCCTAAAATATTTATTATGATATGTATATTGAAGCCTTTTGGATACTTATATATCAAGATAAAGTATAATAACGGACCCATTTTAATGCGCGTTACAAATGCTGACGTACAGTACGTGGTAACAAATTGTTTCTCAAAACTATTATTAACCTACTTGCTCATTTACTGTTAATATCTGAGTATTTACTGCTGTAACATGGTTCTATCTACACCTCTGTCAAACTGTCATAAGCACTTACTCCTCCGTAGTTTGGATACTTTACATTCATTTTGGGCAAATTTGGGTATCGATCCAATACCAAGTAGTTACAGGGGCAGTATCGATCATCCGAATGCTGATAATTAACATTTTCCCGGAGCATTCAAAGTTCCTGGAAACCCATTCCATGAAGCTCTCTGCGTACTGTACGTGGGCTAATTGGAAGGTCACATGAAGTTTGGAGCCCTGTAGAAACTGACTGTGCAGAAAGTCGGCGAACGCTTTGCACTATGCACTTCAGCATCCGCTGACCCCTCTCTGTCAGTTTACGTGGTCTACCACTTGGTGGCTGAGTTGCTGTTGTTCCCAAACTCTTCCATGTTCTTATAATAAAGCCGACCGTTGACTTTGGAATATTTAGGAGCGAGGAAATTTCCCGACTGGGTTTGTTGCACAGGTGGCATCCTATGACAGTTCCACGCTGGAAATCACTGAGAGCGGCCCATTCTTTCACAAATGTTTGTAGAAACAGTCTCCATGCCTAAGTGCTTGATTTTATACACCTGTGGCCGGGCCAAGGGATTAGGACACCTGATTCTCATCATTTATATGGGTGGCCAAACACTTTTGGCAATATAGAGTACATAGTGTTTACAATAATAATAATTAGGGATGTCTGATAATATCGGACTGCCGATATTATTGGCCGATAAATGCCGATAAAATGTATGACTTTTTAAAACGCCGCTGTGTACACGGACGTAGGGAGAAGTACAGAGCGCCAATAAACCTTAAAGGCACTTCCTTTGCGTGCCGGCCCAATCACAGAATATCTACGGCTATTCACACACACAAGTGAATGCAATGCATACTTGGTCAACAGCCATACAGGTCACACTGAAGGGTAGCCGTATAAACAACTTTAACACTGTTACAAATATGCACCACACTGTGAACCCACACCAAACAAGAATGACAAACACATTTCGGGAGAACATCCACACCGTAACACAACATAAACACAATAGAACAAATACCCAGAACCCCTTGCAGCACTAACTCTTCCGGGACGCTACAATATACACCCATGCTACCCCTACCCCCACACAACGCCCCCAACAACCTCCTCATGCTCTCTCAGGGAGAGCATGTCCCAAATTCCAAGCTGCTGTTTTGAGGCATGTTAAAAAAATCAATGCACTTTGTGACTTCAGTAATAAATATGGCAGTGCCATGTTGGCAGTTGATTTATTTTGGAAAACCTTGTTACGTTGTTTAATGCATAATAATGGGTTAATTCCACAACTGTATGTATCGGTATCGGTTGATATTGGAATCGGTAATTAAGAGTTGGACAATATCGGAATATCGGATATCGGCAAAAAAGCCATTATCGGACATCTCTAATAATAATTACAATAATATGATCATTATTTTGATTAATCGACATTCAAATCTGTTTAAAATAATCATTTGACAGCACTGATTTATGCATTTTATGTGTATTTTTAATTATGTTCTGCATGCAATTGTCTAAAAAATTTTGGGTGTCGAGAATGGATTATTTGTATGTCTTTTTGATTGATTGATTGAAACTTGTATTAGTAGATTGCACAGTACAGTACATATTCCGTACAACCGACCACTAAATGGTAACACCCGAATACGTTTTTCAACTTGTTTAAGTCGGGGTCCACGTTACTTAATTCATGGTCTAAAACAAACCTGTGCAAATTAAGGCCCGGGGGCCACATGCGGCCCCGTTAAGTATTTCAATCTAGCCCGCCGGACATTCCCAAATATTTTTTTCAGATCTTTAAGATAGAAACTGTAGCTGCCATTATGATGTGCAGTGATGTTTTCAAATGACCGTAAGTCTTGAATTATACAAAGTATTTCAATGGTTGGAATCTGCGCTTTTGCATGATATACTAGTTACTATGGTAATTAATTAGTTACTATGGTAATCTAGGTCACAGCAGCTCAGACAAGGCACCAAGCAGTGTGGGTGGGGGAGCGTTTCCACAGAGTGTCAGCCTGAAATGCGGGTGTCAGGGTCAGACGTGGAAGGAGATTTTCACAACAAAGTTCTAAAGCTTAGTGATGTATCAGATTGTAAGTGTTATTTTTACCCTTTGCGTTCATATTTCCCTGTTTGTCGTATTTTTGTCGCGTTTTGCTTGATTGTAAAACATGTCGATCGTGAGGGGGTTCATTTGTTGTCAATATTCAGTGTTTTATCGTTCATAGAAAAATTCATAAAATTCCATTCCATTTTTTAAGGCGGTCTGTCAAAATGTTTTTAGCATTCAATCAGACATTATTGTGAGGTTTTGTATTAGTGTTCCTAAAAACAGATATACCGGCCCTCAGACACATTTCTTTCTCTAAATTTGGCCCCCCAGTCAAAATAATTGCCTAGGCCTGTATCAGATTGTATATTGTATTTTTACCCTTTGCGTTCATATTTCCCTGTTTGTCGCATTTTTGTCGCGTTTTGCTTGATTGTAAAACATGTCGATCGTGCGGGGGTTCATATGTTGTCAATATTCAGTGTTTTATCGTTCATAGAAAAATTCATAAAATTCCATTCCGTTTTTTAAGGCGGTCTGTCAAAATGTTTTTAGCATTCAATCAGACATTATTGTGAGGTTTTGTATTAGTGTTCCTAAAAATAGATATACCGGCCCTCAGACACATTTCTTTCTCTAAATTTGGCCCCCCAATCAAAATAATTGCCCAGGCCTGTATCAGATTGTATATTGTATTTTTACCCTTGGCGTTCATATTTTCCTGTTTGTCGCATTTTTGTCGCGTTTTGCTTGATTGTAAAACATGTCGATCGTGAGGGGGTTCATTTGTTGTCAATATTCAGTGTTTTATCGTTCATAGAAACATTCATAAAATTCCATTCCGTTTTTTAAGGCGGTCTGTCAAAATGTTTTTAGCATTCAATCAGACATTATTGTGAGGTTTTGTATTAGTGTTCCTAAAAACAGATACACCAGGCCTGGTCTAAGATTCGGGTCTACGTCGGACGTTTTGGAATGGAAATGATGACAAAAATCGAGGCAACGCTGTAGTTTGATGCAAATGCAGATAAAAAAAAAAACACAATCCCAAGTATCTGCTGGGAATATTGTTTCGACCACGTTATTAAAAAAGCATAACAGGAGATGGATGGTGGTGGTGCTCGGGGGTCAATTAGACCATAAGGCTGATTAAGTGTTTTCACTTCACCACAGTCAAATGTTTTAGCGTGACGTGTGCATGAGCCATGCGTGGGCGTATTCACTGTGTGTGTGTGTGTGTGTGTGTGTGTGAATAAGACCCCATATAATTAAGAACAGTTGGTCCATCAAGGAGATGGATGAGGTGGGCTGATCCCCCCCCTCACCTCCTCCCGCTGACTTTAATGGCCGAGCTCCATGTCAGGAATCAGAATAGGGAACACACATGCACACTTTTTCCTCCGTTGTGGTAAAGACACAATAATGTCTTTAAAATTAAAATTGTGCTATTAAAAAAAAAATGGTATCGAGGTCAAACAAATGCGTTCCGTGATGAAGTGAGCAGCCAAATATGATGCGCACACATTAGCATATTTCATTTTCCCCGCTGTGCGGAAAAAAAAAAAAAGAGGCCTTGCAACACAATCAGAGGCCGTCATTAAGCTCTGGAAGGTAAGGCGGCCTTGACCCGGTTGTGTAATTAACACTTTTTTTTTTTTTTTCATTAATTCCCATCACCTCGTCCCCCAACACCTCCTTCATTCATCGCCTCCCTCCCTCAAAGCAGCCATTTAATTAAGACGTGGCAACATGGCGTCATGAGGAGCCCAGGGAGAAAAGTCAAGCAATTAGGAGATGGAGCAAAGCAAACAAACGGCCGAGAAAGAGGAAAAGGGAGTGCGGGTGTCCACAAAATAAAGAAAGAAAAAAAAAAGGCAATTAGAGGACATGAGGTAAAGCAAGTGAAATTGTTATTTGTTTTGTGTCCAGCAATTAGTCTTAGCCCGACACCTTCTTTAATCCACTTTACCGTACCCTTGAAATGCACTTCACTTAAAAGCCGTTGACAAACGGCAGTTAGTGTTAAAGGCCTACTGAAAGCCACTACTAGTCTGATAGTTTATATATCAATGATGAAATCTTAACATTGCAACACATGCCAATACGGCCAGGGTTAACTTATAAAGTGCAATTTTAAATTTCCCGGGGAACTTCCGGTTCGAAACGCCTCTGAGGATGACGTATGCGCGTGACGTAGCCAGTAGAACACAGGTATGGCTTCCCCATTGAAGCCAATACGAAATAGCTGTTTTCATCTCATTCTGGATGTATTCTGGACATCCGTGTTGGTGAATCTGTTGCAATTTGTTCATTGCATTATGGAGAAAGAAGCTGAGCAAGCAAAGAAGAAAGCTGTCGGTGCGAAGCGGATATTTTGCGAGGGAAGTCAGCAACACAACACAGCCGGCGTTTGTTTACATTCCCGAAAGATGCAGTCAAGATCGAAGAACTCGGACAACAGAGACTCTAACCAGGAGGACTTTGATTTGGATACACAGACGCGATACCGTGAGTACGTAGCTGCGCTTCCAAACATTTGATCGCTTGCTATAACTAGCTCGAGCTAGTAGCTAGGAGCTAGGAGCTAGCATAACAAACACCTAGGTGTTTTTATGCGGGATTAATTTGTGGCATATTAAATATAAGCCTGGTTGTGTTGTGGCTAATAGAGTATATATATGTCTTGTGTTTATTTACTGTTGTAGTCATTCCCAGCTGAATATCAGGTCCCACCCGCGCGCTTCCAAACATTTGATTGCTTGCCCGTACGTGCGTGTCATGTATGTAACTTTGGTTGAATATATAAGTTTATGAACCTTGGGTTAGGTGAACGGTTCTTTGGGCTGAGTGATTGTGTGTGCTGTGCAGGTGTTTGAATTGTATTGGCGGGTTATATATACGGGATCCCGTCCATATAACCCGCTCGAGCTATAACTAGCTCGAGCTAGTAGCTAGGAGTTAGGAGCTAGCATAACAAACACCTAGGTGTTTTTACGCGGGATTAATTTGTGGCAAATTAAATATAAGCCTGGTTGTGTTGTGGCTACTGGAGTATATATATGTCTTGTGTTTATTTACTGTTGTAGTCATTCCCAGCTGAATATCAGGTCCCACCCGCCTCTCACAGCATCTTCCCTATCTGAATCACTTCCACTCCCCACTAGTCCTTCACTTGCACTATCCTCATCCACAAATCTTTCATCCTCGCTCAAATTAATGGGGAAATCGTCGCTTTCTCGGTCCGAATCTCTCTCACTTCATGCGGCCATCATTGTAAACAATAGGGAACTTTGCATATATGTTCAATTGACTACGTCACGCTACTTCCGGTAGGGGCAAGCCTTTTTTTTATCAGATACCAAAAGTTGCGATCTTTATCGTCGTTGTTTTATACTAAATCCTTTCAGCAAAAATATGGCAATATCGCGAAATGATCAAGTATGACACATAGAATAGATCTGCTATCCCCGTTTAAATAAAAAAATGTCATTTCAGTAGGCCTTTAAATTCATGTCAGCGTGACCAAGCGTATGCTGAACTAACACCAAACTCTCCACCAAACTCTCAGCGTCTGGTCCAGACGCAACCTGGACCAGACGGTGAGTCATCCGGTAAAGTGATGCAATATGTGTGTGCGTGTGTCTTTGTGCTTCTATCGGCGTGCGGTATACAGAGCGTGAAGGTCTTGAGGCGGCAGAGAGCATCCAACAAAAACAAGAAAAGAAAAAAAAACATTATGCAAGTGATATGAATCCTGAGTTGTACAAAGGCATTGTAGTGTTGTCCAGATACAGACAATGCCACAGCTTTGCCAGGCTGAGAATTATTAACCGTGTAGTTACATGTCCATGGTTTAATAGTATTGTTGATCTTCTGTCTATCCTTCCAGTCAGGGGTTTATTTATTTTGTTTCTATCTGCATTTGAGCCAGATGCTATCACGTTAGCTCAGTAGCTAAAGAGCTTCGTCGATGTATTGTCGTGGAGATAAAAGTCACTGTGAATGTCCATTTCGCGTTCTCGACTCTCATTTTCAAGAGGATATAGTATCCGAGGTGGTTTAAAATACAAATCTGTGATCCACAATAGAAAAAGGAGAGAGTGTGGAATCCAATGAGCCAGCTTGTACCTAAGTTACGGTCAGAGCGAAAACAGACATGTCTTGCACTGCATTCTAGTCCGTCACTCTAACGTTCCTCATCCACGAATCTTTCATCCTCGCTCAAATTAATGGGGTAATCCTCGCTTTCTCGGTCCGAATCGCTCTAGCTGCATTGAAAACAATAGGAAAATATGAGGAGGCGAACAACTGACTACGTCACGCTACTTCCGGTAGGGGCAAAGCTTTTTTTTATCAGACCAAAAGTTGCGAACTTTATCGTCGTTGTTCTATACTAAATCCTTTCAGCAAAAATATGGCAATATCGCGAAATGATCAAGTATGACACATAGAATGGATCTGCTATCCCCGTTTATATAAAAAAAATTCATTTCAGTAGGTCTTTAAATAAAATAGTGAACATACCAAACAACTTGTCTTTTATTGGTAAGTAAACAAACAAAGGCTCCTAATTTAGCTGCTGACATATGCAGTAACAAATTGTGTCATTTATCATTCTATTATTTTGTCAACATTATTAGCATTATTGGCAGAAAATGAATTATTAATCTACTTGTTCATTTACTGTTAATATCTGCTTATTTTCTCTTTTAACATGTTCTATCTACACTTCTGTTAAAATGTAATAATCACTTATTCTTCCGTTGTTTGATACTTTACATTAGTTTTGGATGATACCACAAATTTGGGTATCAATCCAATACCAGGTCGTTACAGGATCATACAATGGTCATATACAAAGTCCTCATGTGTACAGGAACATATTTCTTGAGTTTATAAACATAATATACATTCTTTTTAAACGAAAGAAGATGTTGTGATGCCAAAAAATATCGACATAATCATAATAGTATCGACTGGATACGCTCCTGTACTTGGTATCATTACAGTGGATGTCAGGTGTAGATCCACCCATGGTGTTTGTTTACATTGTGACGGCGGTGAGCTACGGTGTGTAGTGAAGCATGTTTAGCTATCCTGCAGGGATGATACTTGTAGGAAACTTACTTTGTTTGTGGTTAGCTCCGAGTTACAAAACCGCTTTATTATGAAGCTGAGATTATGTAATTTCACCTAATTGGGTTAAAAGTATTTTTTGCAAACCAGTAATTATAATCCGCAAATACTGTGCAGTTGTTGAGTGTCGGTGCTGTCTAGAGCTCGGCAGAGTAACCGTGTTATACTCTTCCATATCAGTAGGTGGCAGCCGGTAGCTAATTGCTTTGTCGATGTCGGGAACATGGTTTGTCGTGATCACAATATGCAGACGACAGCGGGAGGCAGCGTGCAGGTAAAGCAAAAATAAACAAAATGCGAGTGCCACTAAGAAAAGGCATTGAAGCTTAGGGAAGGCTATGTAAAACAAAACTAAAACTGAACTGGCTGCAAAGTAAACAAAAACAGAATGCTGGACGACAGCAAAGACTTACTGTGGAGCAGAGACGGCGTCCACAAAGTACATCCGTACATGACATGACAATCAACAATATCCCCACAAAGAAGGATAAAAACAACTGAAATATTCTGGATTGCTAAAACAAAGCAGGTGCGGGGAATAGCGCTCAAAGGAAGACATGAAACTTCTACAGGAAAATACCGACAAAACAGGAAAAAGCCACTAAAAGACAAGAAGTAAAACACTACACACAGGAAAACAGCATTAACTCCGAATAAGTCAGGGCGTGATGTGACAGGTGGTGACAGTACACCTACTTTGAGACAAGAGCTATATTGATGCATGCTTGGTTATGCTTTAAAGTCACATCCAACAATTACGACGACTTTTTACTGTCAGTATCAACTGCTGAGTTACATTTTTTAACGTTTTCTTATTGCCGAGAGCTCAAACCACTCGTAAACGTGTTTGTTTGTCTGTATGCGGAGTAAAACTATGGAACAAACTGGACTTACAACACAAGCAATGCCAAACTATTAATTGATTTAAACTATTATACAAACATGAGGTCTGGCTCAAAAATAGAGATGAGGGTCTTTAATTTGACCTGCTGTTGTACTCTGTCTCAAACATGTGCTCAATGTTTCCTTACCATTATTGCTAAGTTGTCTATTACCATTGTTGGTATGTTGTCTATTACCATTATTGCTATGTTGTCTGTTACCATTATTGCTATGTTGTCTGTTACCATTACTGCTATGTTGTCTATTACCATTATTGCTATGTTGTCTATTACCATTGTTGCTATGTTGTCTATTACCATTACTGCTATGTTGTCTGTTACCATTATTGCTATGTTGTCTATTACCATTATTGCTATGTTGTCTATTACCATTGTTGCTATGTTGTCTATTACCATTGTTGGTATGTTGTCTATTACCATTATTGCTTTGTTGTCTGTTACCATTATTGCTATGTTGTCTATTACCATTACTGCTATGTTGTCTATTACCATTATTGCTATGTTGTCTATTAGCATTGTTGGTATGTTGTCTATTACCATTATTGCTATGTTGTCTGTTACCATTATTGCTATGTTGTCTATTACCATTGTTGCTATGTTGTCTATTACCATTATTGCTATGTTGTCTATTACCATTATTGCTATGTTGTCTATTACCATTACTGCTATGTTGTCTATTACCATTGTTGGTATGTTGTCTATTACCCTTATTGCTATGTTGTCTATTACCATTATTGCTATGTTGTCTGTTACCATTATAGCTATGTTGTCTATTACCATTATTGCTATGTTGTCTATTACCATTACTGCTATGTTGTCTATTACCATTATTGCTATGTTGTCTATTACCATTACTGCTATGTTGTCTATTGCCATTGATGGTATGTTGTCTATTACCATTACTGCTATGTTGTCTATTACCATTATTGCTATGTTGTCTATTACCATTATTGCTATGTTGTCTATTACCATTGTTGCTATGTTGTCTATTACCATTACTGCTATGTTGTCTATTACCATTATTGCTATGTTGTCTATTACCATTATTGCTATGTTGTCTATTACCATTATTGCTATGTTGTCTATTACCATTATTGGTATGTTGTCTATTACCATTGTTGCTATGTTGTCTATTACCATTATTGATATGTTGTCTATTACCATTATTGCTATGTTGTCTATTACCATTATTGCTATGTTGTCTATTACCATTATTGCTATGTTGTCTATTACCCTATGTTGTATATTACCATTATTGCTATGTTGTCTATTACCATTGTTGCTATGTTGTCTATTACCGTTATTGCTATGTTGTCTATTACCATTATTGCTATGTTGTCTATTACCATTATTGCCATGTTGTCTATTACCATTGTTGCTATGTTGTCTATTACCATTACTGCTATGTTGTCTATTACCATTATTGCTATGTTGTCTATTACCATTATTTCTATGTTGTCTATTACCATTATTGCTATGTTGTCTATTACCATTATTGGTATATTCATTATTCCTACATTGTTGATACAAATTATTGTTACAGTGTAACAATTATTGTTACCTGTGGTAATGCCACCATGATACAACATTTGTATTATAATTCTTGAACAAAGTAAGAGTGAAACTCATGTGAATAATCCCTGAATGGAGAACTGGGGATGGGATTAAATCAATTATCTTCTTCCCACTCCCTTTCAGGCAAAACTGGACAATCATGCATTACATACTGTACACTACCTTTTGCACTATATTCATTTAGATTATTATGTGTTGGCAACTTTGTACTTTTTTATGTCATTGCCTGAAATAAATAAATAAATTAAATGAAAAAAATAATAAAAAAATGAAATGAACTAGTGTGGCTGAAACGGGGCTTAGGCCAAATAATTATTTGTTTAAGGGGTTATCCGGCTTAGTGTAGACCGGGGGTCGGCGAGCCGCATGCGGCTCTTTAGCGCCGCCCTAGTGGCTCTCTGGAGATTTTTCAAAAATGTATGAAGAATGGAAAAAGATGAGGGGAAAAAAAAAAATCAATTTTTTTGTTTTAGTATGGTTTCTGTAGGAGGACAAACATGACACAAACCTCCGTAATTGTTATAAATCACACTGTTTATATTAAATATGCTTCACTGATTCAAGTATTTGGTGAGCGCCGTTTTGTCCTACTTATTTTGGCGGTCCTTGAACTCACCGTATAGTCTGTTTACATGCATAACTTTCTCCGACTTTCTAGGACGTGTTTTATGCCACTTCTTTTTCTGTCTCATTTTGTCCACCACACTTTTAACCTTGTACATGAGTGCACAAAGGTGAGTTTTGTTGATGTTATTGACTTGTGTGGAGTGCTAATCAGACATATTTGGTCACTGCATGACTGCAAGCTAATCGATGCTAAAATGCTATTTAGGCTAGCTATATGTACATATTGCATCATTATGCCTCATTTGTAGCTATATTTGAGCTAATTTAGTTTCCTTTAAGTCCTCTTAATTAAATTTATATCTCATGACACATGTAATATGGCTTTTAATTTTTTGCGGCTCCAGACAGATTTGTTTTTGTTTTTTTTGGTCCAATATGGCTCTTTCAACATTTTGGGTTGCCGACCCCTGGTGTAGACATTGCCTTAGTCTGCAACTGGCCATGACGTAACGACGAGCAACTAAAGTAGTTTGATTTCACCAAATTTGGTACTAACCCTCGGCGTATACTTTAGCTGACTCGGTTGCAGCGGGTAGAGGGCAGGGGTATTTGGTACATTACCTGTTTGAGCGTCCTCTGGGACGTACAGCAGCTTGAAGTCCGAGGCTAAAAATGTGCTACTAAAATCCTTGATATACGACACTTTTCCTCGCGCTCCTTTCGTTTTAATCTGCTGAGACCACCAGGCACCGCGGCGGTTATAATTCAGAGAGAACAGGCCCACAGCGACAGCGGCGTTATTATTAGGATATGTAACAATAAATTGACGGATCTTCTACGCCGCTCGTGTTAAAGCCCCCATTCCTTTTTGCGCTCACTGCCGTTATTGTTCTCGGTGAAAAATAGTCTAAGTGATGTGCTGCTGATCCAGCCCAGAATGAACGTTTTTATCCTTATTTAGTTTTCAGAATAACGTTAAATGTCCCCCCCGACAGGAGGAAATGGCACCGATAAAAATGCGGCGTTTGATGTCTTTTACAATATTTACAATATCAGCTGTGACATAAAATGCTTGTAGAAGCCGTTTAATTGTGACGTCTAGACGGCCGACATGAACAAGTGCTGACAGTTATGCCCGGCCCGCACTGTTAACAGCCTGCAGTGAAGTAAACAATCTTTCACTGGACTAAATGACGGAGAGCAAATAACCGGAAGATAATGCCCCGTTTCCCTACTTTACAAATTGATGAGCGCGGAGAAGCTGAATGGATTGTGGCAGGGCTTCTTTCCACCCATCGAACGTGTCCTTCAAACCCCCCTAAACCAGGCCTCATTTTCGGTCCCATTTAGAAGGATATTTGGGTTGACAATGTCGTCACATTTGCAGGATTCACATGGCGCCGCGATATCACCGTGAAGTACAATGAATAGAGCGCTCGCCGGCATACAGACCGAGAACTGAATAGCACCTGATCATTAAGTCTAATTCCCTGCATTCAATCATGCCTTTTCTACCGCTTATCCTGCAAATGACACAGGTGAGCCGGAGTCTATTACTGATGACTTTGGGTGAGAAGCGTTGGTTGGTCGCCAGTTCATCACAATGAATATGTAGACATAGCGGAAATACGACCATATCACACCGATTCTCAAATCCCTTCACTGGCTTCCTGTTCCACTCAGGATTGAATACAAAGTCTCCCTACTAACCCACCAGTGCCTACATGGAAATGCCCTCCTCTACCTGAAAGAACTACTCACCCCCAAATCCTCCACTCCGGACAGGCTAACATCCTCCAACCTCCGAGGACAAAGCTACGAACAATGGGAGACCGGGTTTTTCTGCTCCGCCGCTCCCAGTCTATGGAACGCTCTCCCTGACCACCTGAGGGCACCACAAACTGTGGATGTTTTTAAAAAAGGCTTAAAAATCCTTCTTTTCAAAAAAAAGCCTTTTTTTTTAGATATATGCATACTAGGGGTGTGGGAAAAAATCGATTTGAATTCGAATCACAATTCTTACATTGTGCGATTCAGAATCGATTCTCATTTTTTAAAAATCAATTTTTATTTTATTTTATATATATATACACTACCGTTCAAAAGTTTGGGGTCACATTGAAATGTCCTTATTTTTTAAGGAAAAGCACTGTACTTTTCAATGAAGATAACTTTAAACTAGTCTTAACTTTAAAGAAATACACTCTATACATTGCTAATGTGGTAAATGACTATTCTAGCTGCAAATGTCTGGTTTTTGGTGCAATATCTACATAGGTGTATAGAGGCCCATTTCCAGCAACTATCACTCCAGTGTTCTAATGGTACAATGTGGTTGCTCATTGGCTCAGAAGGCTAATTGATGATTAGAAAACCCTTGTGCAATCATGTTCACACATCTGAAAACAGTTTAGCTCTTTACAGAAGCTACAAAACTGACCTTCCTTTGAGCAGATTGAGTTTCTGGAGCATCACATTTGTGGGGTCAATTAAACGCTCAAAATGGCCAGAAAAAGAGAACTTTCATCTGAAACTCGACAGTCTATTCTTGTTCTTAGAAATGAAGGCTATTCCACAAAATTGTTTGGGTGACCCCAAACTTTTGAACGGTAGTGTATATATATGTATTTTTTTTAAAATTAATCAATCCAACAAAACAATACACAGCAATACCATAACAATGCAATCCAATTCCAAAACCAAACCCGACCCAGCAACACTCAGAACTGCAATAAACAGAGCAATTGAGAGGAGACACAAACACGACACAGAACAAACCAAAAGTAGTGAAACAAAAATGAATGTTATCAACAACAGTATCAATATTAGTTACAATTTCAACATAGCAGTGATTAAAAATCCCTCATTGACATTATCATTAGACATTTATAAATGAACAATAGTGTCACAGTGGCTTACACTTGCATCGCATCTCATAAGCTTGACAACACACTGTGTCCAATATTTTCACAAAGATAAAATAAGTCATATTTTTGGTTCATTTAATAGTTAAAACAAATGTACATTATTGCAATCAGTTGATAAAACATTGTCCTTTACAATTATAAAAGCTTTTTACAAAAATATACTACTCTGCTTGCATGTCAGCAGACTGGGGTAGATCCTGCTGAAATCTATGTATTGAATGAATAAAGAATCCTTTTGAATCGAGAATCGTGTTGAATTGAAAAAAATCGATTTTGAATCGAATCGTGACCCCAAGAATCAATATTCAATCGAATCGTGGGACACCCAAAGATTGGCAGCCCTAATGCATACTAGTTCTAGCTTTTAGGCTGTTCTAGTTTTTATTTTTATTATCTTTTTATCTTTATTTTTTTAATACACTGTAGCACTTTGAGGTTGTTTACTCAATGTAAAGTGCTTTTTACAAATAAAATCAATTATTATTATTATTATATAGCCATCCACATTCTATTGGGAATTGTGTCAGTCATAGCCTTAAATATTATAACCCTATGAAACAAATTGCTCGGTAATACCATCATATGTTTCCTTGGCCATCTGCTGCATATTAAGTACCAGTAAGGAATGACATGTATCGTCAGGCTGCCTCAACAAAACTAAACTATATACGGGCAGCCCTCACTTTATATGTTCCGATATTTCATGGTTACAACTAGGGTTGTTCGGTATACCGGTATTAGTATAGTACCACAATACTAATGAATCATATTCGGTACTGTACCGCCTCTGAAAAGTACCGGTTTTGGAATATTATGCAAAAGCAACTTTTCTTACCTTCTGGTACCTGCTGATGTGTATTTAGGATCTGCATAAATCCTGCAAAATTGCGCACATCCGCCTTTGTAGTCCGTGAAAACACCGTAGTCGATAAGCTTCTTTTTTTTCCTTATCTTCTTTTTATGGGACATTCATCCTCTGCTGTTGCCATTTCTAATACAAAGTAGTGTAAAGTTCTTACTTATATCGGTCAGTAAACTCGCCATGAAAGCGCTAAAACATACCGGTGTAGTGAGTTGACATTATTCACCCAAGGAACTTTAGTTATTAGAGAGTTCCGGTCGGACAGTTTTTCACGGGCCTTGCTGTTGTTTCCGGATGAGGAGACGCTGCTCCGATATCGATTTAAGTAAAGTCTGAATGTCATTAAAACAGTTAGCTCCATCTTTTGACACTTCTTCCACTCCCGTCCTTGCACGCTACACCGCTACAACAAAGAAGATGCTGTCGAAGGTGAGCCACGTAAATAAGACCGCCCACAAAACGGCGCATCCTGAAGCGATTGTCAGAAAGCGACTTGAAGATGATCTGTAAAATATAATCTATGCAACATTTTGACCAAAGAACCCCCATTGCATGTTATGTAGACCACACAGTGTTTTACACTTACAAAATAAAATAAATATGACCCCTTTAATGCACCTTATAATCGGTTGTGCCTTTTGTATGAAAATAGACCTGACTAGCCCCGCTCATCGGCAGTGTGCCTTATAATCCGGTGCGTCTTATGGTCCAGAAAATACGGTAATTATTCTTATTTGTTTAATTATTTGAGTGTGAAGCAATGTGTTTACAACAATTGTGCATAACTCTAAGCATTAGCACCTTTGCTAATGTTAACAGCATGAGAAGCATGCAATATTACAACACTCTAAAGTACCAGATCCAATGGCAAATATGATCGAATCCAAGTTCACCATCTAAAAGTTGCCTAAATTACCGTATTTTCCAGACTATAAGGCACATTTAAAATCATTTTTTTTCCTCAAAACTCGACAGTGCGCCTTATATTCCGGTGCGCCTAATGTACGGTATAATTCTTGTTTTGCTTATCGACCTCGAAGCAATTTCATTTGGTACATGGTGTAATGATAAGTGTGACCAGTAGATGGCAGTCAAACAGGAGATACGTGGAGACTAGGGTTGTACGGTATACCGGTATTAGTATAGTACCGCGATACTAATGAATCATATTAGGTACTCTACCGCCTCTGAAAAGTACCGGTTTTGCAATATTATGCAAAAACAACTTTTCTTACCATCTGGTACCTGCTGATCTGTATTTGGGATCTGCATAAATCCTGAGAAATTGCACACATCCGCCTTTGTAGTCCGTGCTGGCATCATAGTTGATACGCTTCTTCTTTTTCTCTATCTTCTTGTTATGTGACATTCATCCTCCGCTGTTATCATTTCTAATATAAAGTAGTGTAAAGTTCTTACTTATATCTGTCAGTAAACTCACCATGAAAGCGCTAAAACATACCGGTGTAGTGAGTTTACATTATTCACCCAAGGAACTTTAGTTATTAGAGAGTTCCGGTCGGACGGTTTTTCACGGGCCTTGTTGTTGTTTCCGGATGAGGAAACGTTGATCCGTTATTGATTAAAGTAAAGTCTGAATGTCATTAAAACAGTTAGCTCCATCTTTTGACACTTCTTCCACTCCCGTCCTTGAACGCTACAACAAAGATGGCGGGGTGTAGACGCTGTCGAAGGTGAGCCACGTAAATAAGACCGCCTACAAAACGGCGCTTCCTGAAGCGACTGTCAGAAAGCGGATTAAACCTCTAAAGGCCTTAGTGGCCACATGCGTGAACAGCACCTTTTAGCTTGTATTTCCAAAATTGTGTACACTACCGAATCGGGGTCTTATGGCCGCTTATGTGGACACATATACTGCCATCTGGTGGTGTCAGAAGAGTATAATCCTCCACACGACACCTCCGCTCCAAACAGGCTAACCTCCTCCAACCTCCAAGGACAAAGCTACGAACTATGGGAGATCGGGCTTTCTGCTCCGCTGCTCCCAGTCTGTGGAACGCTCTCCCTGACCACCTGAGGGCACCTCAGACTGTGGATGCTTGAAAAAAAAAGGCTTAAAAACCCATCTTTTAAAAAAAGCCTTTTTATAGATATACATGCTGGTTCTAGCTATTGGGCTGTTTCTAGTTTTATATTTTATTTATTTTTATTATCTTTTATTATTATTATTATTATTACTATTTTCTTTTGCTTTTTTTTAACACCGTGGCACTTTGAGGTTGTTTGCTCAACGTAAAGTGCTTTTTACAAATAAAATCTATTATTATTATTATTATTAACATACAATGGAATTTGGAAAAAAAAGTGTACAAATAAGAATTAGCATGTCACTAAACATGAAGTACACGTACGTGTACTTATGGACTAAGTACGTCATATCAAAAGATGATTCTTAGTTTGTATTCTAATTAGGGTCCAATAAGCCCAAATAGCAAAGATGAATAAAAAAAGCATGTAAACAAACAGCTTGGGCTTTAAGAGGTTAAAGATGATCTGTAAAACATAATCTATGCAACATTTTGACCAAATAACCACCATTACATGTTATGTAAACCACACAAGATAGAAAAAAAATAAAATAATATGACCCCTTTAATGCGCCTTATAATCCGGTGCACCCTATGGTCTGGAAAATACGGTACGAGATCCAATGGCAAATATGATGGAGTCCAAGTTCACCATGTAAAAGTTGTCTAAAATTACTGTTTTTTGGTTTTGGTAGCTGGCGAAGGCTCCAATGAAACTAATGACGCTACTTTTTGAAAGTTGTACTTGGAAATACAAAACACCGATGGAAATGTGTTTAAAAAAAGAAGAAAAAAAAAAGGCAAATGAATGAAATATTCCAAGGAATAAAACAGATATGAGGTGATGGAGGCCATAAAAACTGGCAGCATATTTAGTAGCTGCGTGGGAGTGTGCCCGTGTATCGATCGCTCCCTCCCCTCCAGCAGCACAGCACCATCCCCCCCCTTTGCACTCGTTGGCTGAAAGCCTCCTCCCTCGGAGCACAGTGTTGCGAGCACCATGGAGCCGGGCCAAAGTGGACGTTTTGAGTGTGGGTTTGTCTACATGTGAGCGGAGAATCAATAGGACTTTTCTCGCTGTGTTTTTTAACTAAGCCGCACCGAGCGAGAACAGCTGTTAAACGATGATTGTTTATGGGGCCCAAACGTCATAAACAATAAAGAAGACGCTCGCTGATGTGCTTTTCCTGTTTAAACTCATTGCTGAGTCTTTAACTGCAGCAAAAAAAATAAAAAATTCAAATTAAAAAAATAGACATTTCTAACAAATAAATGTAGTCACATTCTAAAAATGTTTTTTATCCTCTTTTTCTCATTGAAACATTAGTTTTCTGTTTGGAAGGAAAACAGAAACCCTAGAAATCTCATGTGCACAATACAAATTTGTGCACATTTTTTTGTAGTTGTATTCCTATTTTATTATTGCAGGGTTTCCCACACATTCATTATTTGTGGCGGCCCGCCACGAAAGAATTACGTCCGCCACAAATAAAAAATAAAATAAAAAAAATTAAAAAAATGTATTAAATTTTTTTTTTTTTTTTTTTGTCCTCTCCAGCTTCTCAGGCAAATCATATAGTTGATGTAGATGCCCATATCGGCTGTTCAGATTTACTTTACAAAAGAGAAGTGTAGGATACTTCTCTTGTTGCCTTATTTGTATTTGACTTTATTAAATGTATTTATATTAGAAACACAACATGTGTATATAACAAAGGGTGCAAAGTCTGCAGGCAGTAGGAAACACATGGTTAAGTGTAGGGAGTAAAACTGATGGCAGTCTAAAGTTCAAGATTTTTGGAGCTCTTTGTTCAGTGGATCAGATGTTTGATGAAGCTCTGTGTCTATCTACCACCACTACTGTTTTCTGTTTATTTGTTACTGACTGTGGCAGGACACCTCTGCCTCTGTTTCACTTTATGTTCCTGGTAAATAATATGGTTGTAGTAGTAGGCTAAAGTTAAATTATTTAATATGCACTAATTAAAGGGGCAGAGCTTTGAGACATTTTAGCTTTTATATTTTATGAGATATATTTAAAGATTAAGATTAAAGATTAAAGTACCAATGATTGTCACACACACACTAGATGTGGTGAAATGTGTCCTCTGCATTTGACCCATCCCCTTGGGGAGCAGTGGGCAGCAGCGGCGCCGCGCCCGGGAATCATTTTGGTGATTTAACCCCCAACTCCAACCCTTTGTTGCTGAGTGCCAAGCAGGGAGGTTATGGGTCCCATTTTTATAGTCTTTGGTATGACTCGGCTGGGATTTGAACTCCAACCTACCGATCTCAGGGCGGACACTCTAACCACTATTTTTTGTAAGAACCACAATTAATAAATATATTTCAGTGAATAACTTATTGTTCAAATCTGTATATAAATATGTACATAAAGTGTTGTAATTATATTGTAAAATGGATGGATGGATGGATGGACGTTTAAAACAAAACTGTCATTATTAATTAGTAAGTATACATTTTTTGAGCCTTTTTAGAGAAAATCAAATCATTGTAGTAAATTATGCAAATTACTCGATGATGTCATGGTGGCCACGCCCCCACAGGTATCTTGGCAGTCTATGGGAAACACTGTATTGTTATTATTTAACAATTATTTTTTGTATCATTACTACTATTGTTTTTTTTTGTGTCACTTTTGATATGGTTTTGTCATGATTTACTAGCTTTTTTATTTTATTTTTTTATTTATTTATTTTTTGTTGTATTGTTTTGCATCTGATCAAGCCCAGTGACTTTCTTTTTTCTTTTTTAAGTGTGAACGGTGGAGAGGTCCTCGGGAGGCGATCTTGTGATCACTTCCTGAGGATCCTTGATGGCGAGGAATATTCATCCATCTTGCTATGGTCTGGATAGCCTGCTGATCCTGATCCTGGGTATTTTTTCTAATGTCTATACTGTAAACCTTTGAGTTGTTAAAGTCCAAGTGCACCTCTCTCCTCAAGTGTGCATGTGAGTGTGTATGAGTGGATGTGTGCCTGTATGAAGGGTTGGCGTGAGCAAAGTATGACTGTTAAATGTGATTTTAACTGTAAAATGCAATAAAATATATTTGAAAATAAAAAAAAAAAAAGGTTTTTATCCTCTTTTTCTCATTGCAACATTAGTTTTCTGTTTGGAAGAAAAAAAGAAACCCTAGAAATGAGAGCAGCGATGATCAATACAAGAGGTAATGTACTTGATGGATGACTGTTTGAAATAATTATTTGTTATAGCACAACTGTTGATGAATAGGCCATTTTTTTTATTTTTTCCCCCCAATCTGTGATGTATTGTTGTGATGAATACGTGTCAGAAAAAATGAAGTTCCTTGAAGATTTGCGCAAAAGCCAAATTACATTTATTAGCTTGCCATCACAGACAAAAAGCAGCGAATCTTCACAATGTATGACTGAAAAAAGCATTTGTTTCCAATCACATACACTCTTGTCCAGCAGTTCTAGACAGCAGTTTAGCAATTACATGATACCCTATTTTTCAGACTATAAGGCGCACTTAAAATCCTTTCATTTTCTCAAAACTCGACAGTGTGCCTTATAACCCGGTGCGCCTAATGTACGGAATCATTCTGGTTGTGCTTACCGACCTCGAAGCAATTTTATTCGGTACTTGGTGAAATGATAAGTGTGACCAGTAGATGGCAGTCACACATAAGAGATGTGTGTAGACTACGATATGACTCAAGTAATCAACACCAAAATTGTATATGTTCCATTGAAAATATAGAACATTACACACGGCGCTCAAAAATCCATCAAAATGTTTTAGTACGACTTTGGTAAGCTATGAAGCCATGTTGATGTATATATGCTGTGTGCACTAACATACAAAAATGGAAATAATGATATTCCGCATACGTAAGTAACCAAAGGAAGAGCCTTATAGATATATCATTAATAATTACATGTAATTCATTTAGAATATGTAATAAAGATGTATAAATAATCCAATGGTAGCCCCTGAATCATAATAGAATTTTGGGTTCCCCAAATATTCCTACCTCTAATAATAACAACAGTACTAAATAAAAAAGTATTACTAATAACTAATAGTACTTTTCAGACTATAAGGCGCACTTAAAATCCTTTCATTTTCTCAAAACTCAACAGTGCGCCTTATAACCCGGTGCGTCTAATGTACGGAATAATTTTGGTTGAGCTTACCGACCTCGAAGCTAGTTTATTTGGTACGTGGTGTAATGATAAGTGTGACCAGTAGATGGCAGTCACACATAAGAGATACGTGTAGACTGCAATATGACTCAAGTAGGGATGTCCGATAATGGCTTTTTGCCGATATCCGATATTCCGATATTGTCCAACTCTTTAATTACCGATACCGATATCAACCGATACCGATATCAACCGATATATGCAGTCGTGGAATTAACACATTATTATGCCTAATTTGGACAACCAGGTATGGTGAAGATAAGGTCCTTTTTAAAAAAATTAGTAAAATAAGATAAATAAATTAAAAACATTTTCTTGAATAAAAAAGAAAGTACAACAATATAAAAACAGTTACATAGAAACTAGTAATGAATGAAAATTAGTAAAATTAACTGTTAAAGGTTAGTACTATTAGTGGACCAGTCATGTGGGCTTACGGACTGTATCCCTTGCAGACTGTATTGATATATATTGATATATAATGTAGGAACCAGAATATTAATAACAGAAAGAAACAACCCTTTTGTGTGAATGAGTGTAAATGGGGAAGGGAGGTTTTTTGGGTTGGTGCACTAATTGTAAGTGTATCTTGTGTTTTTTATGTTGATTTAATAAAAAAAATAAATAAAAAAAAAAACAAATAAAAAAAACCCGATACCGATAAAAAAAAAAACGATACCGATAATTTCCGATATGACATTTTAACGCATATATCGGCCGATAATATCGGACATCTCTAGACTCAAGTAATCAACACCAAAATGTTATATGTTCCATTGAAAATATAGAACATTACACACGGCGCTCAAAAATCCATCAAAATGTTTTAGTACGACTTTGGTAAGCTATGAAGCCATGTTGATGTATATATGCTGTGTGCACTAACATACAAAAATGGAAATAATGCTATTCCACATACGTAAGTAACCAAAGGAAGAGCCTTATAGATATATCATTAATAATTACATGTAATTCATTTAGAATATATAATAAAGATGTATAAATAATCCAATGGTAGCCCCTGAATCATAATAGAATTTTGGGTTCCCCAAATATTCCTACCTCTAATAATAACAGTACTAAATAAAAAAGTATTACTAATAACTAATAGTACTTTTCAGACTATAAGGCGCACTTAAAATCCTTTCATTTTCTCAAAACTCAACAGTGCGCCTTATAACCCGGTGCGCCTAATGTAAGGAATAATTTTGGTTGTGCTTACCGACCTCGAAGCTATTTTACTCGGTACTTGGTGAAATGATAAGTGTGACCAGTAGATGGCAGTCACACATAAGAGATACGTGTAGACTACGATATGACTCAAGTAATCAACACCAAAATTGTATATGTTCCATTGAAAATATAGAACATTACACACGGCGCTCAAAAATCTATCAAAATGTTTTAGTACGACTTTGGTAAGCTATGAAGCCATGTTGATGTATATATGCTGTGTGCACTAACATACAAAAATGGAAATAATGCTATTCCGCATACGTAAGTAACCAAAGGAAGAGCCTTATAGATATATCATTAATAATTACATGTAATTCATTTAGAATACATAATAAAGATGTATAAATAATCCAATGGTAGCCCCTGAATCATAATAGAATTTTGGGTTCCCCAAATATTCCTACCTCTAATAATAACAACAGTACTAAATAAAAAAGTATTACTAATAACTAATAGTATTTTTCAGACTATAAGGCGCACTTAAAATCCTTTCATTTTCTCAAAACTCAACAGTGCGCCTTATAACCCGGTGCGCCTAATGTACGGAATCATTCTGGTTGTGCTTACCGACCTCGAAGCTAGTTTATTTGGTACATGGTGTAATGCTAAGTGTGACCAGTAGATGGCAGTCACACAAGAGATAGGTGTAGACTGCAATATGATGGCAGTCACACATAAGAGATACGTGTAGACTGCAATATGACTCAAGTATTCAACACCAAAATGTTCCATTGAAAGTATAGAACATTACACACGGCGCTCAAAAATCTATCAAAATGTTTTAGTACGACTTTGGTAAGTTACGAAGCCGCACCGCTTGATGAATTGTACTGTGCTTCAACATACAAGTATTATTATGGTGTGTGTATAAGGTAAGACATATTATCTGGTGTTTTGTTTCGCAATATTATGCAAAAGCAACTTTTCTTACCCTCTAGTACCTGCTGATCTGTATTTGGGATCTGCATAAGTCCTGAAAATGTGCACACATCCGCTTTTGCAGTCCATAAGCGTCTTCTTTTTCTGTATCTTCTTATGTGACATTCATCCTCCGCTGTTGCCATTTCTAATATAAAGTAGTGTAAAGTTCTTACTTATATCTGTCAGTAGACTAGCTATCAAAGCGCTGAAAACTGTAGTGAGTTTACATTATTCACCCACGGAACTTTAGTTATTAGAGAGTTACAGTCGGACGTTTATTCACGGGACACATTTCTGGCACTGTTGTTGCACTAGTGAGCCTCGGATGAGGAGATGCTGCTCCGTTATTGATTGAAGTAAAGTCTGAATGTCATTAAAACAGTTAGCGCCATCTTTTGACACTTCTTCCACTCCCGTAATATAACAAAGATGACGGAGAAAAAGAAGCTGCCGAAGGTCTTCAACTGGATCAGAATTCACTTAACCGATACGATGCGGTACATGAAGCGAGGTGAACACAACCTACACCTCGAAAAATATGTTGCAGCGTACCCCAGGGATCAATACTAGGACCGCAATTGTTCTGTCTCTATATAAACACCATTTGTAACGCTGCAAAGGACGTACCGTATTTTTCAGAGTATAAGGCACTATTCTATTCCTATGCTTTGAACTCCGCGGCTTATAAAATGGTGCGGCAAATTTATGATTTTTTCTCTCCGCTAACGGCCATGATGTTTCAAATTCAACAAGTAGTTTTCAACACCAACAGACACTGAAAAGGTATTTTTGCTCGTGCTATGGTGCCATCTTTTAGACGAGTTTGCTCACTGCAGGTGCTGCAGGTTAAAAATGTAATTCCTGTTCCGTGTTTTGAACCGAGAGCATATGCTGTTTTATCTATTTGTCTATAGCGTTTTTTTGCTGGAAAGTTTTCTTTATCACTTTAAACAGCATTTGTAAGTTTTACAAAATAACTAAAACAATTCACACTTATGAAAACCGTCCCGTGAGTGATTTCTGTAGGAGTGTTTTTATGCATGTGCTATTGTAATGCAATCAAGCTAGTGTCGTTAGCAATAGCGAATATGCTAACATGTTTATGAGTGTCTGTGTTAGTATTATTGTCTCACAACAGCATTATTTTTGTGTTGTTTCAGTTTTACAAAGTAAGTTCACCAAAACGCCACCGTGGAGTTATTGAGTCTGTTTAGCTGATTGGAGAGCTAGCTTCCGCAGCCAGTGGGTCCATGACGATAACTTCTGTTTTGTTTGATCAGCCGTTTTACTGCCATGTGACAGGCAGCATTTGTAAGCATTTGCAAAGATTGTAAATAAATATTTACAAAATATGTATATGTACCGTATTTTTCGGACTATAAGTCACAGTTTTTTTCATAGTTTGGCCGTTTGGTGTGAAATTATTAACACATTAGCGTAAAATATCAAATAATATTATTTAGCTCATTCACGTAAGAGACTAGACGTATAAGATTTTATGGGATTTAGCGATTAGGAGTGACAGATTGTTTGGTAAAGGTATAGCATGTTCTATATGTTATAGTTATTTGAATGACTCTTACCATAATATGTTACGTTAACATACCAGGCACCTTCTCAGTTGGTTATTTATGCCTCATATAACGTACACTTATTCAGCCTGTTGTTCACTATTCTTTATTTATTTTAAATTGCCTTTCAAATGTCTATTCTTGGTGTTGGGTTTTATCAAATACATTTCCCCAAAAAATGCGACTTATACTCCAGTGCGACTTATATATGTTTTTTCCCTTCTTTGTTATGCATTTTTGGCCGGTGTGACTTACACTCCGGAGCGACTTATACTCCGAAAAATACAGTAGCTTAAAGTTTAAGGCAAGTTTAATTGCAAAACAAAACACCGGGTAATATGTCTGCTAATAGGTGCCATTTTGCGGTCCTTATACACACACCATAATAATACTCGTATGTTTAATGCGCCAACAATCCATCAAGCGGTGCGGCTTCATAGCTTACCAAAGTCGTACTAAAAACATTTTCGCAGATTTTTGAGCGCTGTGTGTAATGTTCTATATTCTCAATGGAACATTTAAAGTTTTGGTGTTGTTTACTGCCGTCATCTTGCAGTCTACACGTATCTCTTATGTATGACTGCCATCTACTGGTCACACTTATCATTACACATGTTGAAAAGAGAAACTGGAAATTGTAATGTATCATGTTGTATGCTTGCATGTTCGTAATAAACTCAAACTCAACTCAACAATTTACCTGATAAAATTGCTTCGAGGTCGGTAAGCACAACCAAAACTATTCCGTACATTAGGCGCACCGTCGATTTTTGAGAAAATGAACGGATTTTAAGTGCGCCTTATAGTCCGAAAAATATGGTACATGAATACCGTATTTTTCGGACTATAAGTCGCAGTTTTTTTCATAGTTTGGCCGGGGGTGCGACTTATACTCAGGAGCGACTTATGTGTGAAATTATTAACACATTAGCGTAAAATATCAAATAATATTATTTAGCTCATTCACGTAAGAGACTAGACGTATAAGATTTCATGGGATTTAGCGATTAGGAGTGACAGATTGTTTGGTAAAGGTATAGCATGTTCTATATGTTATAGTTATTTGAATGACTCTTACCATAATATGTTACGTTAACATACCAGGCACGTTCTCAGTTGGTTATTTATGCCTCATATAACGTACACTTATTCAGCCTGTTGTTCACTATTATTTATTTATTTTAAATTGCCTTTCAAATGTCTTTTCTTGGTGTTGGCTTTTATCAAATACATTTCCCCAAAAAATGCGACTTATGCTCCAGTGCGACTTATATATGTTTTTTCCCTTCTTTATTATGCATTTTTGGCCGGTGTGACTTATACTCCGGAGCGACTTATACTCCGAAAAATACAGTAGCTTAAAGTTTAAGGCAAGTTTAATTGCAAAACAAAACACCGGGTAATATGTCTGCTAATAGGTGCCATTTTGCGGTCCTTATACACACACCATAATAATACTCGTATGTTTAATGCGCCGACAATCCATCAAGCGGTGCGGCTTCATAGCTTACCAAAGTCGTACTAAAAACATTTTCGCAGATTTTTGAGCGCTGTGTGTAATGTTCTATATTCTCAATGGAACATTTAAAGTTTTGGTGTTGTTTACTGCCGTCATCTTGCAGTCTACACGTATCTCTTATGTATGACTGCCATCTACTGGTCACACTTATCATTACACATGTTGAAAAGAGAAACTGGAAATTGTGATGTATCATGTTGTATGCTTGCATGTTCGAAATAAACTCAAACTCAACTCAACTCAACAATTTACCAAATAAAATTGCTTTGAGGTCGGTTAGCACAACCAAAACTATTCCGTACATTAGGCGCACCGTCGATTTTTGAGAAAATGAACGGATTTTAAGTGCGCCTTATAGTCCGAAAAATATGGTACATGAATACCGTATTTTTCGGACTATAAGTCGCAGTTTTTTTCATAGTTTGGCCGGGGGTGCGACTTATACTCAGGAGCGACTTATGTGTGAAATGATTAACACATTAGCGTAAAATATCAAATAATATTATTTAGCTCATTCACGTAAGAGACTAGACGTATAAGATTTCATGGGATTTAGCGATTAGGAGTGACAGATTGTTTGGTAAACGTATAGCATGTTCTATATGTTATAGTTATTTGAATGACTCTTACCATAATATGTTACGTTAACATACCAGGCACGTTCTCAGTTGGTTATTTATGCCTCATATAACGTACACTTATTCAGCCTGTTGTTCACTATTCTTTATTTATTTTAAATTGCCTTTCAAATGTCTATTCTTGGTGTTGGGTTTTATCAAATACATTTCCCCAAAAAATGCGACTTATACTCCAGTGCGACTTATATATGTTTTTTCCCTTCTTTGTTATGCATTTTTGGCCGGTGTGACTTATACTCCGAAAAATACAGTAGCTTAAAGTTTAAGGCAAGTTTAATTGCAAAACAAAACACCGGGTAATATGTCTGCTAATAGGTGCCATTTTGCGGTCCTTATACACACACCATAATAATACTCGTATGTGTAATGCGCCGACAATCCATCAAGCGGTGCGGCTTCATAGCTTACCAAAGTCGTACTAAAAACATTTTCGCAGATTTTTGAGCGCTGTGTGTAATGTTCTATATTCTCAATGGAACATTTAAAGTTTTGGTGTTGTTTACTGCCGTCATCTTGCAGTCTACACGTATCTCTTATGTATGACTGCCATCTACTGGTCACACTTATCATTACACATGTTGAAAAGAGAAACTGGACATTGTAATGTATCATGTTGTATGCTTGCATGTTCGTAATAAACTCAAACTCAACTCAACAATTTACCTGATAAAATTGCTTCGAGGTCGGTAAGCACAACCAAAACTATTCCGTACATTAGGCGCACCGTCGATTTTTGAGAAAATGAACGGATTTTAAGTGCGCCTTATAGTCCGAAAAATATGGTACATGAATACCGTATTTTTCGGACTATAAGTCGCAGTTTTTTTCATAGTTTGGCCGGGGGTGCGACTTATACTCAGGAGCGACTTATGTGTGAAATTATTAACACATTAGCGTAAAATATCAAATAATATTATTTAGCTCATTCACGTAAGGGACTAGACGTATAAGATTTCATGGGATTTAGCGATTAGGAGTGACAGATTGTTTGGTAAAGGTATAGCATGTTCTATATGTTATAGTTATTTGAATTACTCTTACCATAATATGTTACGTTAACATACCAGGCACGTTCTCAGTTGGTTATTTATGCCTCATATAACGTACACTTATTCAGCCTGTTGTTCACTATTCTTTATTTATTTTAAATTGCCTTTCAAATGTCTTTTCTTGGTGTTGGCTTTTATCAAATACATTTC
The DNA here is from genome assembly GCF_033978785.1 of Entelurus aequoreus. Classification (NCBI taxonomy): domain Eukaryota; kingdom Metazoa; phylum Chordata; class Actinopteri; order Syngnathiformes; family Syngnathidae; genus Entelurus; species Entelurus aequoreus. The sequence goes on along the minus strand of NC_084750.1, from coordinate 21,161,320 downwards.
CCCCAAAAATTCGACTTATGCTCCAGTGCGACTTATATATGTTTTTTTCCTTCTTTATTATGCATTTTCGGCCGGTGCGACTTATACTCCGAAAAATACGGTATATACGCGGCTTATGGAACGGCTAACATTTGTAAAAATATTTATCCTAAAATTTGGTGGGTGCAGCTACTCTACAGCCCGGAAAGTACAGAAATACCATTTGCGGGGGATATGACCACATTTTGATCAGGAGAGAACCCACCAAAGCTAATAAAAATAACATATAATAAATAGTACAACAGTAGGAGAGAATATCAAACACAAAAACTTTTGACGGAGTCGACATTGACAGGGTGAACAAAATAATAATACATCTAGGTGAAATAATAGATACAATGAACTGGGAAACTCGTACAAATATGCAACATCAAGTGGCAATAAATACTTCATGAATGAATAAAACAAGATATGTATCAGTAGCACAAGTGCACAGCATACTCAGGGCTTTGAATTGATAGCGACTGAACTGATCAGGTTGTCTGAGAAGACGTCGGGGTTCTCATCCCAGCTCATCTCATCAGTTAATGTTTAAAGCCTAGATAGGACAGCTCTAGTTGGATGAAAGGAGAAATATGTTCTAAGACGACCTGAGCAGTCCGGTTGCTATCGATCCAAAGCCCTGAGAAGACAACGGCCTGGATGATTGAGACTATCAAGACCTGCCAGGATTACACTTCTCGCACAAAGTCAGCTGGGATAGACTTCAACTCGCTCTAACGAGGACGAGACATCGGATGGATGGATAGTTGGAGTTGGTTTTGCCAACACCACCATCGATGTGAGATTCTTTGTAAAACTGAGAGAAAAAAAAAGGGAAAATAAAATAAACATTCAGCTCAGTTTGAGACAATTGTATGGCATCAAAACGGTGCCAAAATGTTTGCCTGATTGCCACTTAGGGTTGGGCATTGAATAGACGGCCAAGCAACATCCCTCCATTCTGATTGGTCATTTTAAATGCCTACGGTCTGTATCTTTTTAAAAAAATCCCCAAAACTGCCATACTGTCGAGGTGACTTTTCTGGTTTGATCGGCAACTAATTCGCTGTCTGCAGCACTTATTTGTACTTTTCTCTTCTCACTCCATGTAGAGAATCAACAGCGAGACAGCGAAATGGCTCAACTAAACTTGTTACCGTTACATGATTGGCTGTTAGTGTCCCTCCCATTGCTAAGTCATCGCTTCCTCTTTTGCTACATTACCAAACAAAAAAAATCTATATGTATCTATATATACACATACACACATACAAACAGTATATAAATATATAATATTTAGCTGTCTTTGTATATATATATATATATATATATATATATATATATATATACACTACCGTTCAAAAGTTTGGGGTCACATTGAAATGTCCTTATTTTTGAAGGAAAAGCACTGTACTTTTCAATGAAGATAACTTTAAACTAGTCTTAACTTTAAAGAAATACACTCTATACATTGCTAATGTGGTAAATGACTATTCTAGCTGCAAATGTCTGGTTTTTGGTGCAATATCTACATAGGTGTATAGAGGCCCATTTCCAGCAACTATCACTCCAGTGTTCTAATGGTACAATGTGTTTGCTCATTGGCTCAGAAGGCTAATTGATGATTAGAAAACCCTTGTGCAATCATGTTCACACATCTGAAAACAGTTTAGCTCGTTACAGAAGCTACAAAACTGGCCTTCCTTTGAGCAGATTGAGTTTCTGGAGCATCACATTTGTGGGGTCAATTAAACGCTCAAAATGGCCAGAAAAAGAGAACTTTCATCTGAAACTCCACAGTCTATTGTTGTTCTTAGAAATGAAGGCTATTCCACAAAATTGTTTGGGTGACCACAAACTTTTGAACGGTAGTGTATATCTATATATATATATATATATATATATATATGTATATATATATATATATAGGGACGGCGTGGCGAAGTTGGTAGAGTGGCCGGGTCAGCAATCGGAGGGTTGCTGGTTACTGGGTTCAATCCCCACCTTCTACCATCCTAGTCACGTCCGTTGTGTCCTTGGGCAAGACACTTCACCCTTGCTCCTGATGGGTGCTGGTAGCGCCTTGCATGGCAGCTCCCTCCATCAGTGTGTGAATGTGTGTGTGAATGGGTGAATGTGGAAATACTGTCAAAGCGCTTTGAGTACCTTGAAGGTAGAAAAGCGCTATACAAGTATAACCCATTTATCATTTATTATATATATATATATATATATATATACACACATATATATATATATATATATATATATATATATATATATATATATATATATATATATATATATATATATATATATATATATATATATATACATACATATAACCCATTTATCATTTATTATATATATATATATATATATACACACATATATATATATATATATATATATATATATATATATATATATATATATATATATATATATATATATATATATATATATATATATATCCACATATATATATATATATATATATATATATATATATATATATATATATATATATATATATATATATATATATATATATATATATATATATATATATATATATATATATATATATATATATATATATATATCTACTGGCTGCCACAACAACTTCCAGTCAGGATTTCGACCTCTTCATAGCACAGAGACGGCCCTTCTTAAAGTTATAAATGACATCCGTCTAAACACAGACTCTGGCAAAACTTCAGTATTAATGCTTTTGGACCTCAGTGCTGCATTTGACACTGTCGACCACTCAATACTTTTGGACAGGTTGGAAAACTGGGTGGGGATCTCAGGCACAGTTTTAAGCTGGTTCAAGTCATATCTACAAGATAGGAACTATTTTGTTTCCATTGGTGACTTTGTATCAGAACCAACCAACGTAACGTGTGGAGTCCCCCAAGGTTCAATCTTGGGGCCGACTTTATTTAACATCTATATGCTCCCACTAGGACAAATCATGTAAAATAATAACATTGACCATCATTGCTATGCCGATGACACCCAAATCTATGTAGCGCTATCACCAAATGACTATCGCCCCATAGATCTTCTGTGCCAGTGCATTGAGCAAGTCAAACACTGGATGTGCCAAAATTTCCTACAACTAAATGAAGATAAAACTGAGATAATTGTTTTTGGTGCTAAAAAAGAAAGGTTTAAAGTCATCCAACACCTTCAATCACTGTCCCTGAAAACCTCAAATAAAGCCAGAAATCTTGGGGTTATTTTAGATTCTGATTTACATTTCGACAGTCACATCAAATCAGTAACAAAATCGGCCTACTATCACCTCAAAAATGTAAAAAGACTTAGAGGGCTCATGTCAGCTCAAGACTTAGAAAAACTTGTACATGCCTTTATTACCAGTAGGCTAGACTATTGTAATGGTCTCCTTGCAGGTCTTCCCAAAAAAACTGTCAGGCAGCTACAGCTTGTTCAGAACGCTGCTGCTAGAGTTCTAACAAAGACCAAAAAATGTGAGCACATTACACCAATTCTTAAATCCTTACATTGGCTCCCTGTACATCAGAGAATAGATTTCAAAATCCTCCTGCTCACATATAAATCACTACATGGTCTAGGGCCCAAGTATATCACTGATATGCTCCCACTATATACGCCCTCTAGATCACTAAGATCTTCTGAGACCAATCTGTTAGCGGTTCCAAGAGTAAACTCAAATCAAGGGAGATCATCATTCAGTCACTATGCAACACATAGCTGGAATAAACTTCCTGAAGATGTCAGACTCTCCCCAACTCTCACTACTTTTAAAACTAGACTGAAGACTTTTATGTTCACCTTAGCTTTCAGCTAAATCTTTTAATCTTTTAACTTTTAACGTCTGCACTGTTTTTATTTTTATTGTCTGCATTTTAATTTTGCTTTTATTTTCTTTCATTTCACTTTGTTGTCTGTGAAGCACTTTGAGTCTGCCTTGTGTATGAAAAGCGCTATACAAATAAAGTTGCCTTGCCTATATATATATATATATATGTGTGTATATATATATATATATAATACATGATAAATGGGTTATATGTATGTATATATATATATATATATATATATATATATATATATATATATATATATATATATATATATATATATATATGTATATATATATATATATATATATATATATATATATATATATATATATATATATATATATGTGGATATATGTATATATATATATATATATATATATATATATATATATATATATATATATATATATATATATATATATATATATATATATATATATATATATATATATATATGTGGATATATATATATATATATATGTGGATATATGTATATATATATATATATATATATATATATATATATATATATATATATATATATATGAGTGTCCGCCCTGAGATCGGTAGGTTGGAGTTCAAATCCCAGTCGAGTCATACCAAAGACTATAAAAATGGGACCCATAACCTCCCTGCTTGGCACTCAGCAACAAAGGGTTGGAGTTGGGGGTTAAATCACCAAAATGATTCCCGGGCGCGGTGCCGCTGCTGCCCACTGCTCCCCAAGGGGATGGGTCAAATGCAGAGGACAAATTTCACCACATCTAGTGTGTGTGTGACAATCATTGGTACTTTAATCTTTAATATATATATATATATATATATATATATATATATATATATATATATATATATATATATATATATATATATATATATATATATATATATATATATATATATATATATATATACATATATATATATATACATAGACACACAGTACAGGCCAAAAGTTTGGACACACCTCATTCAATGTGTTTTCTTTATTTTCAAGACTTTTTACCTTGTAAATTGTCACTGAAGGCATCAAAACTATGACACCTGTGAAGTGAAAACCCTTTCAGGTGACTAACTCTTGAAGCTCATGGAGAGAATGCCAAGAGTGTGCGAAAAAGTAATCAGAGCAAAGGGTGGCTATTTTGAAGAAACTAGAATATAAAACATGTTTTCAGTTATTTCACATTTATTTTGTTAAGTACATAACTCCACATGTGTTCATTCATAGTTTTAATGACAATCTACAATGTAAATAGTCATGAAAATAAAGAAAACACTTTGAATGAGAAGGTGTGTTCAAACTTTTGGCCTGTACTGTATATACATGATAAAAAAAATGTTATATGTCTATCGCGGTATATATTGTTATTATTTTGTCGGCCCAGCCCTAGGTTGTAGTTAATGATTTTTGACATGTGCACATGATGATGACATCATAATAAACGGTAAGGTCATCGATTAATAGGTGGTAGTAGTCAACATGTATATTAGATGACAAAATATACTACCCATCCATTTTCAACCGATCATAGAGTGTTTTTTTTTTACCTTGGACTGTTTTGAGGCCATACAATTCCCACCGAAAATAACGTATTAATTTCATTTTGCCCGACGTTTTTCTCGCCGAATCCATTGGCAGGACGAAGCACATTCGGAGGGTGTTTAACATTTGTAGGTTAAGCACTCAAAGTCGCCGCCATCTGTATGCTGCACATCCCCAGCTTCCACTCACTGTCTGGCCCCTTTCTTGGAACAAATATCCTGATTATGCAAACGGCAGGCCTCTGTATGCTTGACTGAGCTATATTAAAAACTCGGTCTCCGCTTGGCCCTGCGCGCGCGCACACACACACACGCACACACACACAGACACACGTTTGTGTTTCATGCACTCACAACCATTCAATAGCTTTGTGTCCCTCACACAGCCCAACGTCCTTGTTACCACGTTCCTGCCTGTAGCTCATCAGCGACTTGTCCTCACACACACAGGGTCAACCGCGATACTAATGAATCATATTTGGTACTATACCGCCTCTAAAAACTACCGGTCCCCGCACCCCACGTCGTGTGATGGTTGGGTTTACGAGCAGAGGAGCATGTTCGGCAGCGCACAATCACAGAGTACTTACAAGCAGACACAGTGTGCAGACAGAAAAGGGAGAACGGACGCATTTTGGCTTAAAAACTAACGATAAAGGTGAAGTTATAACACTGAAACGCCTACCAGAAGAGGTGCTTTAAAGGTCTACTGAAAGCCACTACTACCGACCACGCAGTCTGATAGTTTATATATCAATGATGAAATCTTAACATTGCAACACGGCCGGGTTAACCTATAAAATGCAATTTTAAATTTCCCGCTAAACTTCCGGTTGAAAACTCCTTTGGAGGATGACGTATGCGCGTGACGTAGCCAGTGAAACAGAGGTATGGCTCCCCCATTCAAGCCAATACAAATTAGCTCTGTTTTCATCTCATTATTCCACAGTATTCTGGACATCTGTGTTGGTGAATCTGTTGCAATTTGTTCATAGCATTATGGAGAAAGAAGCTGAGCAAACAAAGAAGAAAGTTGTCTGTGCGAAGCGGAGTATTTTGCGAGGGAAGTCAGCAACACAACACAGCCGGCGTTTCATTGTTTACATTCCCGAAAGATGCAGTCAAGATCGAAGAACTCGGACAACAGAGACTCTTACCAGGAGGACTTTGACTTCGATACACAGACGCCTGTAGAAAACTGGGACAACACAGACTCTTACCAGGATTACTTTGATTTGGATACACAGACGCAGACGCGGTACCGTGAGTACGCAGCTGCCCGTCCAAACATTTGATCGCTTGCCCGTACGTGCGTGTCACGTACGTAACTTTGGTTAAATATATAAGCTTTATGAACCTTGGGTTAGGTGAACGGTCTTTTGGGCTGAGTGAGTGTTGCCAATTGTATTGGCGGGTTATATGGACGGGAGCTAGGAGCTAGGAGCTAGCATAACAAACACCTAGGTGTTTTTATGCGGGATTAATTTGTGACATATTAAATATAAGCCTGGTTGTGTTGTGGCTAATAGAGTATATATATGTCTTGTGTTTATTTACCCGCCTCTCACAGCATCTTCCCTATCTGAATCGCTTCCACTCCCCACTAGTCCTTCACTTGCACTTTCCTCATCCACAAATTTTTCATCCTCGCTCAAATTAATGGGGAAATCGTCGCTTTCTCGGTCCGAATCGCTCCCACTTCTGGCCGCCATCACTGTAAACAATAGGGAACTTTGCGGAAATGTTCAACTGACTACGTCACGCTACTTCCCGTAGGGGCAAGGCTTTTTTTTGTCAGATACCAAAAGTTGCGATCTTTATCGTCGTCGTTCTCTACTAAATCCTTTCAGCAAAAATATGGCAATATCGCGAAATGATCAAGTATGACACACAGAATAGATCTGCTATCCCCGTTTAAATAAAACAATTTCATTTCAGTAGGCCTTTAAGACTAACGTTCATCCGCAGTCTGCAGTGTTTTAGCTACTTCTAAATCACTAATCCTCGCCTCCATGGCGACAAATAAAGTGAGTTTCTTACAAGTATCATCCCTGCAGGACGAGGAATAGCTAAACATGCTTCACTACACACCGTAGCTCACCAGGCGTCACAATGTAAACAAACGCCATTTTCACTACACACCGTAGCTCACCAGGCGTCACAATGTAAACAAACGCCATTGGTGGATCTAAACCTGACATCCACTGTAATGATACCAAGTACAGGAGCGTATCTAGTCGGTACTACTATGATTATGTCGCTATTTGTTGGCATCACAACATCTTCTTTAATTTAAAAAAAAATTATATTATGTTTATAAACCCAGGAAATATGTCATTGGACACGAGGACTTTGAATATTTATTCATTTAATTTATTTCAGGCAATGACATAAAAAAAAAAGTACAAGGTAGACAGCACGTAATGAAAATAAATAAATGGGTTATACTTGTATAGCGCTTTCCTACCTTCAAGGTACTCAAAGCGCTTTGACAGTATTTCCACATTCACCCATTCACACACACATTCACACACTGATGGCGGGAGCTGCCATGCAAGGCGCTAACCAGCAGCCATCAGGAGCAAGGGTGAAGTGTCTTGCCCAAGGACACAACGGACGTGACTAGGGTGGTAGAAGGTGGGGATTGAACCCCAGTAACCAGCAACCCTCCCATTGCTGGCACGGCCACTCTACCAACTTGGCCACGCCGTGATATAAATTAATATAATGCAAAAGGTAATGTACAGTATTTAAGCATGAAGCACGATGGTCCAGTTTTGCTTGAAACTATGACCAATGTCAATGTCAGTTCTCCTATGTCTTGTACATGTTAAGAACGGACATGAAACAGCACCTTGAACCTTGATCCTGTAACTACTTGGTATCGGATTGATGCCCAAATTTGTGGTATCATCCAAAACTAATGTAAAGCATCCAAACAACAGAAGAATAAGTGATTATTACATTTGAACAGAAGTGTAGATAGAACATGTTAAAAGAGAAAGTAAGCAGATATTAACAGTAAATGAACAAGTAGATTCATAATTCATTTTCTACCACTTGGATTAATCTCCCTCTCCATTTGAGACAGGCTCCTTCTTTGGCTACTTTTAAGACCCTTCTTAAAACCCATTTTTATTCACTGGCTTTTAACCCAGCATGAGCCTTTTTTTTTTAACTGTTTTTAACTGCTTTTTATCTAACAAATTGTTCTTAGGGTAATTTGTATTTGCTTTTTCAATGTGTATATTACATCTGTTTTAAGTGTTATTTTTTAGTCTGTCCTTTGCTTCTATTTCTTTGTGGTGTACAGCACTTTGTTCTTCAACTGTGGTTGTTTTTAAAGGGCTTTATAAATAAAGTTGGTATGGTACTTGTCCTTAATAATGTTCACAAAATAATAGCATGATAAATGACACAATATGTTACTGCATATGTCAGCAGACTAAATAGGAGTCTTTCTTTGTTTACTTACTACTAAAAGACAAGTTGTCTTGTATGTTCATTATTTAATTTAAGGACAAACTTGCAATAATAAACATATGTTTAATATACTCTAAGATTTTTTTGTTCAAATAAAGCCAATAACGCCAATTTTTGTGGTGCCCTTTATTTAGAAACGTACCGAAAAGTATGAAAATCATGTTGGTACAACACTACTCTGCAGGGTAACAAATACTGGAGGAAAAGTGCACATTCTCTATAAGTGTATTATTCCTATTTGAGAAGAGAAAGTGAGAGAAAAGGGCTGCAGAGTGGTTGGTGGAGGAGATGAAACTTTGATTATTTTTCAGGCATGGTTGGGTCACTGCTGGCAGCTTCCAGTTGTTGTTCACTTGCCAAGATACTTTCCCATCTGGAAGCAAGCCTTGCACATCCTCCCCTCCAACTCATCCGCTCTTCTGTTCGGTCTGCTGTTGACCTGCGTGGCTCTCCCTGCGCTGACCTCACCCGCCCACTCTCCTCCATCCATCCATCTTAGTATTTCTCCAGCCCACCTCGCTCCATCCGACTTTCTTCGCATTAAAAACCGCCCCGCCTCTTGTTCACCGTCTCTCTTCCCACCATTAATATCTCTCAGCATCTCCGTGCCCGGAGGAAAAAATAAAAAAAATAAAAAAAGATTCAGTGAGGAATGGGCCGCGATCCAAGACCAAAATGAAAAGATCCGAGCGCATACCGACGCGCATTATGTCAGGACCCAGCGCAAACCCCCCCGAGCACCAACACCCACCACCACCGACCACGTAATATGTACTCCGAATACGCCTCCGCTTTCTTCTCGGCAACTCACGACTTTAGTTTTGTTCACACTAATTTGTACTTTTGCTAACTTGCATTTGTATACTGTTGCCATGGCGACGAAGGATCAGAGGTGCCCAAGTCGAAATGATCACGTTACATTATGCAAACATTTTTTGGTTAAAAATGAACACGACAGGACTGCGATGTACTTGTGGCTGTATAACGAGCAATTATAAATTTGCCAAACGTGAGGAAGAAACAAAAGCAAAACAATTATGTTTACAAGTGAAAAACAAACTTTCTTCTGTCGCTTATTTGAATGCCAAAAAAACGACGGTTTAGAGCAGCACCCGGTGCTTGTTGAGAAGAGCGATACATGATTTTATTTCAGTCAAAAAAAAAAAAAAAATCAAGTATATTCATAATTGTAATATTGGGAATGCCCTGTTTAACATTTTTGACCTCAGATCCAATCCGATTTCGAGTCCCGATCCCATACTTTGACAATATATTAATATAAAAGAGAAAATGTTTAATAGCAATTGACTTAAGTAAACACAATATAGTGTTGTTTATACCAAAAAAAATGGCATTAATGTCTATTTTAACACAAGATCTTAGGGTACATTAAACATATGTTTATTATTGCAAGTTTGTCCTTAAATAAAATAGTGAACATACTAGACAACTTGTCTTTTAGTAGTAAGTAAACAAACAAAGACTCCTAATTTAGTCTGCTGACATATGCAGTAACATATTGTGTCATTTATCTACCTATTATTTTGTCAACATTATTAAGGACAAGTAAAAGAAAATTACTTGTTTATTTACTGTTATTATCTGCTTACTTTCTGTTTTAACATGTTCTATCTACACTTCTGTTCAAATCGCTTATCTTCTGTTGTTTGATACTTTACATTAGTTTTGGATGATACCACAAAGTTGGGTATCAATCCGATACCAAGTAATTACAGGATCTTACAATGGTCATCATTTAAGTCCTCGTGTGTCCAGGGACTTATTTACTGAGTTTATAAGCATAATATAAATGTAAAAAAACCCCGGAAAAAAAACCAACTGGTACTTTTTAGAGTTGGTATAGTACCAAATATGATTAATTAGTATCGCGGTACTATACTAGTACCGGTATACCGTACAACCCTAACACATTTTTACAAACCTTATCTTATGAAATCGAGAATGTGCTAGTACTGTTGTAACTCAGATTATGTATTCAACTTCCATCCATCCATTTTCTACCGCTTGTCCCTTTTGGGGTCGCTGGAGCCTATCTTAGCTACAATCTGTGGTATTGAAAACAAAACTTTTTATTTTTATTTTATTTTACTTTTTTAACGAAATAAAGAGGCTGGTGCAAAATAACTAAATAAAAGCAAAAAACACAGTTGGCTCCTAATTAAATTATTTGGGTGTAGCCTTTAAAGCAGGCCTGGGCAATTATTTTGACTCGGGGATCCAAAGTTAGAGAAAAAAATGTGTCTGGGGGCCGGTATACCTATCTATCTATCTATCTATCTATCTATCTATCTATCTATCTATCTATCTATCTATCTATCTATCTATCTATCTATCTATCTATCTATCTATCTATGTATGTATACGTACATACATACATACATACATGTATACATATATGTAAGCTGTGAAAATCTCCTGAAAAGTATGTGTGCTTGGGTCTTATTTTTAGGAACACTAATACAAAACCTCACAATAATGTCTGATTTAAAGCTAAAAACGTTATGACAGACCGCCTTAAAAAATGGAATTACATTTTTTTTTACTGAATTAGACACCCAAAATGTACATGAAAATAAAGAAAGTGGGATTTACAATATTAACTATGAACGATAAAACACTGAATATTGACAACATTAGAACACAACACAACATTGTCACGCACACTCTCGATAGACATATTTTACAATCAATATATCTATCTATCTATCTATCTATCTATCTATATCTATATATATATATATATATATATATATATATATATATATATATATATATATATATATATATATATATATATATATATATCTATATATCTATATATATGTATCTATATATATATATATATATATATATATATATATATATATATATATATCTATATAGATATATATATATATATATATATATATATATATATATATATATATATATATATATATATATATATATATATATATATATATATATATATATATAGACATGCTTTGGAGCCCCTGCCTCGAAATAACATGTTTGCCTTGGTGCCCTTCCAACTTGCCTTGGAGCCTTCCTTTAAGGCAGTGGTTCTCAAATGGAGGTACGCTTACCCCTGGGGGTACTTGAAGGTATGCCAAGGGGTACGTGAGATTTTTTTTAAATATTCTAAAAATAGCAACAATTCAAAAATCCTTTATAAATACATTTATTGAATAATACTTCAACAAAATATGAATGTAAGTTCATAAACTGAACATCAAATCAAGTAGGCTATTCCATTAATTACCATAAAGCCAGAGTTTCCCCCATGCCATGATGGTTTGACCCTCACTAAAATGTCTGTCAAAAAGAACTGTGAAAAGAAATGCAACAAAGCAATATTCAGTGTTGACAGCTACATTTTTTTTGGACATGTTCCATAAATATTGATGTTAAAGATTTCTTTTTTTGTGAAGAAATTTTTAGAATTAAGTTCATGAATCCAGATGGATCTCTATTACAATCCCCAAAGAGGGCACTTTAAGTTGATGATTACTTCTATGTGTACAAATCTTTATTTATAATTGAATCATTTGTTTATTTTTCAACAAGTTTTTAGTTATTTTTATATCTTTTTTTCCAAATAGTTCAAGAAAGACCACAACAAATGAGCAACATTTTGCACTGTTATACAATTTAATAAATCAGAAACTGATGACATAGTGCTGTATTTTACTTCTTTATCTCTTTTTTTCAACCAAAAATGCTTTTCTCTGATTAGGGGGTACTTGAATTAAAAAAATGTTCACAGGGGGTACATCACTGAAAAAAGGTTGAGAACCACTCCTTTAAGGCAACACTTGCCTTGACCTTAAAAAGTTAAAATTAGAGGCCTGTATATAATATAATATAAATTAAATAAACAACACTGCATTACAACCCTCAGGGAGGGATACTTTTTATGACCTGTACAATTTGGTGCTTGGCCAAACACACTAGAGTCATCATATTCATTTGGTAAAGGCCATTTTTGTTGCGATGCTACTATCACTTTTTTGAATAGGTACCATCGAAGCAAAGCAAAGGAACACTTGAAACATTGCAATTGCTTTTCCATACAAGATTGCATTTTTTGTTGCATCAAATCTGACAACATTCATTGTGAGATCCAACTCAACGTGGCTATAAAAGTGCACACTGTGAGTCAGGCTGGTTACCTTGCTTAAATATTACAAGCTCACATTAAGGTTAATTTAATTATAAGATGGCAGGGCAGTTACTTAAAAAATGATGATGACTGATTCTAGCAATCAACTCTGTGCAGCAAGTATGGACGAGGAAAAACTGCTGCGGCGGCGTCAATTAGCGACGACGGCATGCAAAAGGAGTCATTACTTAAGTTTTATACTACATTTGTTTCTGCATATTAAACTGCTCCAGATCCAGGTGATAAACACAATGTAGGTCAGTTGTTCTCAACATTTTGTTCACTATAATAATGACCCACATTAAAGTAGAGTAGCGTAGTAAACCTTAGTATCAATTAAAAGCAAACCTGGTTGAAAAAATATATTTAATTAAATTACACACAGCTTAAAGGCCTACTGAAATGAATTTTTTTTATTTAAACGGGGATAGCAGATCCATTCTATGTGTCATACTTGATCATTTCGCGATATTGCCATATTTTTTGCTGAAAGGATTTAGTAGAGAACAACGACGATAAAGATCGCAACTTTTGGTATCTGATAAAAAAAAGCCTTGTCCCTACCGGAAGTAGCGTGACGTAGTCAGTTGAAAGTCTCCTCACATTTTCCTATTGTTTTCAATGCAGCTAGAGCGATTCGGACCGAGAAAGCGACGATTACCCCATTAATTTGAGCGAGGATGAAAGATTCGTGGATGAGGAACGTCAGAGTGAAGGACTAGAATGCAGTGCAAGACATATCTTTTTTCGCTCTGACCGTAACTTAGGTACAAGCTGGCTCATTGGATTCCACACTCTCTCCTTTTTCTATTGTGGATCACGGATTTGTATTTTAAACCACCTCGGATACTATATCCTCTTGAAAATGAAAGTCGAGAACGCGAAATGGACATTCACAGTGACTTTTATCTCCACGACAATACATCGACGAAACACGTGATAGCATCGTGCTATCTAACTGCATATAGAAACAAAATAAATAAATCCCTGACTGGAAGGATAGACAGAAGATCAACAATACTATTAAACCATGGACATGTAAATACACGGTTAATGCTTTCCAGCCTGGCGAAGGTTAACAATGCTGTTGCTAACGACGCCATGGAAGCTAACTTAGCAACCGGACCTCACAGAGCTATGCTAAAAATATTAGCTATCCACCTACGCCAGCCAGCCCTCATCTGCTCATCAACACCCGTGCTCACCTGCTTTCCAGCGATCGGCGGTGCGACGAAGGACTTCACCAGATCACAGATGCGGTCGGCGAGATGGAGGAAGTTAAGGTGAGTTCGGCGGCTAGCGTGTCTGCTATCCACCTCAAAGTCCTCCTGGTTGTGTTGCTGTAGTCCGCCGCTAATACACCGATCCCACCTACAACTTTCTTCTTTGCAGTCTCCATTGTTCATTAAACAAATTGCAAAAGATTCACCAACACAGATGTCCAGAATACTGTGGAATTTTGAAATGAAAACAGAGCTTTTTTGTATTGTATTTAATGGGGTACCAATACTTCCGTATCAATCGTTGACGTCACGCGCATACGTCATCATACATAGACGGTTTCAACCGGAAGTGTGGCGGGAAATTTAAAATTGCACTTTATAAGTTAACCCGGCCGTATTGGCATGTGTTGCAATGTTAAGATTTCATCATTGATATATAAACTATCAGACTGCCTGGTCGGTAGTAGTGGCTTTCAGTAGGCCTTTAAACAGCAACACTGTTTGAACATAGGGAAATAAAACACTGTACTTTAACCAAGTGATTATTAGTGGTACCCGTACCACACTTTGATGACCCCTGATGTAGCGCACAATACGACACATCCTTGAGGGACAAGCTTAGGCGCCAAGGGCATGTTGTGTCTAGAAATATAAACACACCACAGCCAGTGACTAAATAGTTGCTTTTAGAGGCGGTCGTGCGGGGGGAAGGAAGCCGCTGACACAAAAATTGTCGGAGCTTAATGTGACATGACCGCAACACGGCCAAAGGGAATTAAACCCAAGTGGACTGGAACCCCCTACAGAGCTTAGCTGCTTGTAGACATGACGGCGAGGAGCGTTTGGAGGGATTGGAGAGCGAGAAAAGAGGGACAACATGATGTCGATGGAACGTAAGAGACTTACGGATGCTGAAGGGTCCCAATGGACACTTTTCTCGCTTAGTTTGCAAAGCAGCCTTTAAATGGGGTCATATATTTTTTCTACATTCAACACACTTCCTTGTGGTCTACATAACATGTGATGGTGGTTCTTTGGTCAAAATGTTGCATAGATTATGTTTTACAGACCGCCGCTGTAGTGTGTAGCAAGCTGGGAATTATCTGTGCATGTGAATGCACTGCACATGTGACGGAGGAATGCACAGTGCAGGGTTGAAATTCTATTGAATTTTCATTAAAGGCCTACTGAAAGCCACTACTACCGACCACGCAGTCTGATAGTTTATATATCAATGATGAAATCTTAACATTGCAACACATGCCAATACGGCCGGGTTAACTTATAAAGTGCAATTTTAAATTTCCCGCGAAATATCCGGCTGAAAACGTCTCGGTATGATGACGTTTGCGCGTGACGTCACGGGTTGAAGCAGACATTTTGGAATAGGACGGTGGCCAGCTTAAGTGGTCTGTTTTCACCACATAATTCCACAGTATTCTGGACATCTGTGTTGGTTAATCTTTTGCAATTTGTTTAATGAACAATGGAGGCTGCAAAGAAGAAAGTTGTAGGTGGGATCGGTGTATTAGCGGCTGGCTGCAGCAACACAACCAGGAGGACTTTGAGTTGGATAGCAGACGCGCTATCCGACGCTAGCCGCCGACCGCACGATGATCGGGTGAAGTCCTTCGTCGCGCCGTCGATCGCTGGAACGCAGGTGAGCACAGGTGTTGATGAGCAGATGAGGGCTGGCGTATGTATAGAGCTAATGTTTTTAGCATATCTCTGTCGAGGTCCCGTAGCTAAGTTGGCTTCAATGGCGTCGTTAGCAACAGCATTGCTAGGCTTCGCCAGGCTGGACTGCATTAACCGTGTGGTTACAGGTCCAGGGTTTAGTTCGGTGTCTCCTGATAGTAGAAGTAATAATAGTATTGTTGATCTTCTGTCTATCCTTCCAGTCAGGGGCATGTTTCTTCTGTTTCTATCCGCAGTTAAGCACGATGCTATCACGTTAGCTCCGAAGCTAAAGTGTTTCGCCGATGTATTGTCGTGGAGATAAAAGTCACTGTGAATGTCCATTTCGCGTTCTCGACTCTCATTTTCAAGAGGATATAGTATCCGAGGTGGTTTAAAATACAAATCCGTGATCCACAATAGAAAAAGGAGAAAGTGTGGAATCCAATGAGCCCTTGTGCACTGCACTCTAGTCCTTCACTCTCACTTTCCTCATCCACAAATCTTTCATCCTGGCTCAAATTAATGGGGTAATCATCGCTTTCTAGGTCCGAATCGCTCTCGCTGCTGGTGTAAATAATGTGCAGATGTGAGGAGCCCTTGAACCTGCGACGTCACGCTACTTCCGGTACAGGCAAGGCTTTTTTTTTTTAATCAGCGACCAAAAGTTGCGAACTTTATCGTCGATGTTCTCTACTAAATCCTTTCAGCAAAAATATGGCAATATTGCGAAATGATCAAGTATGACACATAGAATGGATCTGCTATCCCCGTTTAAATAAGAAAATCTCATTTCAGTAGGCCTTTAAATTAGGTTATTTTAGCTAATAATCATGCTGCAAGATCTAGCATGTTGCATTCAATGTTTATTCCCATATATTCCCGTTAATTCCCATGGAAAGTTTCCAACTTTGAAGATTTTCCCGAAATGTTGCAACCCTAACAACAACAACAAACACACCAACAACAACAGAACAGTATCAGCAAATAGGATATGTGCAAATATGATAGTAAAAGTGATAGTGAAGAAGCAGTTAGTGAAATAAATACTAATAACACAGCAATGACAATGAGCATTATTACACTACAAATGGAGCAATACAAATACCAATATAAATAGCACTATTGATAATGAATAATAACAATAATCACCTCCATTATCAACAATACATATATGTAATGATAACTTCAAATACAAAATAAAGCAGATAAATGGAGGGTAAGAAAGAGAAGCAAACTGTATTAACCTTGTAGATTGTTATAGTAACAATAGGTTAGGCTTTGTCAGTGTGCCATGTCTTACTCTGTTCCCCCTAAGGGAACAACGTTAATATATGTTTGATGATTATATGCACGAGTGTATGTGTTCCATGTTGTAGTTTTTAAGCGCTTCCATGTAGAGTCTACTGACATATACGAAGTAGAACTATACGCTATTATAAGCTGCAGTGGACGATTTCAGCATGCATGTGCGAGCCCGTCTGCCCCACAACAAGAAGATAGAGAAAAATAAGGTAAATGTCGGACTTGCGTAGGGATGTAACGATCAACGGTAGTAATGATATTACTACTGCACCAATTTTGTCAAGAGGAGTGGTCAACAATTCAACCAGAAGCTTGTGGATGGCTACCAAAAGCGCCTTATTGCAGTGAAACTTGCCAAGGGACATGTAAGCAAATATTAACATTGCTGTATGTATACTTTTGACCCAGCACATTTGCTCACATTTCAGTAGACCCATAATAAATTCATAAAAGAACCAAACTTCATTAAGGCTGAAACGACGCGTCGACGTAGTCGACGTCATCGGTTATGTAAATACGTCGACGCCGTTTTTGTGCGTCGACGCGTCGCATAATTACGTCACACTACCGTCATGGCGGAGCGCAAAGCAGACTGTGCGAGCGAGGGGAAAACGCACGCCAAAAGTCGTCAAAAGTGTGGGAGTATTTCAATACACAGCCTAATAATGTTGTTGTATGCACAGTGTCGAGCGGAAATGGCCTATCATAGCAGCACAACGGCTATGAACGAACATTTGAAAAGAAAACCATCAACCATCAACTTGTCAATCGTCCGCGTTAGCATACGTTGTCATCATTACACAAAAACATGAATGTGTCATTTGTATCTGCTAGGGGTGTAACGTTATGTGTTTTGTATTGAACCGTTTCGGTACGGGGCTTTCGGTTCGGTACGGGGGTGTACCGAACGAGTTTCTAAGCTAAAGCTAACTTTAGCTGCTAAAGTCTTAACAAGTTGCTTTGCTCCTTCTGCGGCTGCCTCTGTCTCAGCACGCAGCATTGTCCCACCCACACAACCATCTGATTGGTACACACGCAGCATTGTCCCACCCACACAACCATCTGATTGGTACACACGCAGCATTGTCCCACCCATACAACCATCTGATTGGTACACACGCAGCATTGTCCCACCCACACAACATCTGATTGGTACACACGAAGCATTACCAGCCAATCAGCAGTGTGTATTCAGAGCGCATGTAGTCAGCGCTTCAGCGTGGAGCAGATAGGTGTTTAGCAGGTGAGCATCAGGCAGCGGACTCTCCCCAAATGATAATAAACACCTCCCAGTCAACTACTAGTAACATCACTATGAGCCCGTTGACCTACTAGAAACTTAAACTGCAGCTCAGCTCACTCGCAGTCCTGGCTTGAGGTGAAGGCTAATTACCTCTCAGTTCCAGCCACATCGACCCCTTCTGAGCGCCTATTTTCAGCTGCTGGGAATATTGTAAACAAGAAAAGAAGCAAAGCAAGTAGACATGCTAACCTTTCTTCATTACAACTGTTAGTCACTCACTGGAATGAGTAGAATTGGTTATTGTGTACTGTGTTGGACTGGATGTTTATTTTGCACATTTTAAAAGCAATACATAATGTTTACAGTGCTCCAGAATATTTAGATTGGCACTTTTTTGTATTGATGTTTATCTTTATTTTTGCACATTTTAGCAAATAAGCAGTACTTTCACTTTTGTTGAAATGTTTACCCTTTTGTTACAGAATATTTCGTTTTGCACTTTTTTGTATTGGATGTTTATCTTTATTTTTGCACATTTTAAAGCAAAATAAGCAATACTTTTACTTTTGAAATGCTTATACTATTGCAGAATATTAAGATTTGCACTGGATGTTTACTTTTATATTTGCACATTAAAAAGCAAATAAGCTACTTTTAATTTTGTTAAATGTTAAAAGTTTTAAATGTTTACATTGTTACAGAATATTTTGTCATGTTGTTGTCAATGTTGACTGAGTGGCCATACTTTTTTTTTTTGTAAATAAAAGCCATGCCTTTTGAAAAAAACTGGCCTACTTTTATTTTTTCATCTTCATTTTAAATAAAATAAAAAATAATCGGTAAAAGGAAAAATAATCTATAGATGAATCGAAAAAATAATCTATAGATTAACCGATTAATCGAAAAAATAATCTATAGATTAATCGATAGAAAAATAATCGTTAGCTGCAGCCTTAAACTTCATGAATGTTTTTTTGTGACCTACAAGTATGTGCTCCAATCACTCTGTCACAAAAAAAATAAGAGTTGCAGAAATGATTGGAAACTCAAGACAGCCATGACATTATGTTCTTTACAAGTGTATGTAAACTTTTGACCACGACTGTATCTGATATATCACTAAGCTTTAGAACTTTGTTGTAAAAATCTCCTTCCGCGTGTGTCCCTGACACCCTCCATTTCAGGCTGACACTCTGTGGAAACGCTCCCCGCCCACACTGCTTGGTGCCTCGTCTGAGCTGCTGTGACTTAGATTACCGTAGTAACTAATTAGATTACCATAGTAACTAGTATATCATGCAAAATGGCAGATTCCGACCATTGAAATACTTTGTATAGTTCAAGACTTACGGTCATTAGAAAACATCACTGCACATCATAAGGGCAGCTACACTTTCCATTTTAAAGATCTAAAAAAAATATTTGTGAATGTCCGGCGGGCCAGATTGAAAATCTTAACGGGGCCGCATGTGTCCCCCCCCGGGCCTTAATTTGCCCAGGTCTGCTATAGACATTAAGTGCACACAAGTTCGATGGCATTTGTTTTGTCTACCCCCCTCCATCCCACCACCACCCCAGCCCTCTCTCCTCTCTACCCTTTTTACGCACTTCACTGTTTGTTAAACATGAATGCGTGCGACAGAAAGGGCAGAAAGAGCAGGGAACACAATATTGTGTACTAAAAAGGTTAGGAAATGCCATCAGACACATGCAAGGCCCCTGCATCTCGGAGCCAAACAAACACCCGAGACGCAGACAGGGAACGCTGGCGTTTTGATTACCGCGTCACAGCTGGGGTGCGGAAGTAGAACAACAATATACCTCAAGTTTTAGGATGGAAAAAAAATTGTGTGTTTGCAAAGCTCACACACACTCGAGTCACCTACACACACCGTGGCATACTTCAATTGGCATTCTACAAAGGGCTGTTCAGCCTGGAAAAAAACGCAATTCCAAGAAAATCTTTGTATTTGTTATTTATTTGTGTTTATTGATGTACATCACCCAGGTTGACTCCTAGCATAAACACTTTATGCGGTTGTTTAGGGCCACAACTATTAGGGTTAATTCATTTCTTATTTTTAATGGGGAACTGCACTTTTTTTGTTTTGTTTAATTTTGCCTATCATTTACAATTATTATGAAAGGCAAAAAGACAGTTTTTTTTTCGTGTTCAAATTGTAAATAAATGCAATGAAAAGTCTGCTCTATTCTGCCAACAAAGCTCTTAAAAAACATCCAAACACCTCCATTAGGGTTTTATATACAGTACAGGCCAAACGTTTGGACACACCTTCTCCCTATTCAATGTGTTTTCTTTATTTTCATGACTATTTACATTGTAGATTGTCACTGAAGGCATCAAAACTATGAATGAACACATGTGGAGTTATGTACTTAACACAAAATGAACTGAAAACATGTTTTATATTTCAGTTTCCTCAAAATAGCCACCCTTTGCTCTGATTACTGCTTTGCACACTCTTGGCATTCTCTCGATGAGCTTCAAGCACACCTGTGAAGTGAAAAGCATTCCAGGTGACTACCTCTTGAAGCTCATCGAGAGAATGCTAATAGTCAGCGGTCTGACGGCTGCCATTTTGTCGGCATCTGGTGGCCAACGACAGTAACAGTGGCCATTAATTATAGATCAATGTGAATATAGGCACAGCATTAACTTATATAGCCTAAACAAAAAAACCTTCCCTAGTCATAGTGAAGAAAAAAATTCTACCAGCACAAAAAAAAAAAAATCAACAAACATGGTCACACAACACATCCTGCACAATGAACTTTGTGAATATTATTAAAAAAAATGTCCAGTCAGCATAAAAAAAATACGAACTACAGTCATTTAAATATATTACAAGGGATGATGGGAGAAATGCAAAACACTCTCTCCACACTTACAGTATCAATCTGTGGCACATTTTAGCTGCGTGATATTTCTGATTGATTAAAAATCTTTAAGGAGGTCGTCTCGGAAGTAAACAAGGTAGGGGTCGAATGTTCACATACTCTTAATAACCAATTATCATAATTATTAATGATATGTAATATGTACAGTACAGGCCAAAAGTTTGGACACACCTTCTCAATCAATGTGTTTTCTTTATTTTCATGACTATTTACATTGTAGATTGTCACTGAAGGCATCAAAACTATGAATGAACACATGTGGAGCTATGTACTTAACAAAAAAAGGTGAAATAACTGAAAACATGTTTTGTATTGTAGTTTCTTGAAAATAGCCACCATTTGCTCTGATTACTCATTTTCACACTTTTGGCATTCTCTCCATGAGCTTCAAGAGGTAGTCACCTGAAAGGGTTTTACCTTCACAGGTGTGCTTGAAGCTCATCGAAAGAATGCCAAGAGTGTGCAAAAAAGTAATCAGAGCAAAGGGTGGCTATTTTGAAGAAAGTACAATATGAAACATGTTTTCAGTTATTTCACCTTTTTTTTTGTGTTAAGTACATAACTCCACATGTGTTCATTCATAGTTTTGATGCCTTCAGTGACAATCTACAATGTAAATAGTCATGAACATAAAGAAAACACATTGGATGAGAAGGTGTCCAAAGCTTTTGGCCTGTACTGTGTATATATATATACATACATACATACATACATACATACATACATACAAACATACATATATATATATATATATATATATATATATATATATATATATATATATATATATATATATATATATATATATATATATATATATATATATATATATATATATATATATATATATAGAGAGAGAGAGAGAGAGAGAGAGAGAGAGAGAGAGAGAGATAAAAACTGCTGCACTTTATATACTTCTGCACTTTAAATGAAGCTGCTAAAATACTGTAAGTTGACCGCCCACTGATTTGTAATTCACACACTCTCTATGTATTGTATTTGTATTTTACATTGTTTATCATGGTGTAACTCTTATATTGTTGTGCATTTTCAATCATGTTTAATTGTATTGTGGATGTTATATGCGCCATAAAAGGACTACAGATGGAAATGAGCATAGTGCATCTTTTTAATGTAACTGCACATTGTCCTTCAAATAAACAAATACACATACACACATACTGTATGTATATATATATATATATATATATATATATATATATATAGATAGATAGATAGATAGATAGATAGATAGATAGATAGATAGATAGATAGATAGATAGATAGATAGATAGATAGATAGATAGATAGATAGATAGATAGATAGATAGATAGATAGATAGATAGATAGATAGATAGACAGACACACACACACACACACACACACACACACACACACACACACACACACACACACACACACACACACACACACACACACACACACACACACACACACACACCAAGTTACTTTGCATGCAGTTGGCTTTCGGACCCCGGCCAATTTTTTTTAAGCCCAATGTGGCCCCCCTGCCAACAAGTTTGGACGCCCCTGCCCTAATTCATAGATCATCCAATGAAGTGTCCAAAAGAGGAGGCACGTTGCAAACTAATTCCTGAAAAAACTACATTCTAAGGTGAATTTTAAGATAAGAATATTTTCACCCCCTTTTGTTGTAGTTTAGAGGCCCTCTTGCAAAAGTACACACGCTGTCCGTGCCTGCACGCAGCACCTCCATCCATCCCATGCGCTAACTAACACTGCCAGCTGGGCAGAGGCGACTGTGTGACAGTTTATTAGAAAGGAAGTGACACGAGCAAGAGAGGCAACAGTGCCGACATCACATGCACAGCCAAGTCCTCTTATCCTCATGCTGAACACACACACACACACACACACACACACACACACACACACACACACACACACACACACACACACACACACACACACACACACACACACACACACACACACACACACACACACACACACACACACACACACACACACACACACACACACACACACACACTCACTGAAGACTTCACAACATCCAGTCGCAGCGCAGCCTAAACACACGCATTCCCAACCTCTCTTCACTATGAGTGCACTCCTGTAAAGTCGCAACATGCGAGGAGGGTGACGGAGAAGGTCATTCGACACTTGGGAAGACACCAGAGATCCGGACTGAGGCGTCAGTGGAGAATGATGGCAGCTGGTGGGGTCAGGACAAATGCTGGTGTTTAAGTCCCGACCTCGGTCTTGTACGTCATTAGCATTCTGCAACCAGATGGACGTCACTTCCTGGCACCTCAAGAGCTCAGGGCGTTTAGCTCATTGTCTAGCAAACTCATTTGGTGGGGTCTTCTGGACACCGACTTCAACACTGGGCCTGACTACATGGGTGACCAACCTGAACATCGGGGCCGTGACCCGGATGAGAGTGAGGTTTAGAGGGGGTGAGGGTAACGGATACCAGTGAGTTTGGCCTCTCTGTGGAGCGCTTTGTAAAAATTGCTTCGATGTATTTAGAGGAGCGCTGGACAATCAGGGCCAGACTGCGTGGGTGACCCACATTAACATTGGGGCCGTGACCCGGATTAAGGTGAGGTTTAGAGAGTGTGAGGGTAACGGATACCAGTAAGTTTTGGCCTCTCTGTGGAATGTTAAGTTAGAATCGCTTCTCGACGTCTTAAGAGTCGCGCTGGACAATCAGGGCCAGTCTACGTAGGTGACCCACGTTACCATCGGGGCCGCAACCCGGATGAGAGTGAGGTTTAGAGGGGGTGAGGGTAACGGATACCAGTGAGTTTGGCCTCTGTGGAGCGCTGTGTAAAAATCGCTTCTCGACGTATTTAGGAGAGCGCTGGACAATCGGGGCCAGACTGCGTGGGTGACCCACATTAACATTGGGGCCGTGACCCGGATTAAGGTGAGGTTTAGAGAGTGTGAGGGTAACGGATACCAGTAAGTTTTGGCCTCTCTGTGGAATGTTAAGTTAGAATCGCTTCTCGACGTCTTAAGAGACGCGCTGGACAATCAGGGCCAGACTACATGGGTGACCCATGTTAACCTTCGGGGTCGTGACCCGGATGAGAGTGAGTGAGGGTAACGGATACCAGTAAGAGTCGCGTCTATGTGGTAAGTTAAGTAAGAATCACTTCTCGACGTCTTAAGAGTCGCGTTGGACAATCAGGGCCAGACTATATGGGTGACTCACGTTACCATCGGGGCTGTGACCCGGATGAGAGTGAGGTTTAGAGGGGGTGAGGGTAACGGACACCAGTGAGTTTCGCCTCTGTGTGGAACGTTGTGTAAAAATCGCTTCTTGACGTCTTAAGAGTCACGCAGGACAATCAGGGCCAGACTAAATGGGGGACCCACGTTAACCTTCGGGGCTGTGACCCGGATGAGAATGAGGTTTAGAGGGGGTGAGGGTAACGGATACCAGTAAGATTTGCCTCTGTGTGGAAAGTTAAGTAAGAATCGCTTCTCTACGTCTTAAGAGTTGCGCTGGACAATCAGGGCCAGACTATGTGGGTGACCCAAGTTACCATCGGGGCCGTAACCCGGATGAGAGTGAGGTTTAGAGGGGTAGGGGAGGTACCGGATACCAGTAAGTTTGGCCTCTGTGTGGGACGTTAAGTAAGAATCGCTACTCGACGTCTTAAGAGTTGCGCTGGACAATCAGGGCCAGACTACATGGGTGACCCATGTTAACCTTCGGGACCGTGACCCGGATGTGAGTGAGGTTTAGAGGGGGTGAAGGTAACGGATACCAGTAAGATTTGCCTCTGTGTGGAAAGTTAAGTAAGAATCACTTCTCGACGTCTTAAGAGTTGCGCTGGACAATCAGGGCCAGACTACATGGGTGACCCACGTTACCATCGGGGCCGTGACCCGGATCAGAGTGTGGTTTAGAGGGGGTGAGGGTAACGGATACCAGCAAGTTTTGACTCTCTGTCGAATTTTAAGTTAGAATCGCTTCTCGACGTCTTAAGAGTCACGCAGGACAATCAGGGCCAGACTAAATGGGGGACCCACGTTAACCTTTGGGGCCGTGACCCGGATGAGAGTGAGGTTTAGAGGAGGTGAGGGTAACGGATACCAGTAAGATTTGCCTCTGTGTGGAAAGTTAAGTAAGAATCGCTTTTCGACGTCTTAAGAGTTGCGCTGGACAATCAGGGCCAGACTACATGGGTGATCCACGTTACCATCGGGGCCGTGACCCGGATCAGAGTGAGGTTTTGAGGGGGGGAAGGTAACCAATACCAGTGAGTTTCGCCACAGTGTGGAACGTTGTGTAAAAATTGCTTCTCGACGTCTTAAGAGTCGTGCTGGGCAATGAGCTGCGAGGGTGACCACTGCTGAACAAGTTTGCAAATGTAGATGATTCTATTTCTAGATATCTACCAGACTCAACATTAGGTACACCTGTGAAAATGAATGATATCCAGAGTAAGCGCAGTGCCCTAAATCCAAATACACACACATATTGTTTTAATGTGTGTGCTGTACTGTTGCAACAAATGCATTCCACTTACATTTCCTGAGTTGTTTGCTTTCCAAGAGGCTACCAGTGCTCCACTTTGTGTACAAAGATTGCCGGTACTATTTCCTTAAAAGTCCTGTTGTGTCAGAGTAATCTCTACCATTCAGAGTCGGTATAATTTGACCGCAATGGCGTCTGACAGTGACATTAAAGGGGCTCCCTACTCACAGTTACAAAGCTGCAAAGGCCATAAAGCCTGCTGGGTAATTCCGAGCGAGAAAAGTCATGGCTCTCTTAGCTTGAAAAACAAACCTTTGCTGGAATTAGTTTTTGTTTTTTTTAAGCTGACACAGCTGAGCCTGTCTTAATGTTCCTCGCTCCGGCAAGAAAACAAACAAGCTCGGTTATAAGATTTGAGTGCGCACACACAAAATCCCACACATAATGGAAATGGAAGTACCGCATATGGTACGTACCCAAATAATGCATGACCTTTGCTGCAGGCACGTACTCGGTGACACAAAGACGGTGCGACAAAAAAGGAACACAACATGTGGACACACGGCGGTCAATAAATGACACGGGCTATTGTTCTCTACATCCATTCTCCTTTTTATTAGTACCCGCGTCTTGTTTATTGAACGTGATTGGTTGTTGGCGGAGGGCGCGGAGGGGGGGGGACACCTCCGATTTCATTGATGGCGGAAAGGCGAGGTAAACGTCGCGCAGGGTGTTGATTAAAAATAATATAGCTGGAGGGCAAACAATACCTTTAGTGCAGACCTGGGCATTCTGCGGCCCTTTGTGCGTCCCTGTTCCGCCAATCATAAATTACAAAATACATTTTAAAAAGTATCTATGCCGAGTGTGCAATACAACGAGGCTGCTTTTGTTTTGAAAAGCGTTATTTGTATTACTTCCGTGTGGACGTATGCGCGTGCGTGATTGTGAGTGAATGTGAACAGCTGCAATCACAAATGACAAAATAAAGTTGAAAAAACATCTATGTCGGGCGCGCAATACAACCGTGCTGCTTTTATTTTGAAAAGTGTTATTTATGGGCGTATGTCCGTGTGTGACCTGTGAGTGAAGGTGCACAGCGACAAGTGATGCACGGTTTACACCCGAGACGCTCAAAAGAGAAAAGTTGATGACGAATGGCGTGTTTTCAACAAGACATGGACTGCCAAGCAACGTTCCCTCTAAGGTGCGCGCCTGCGCAATTGCGCACTGCTCAAGCGTCCTCTGCGCACAGCAAATATATGCCGCGCACAAAATCAAATCCCATCTGAATTTTAAACAAAATAAACACATTTATTCTGTGTAATTTTGCAATGCAACTTTGAGCGTCAACACCGTTAAATTGAACAGCGTTCAATTATTGTAACGTCTATCGAGATGCTTCGAGGCCAGGAATTATATCGATCACTTTATTGAGCAAAACTGTTTACATTCGGCCATAACCACACCAAAAACATGAGTAAAACACTTCTATCTCGAAAAACTAGTCATTTTCTGCCGTACAAACCAGGCCAAAACCAACTTGTCATCTGTCACCAACACGCATACCACTAAACCACTGGTGCGTTTATGGCCACACAAAAAGTCGGACAACTCAAACACCACACAAAGTTACACTATGACTCCTCAGTCATACGTGTGCTTATTCTACTGTCATTTATTATTAATGTTAATTTACTTATATTAATCATGGAATGCTGTTACTAGAGAAAGTTACAGGAATGCAAACTTCATCCTATGCTTACATTTCATTGTGCAACATGAGGATGTTTAAGTGGAAGTAAATGTGATCTCTGAAAGGGGTAGAAATGATTTCCAAAGCAGTGCTTTTGGTATAAAGTTAAGTTAGGTTAAACGAAAGTATTATTATTATTATTATTAATGATTATTATTATTATTATTAATCTTACGGTATATATCAAAAATAATATTGAGCAAAATTTAATTGAAATATTGTCGATGTGGCCCTCCAGCAGTGCTCTGGTTGCTCATGCGGCCCCCGGTAAAAATTAATCGCCCACCCCTGCTTTAGTGGGTTTGATTATGGTGAAAGGTACGAGGGTATTCCTGTGGGTCACCATGAGGGACGTGACGTGTGAGCGACGAAGTGATGTATAACAAAACGCCGCAACACGAAATGGCGTAACAACGTGGCGTAACATGAAACGTAACACACAACGTAACACCTACTGCTGTAACACAAAATGATATAACATGAAAGGCTGTTCCATGAAGCGATGTGTCACGAAACGCTGCAACAAGAAATGGTGCAACACAAAACGTGACATGGAATGGTGTAACACAAAAGGCTACAACGTGAAAAACGCTGTAACACGAAATGCTGTAACAGAAAATGAGATACCATAAAACGCTGAAATATGAAGTGGTGTGTCACAAAATGCTGCAAAACGAAATGCCCTAACACAAAATGGCCTAACATGAAATGCCGCAACAAAAAACGTAACAAAATGATGTAACACAAGTGTGATATAACAGGAAATGAAGTGACGTATAACGAAACACCGCAACACAAAATTGCGCAACATAAAACGTGACACAACTTGACACAAAACTCTGTAACACAAAATGATGTAACACTGTAACATCACGTGATGTATGACGAAATTCCGCTACATGAAACGCCGTAACACAAAATGACAGCGCAGGAGACGCTGTAGCGTGAAGTGTCGATCGCGACATGAAATGCCTTAACACAAAATGGCGTTACATGACACGTAACATGAAGCCATGTATCGCCAAACGCTGCAACATTAAATGCCCTGATATAAAAAGCCTAACAGGAAAAGGTATAACAGGAAATGCTGCAACAAAAAATGATATAATATGGAACACTGCGACATGAAGTGATGTAACACGCAAAAATGCCATAACACAAAATTAAATATAGTGATTTTACACGGAATTACACGAAATGTCAAATTAGATATAGCAGGAAATAAACAATTTCTAATTGATTCCTAATTCTTATTCTGAATCAACTCAAAAATGTTTAAAAAAAAAAAAAACTTTTAGGCTATTTTGTAACCTGTAATGTATTTTGTAATTCATATTCCCAACAATATATTGTGAAAACCGATTTGGAATTGAGCATGGTGTTGAATCAAGGATCCATTCTGAACGGAATGAATTATCAGCCGAAGAATCAGAATCAAATTGAATGATTATATTCACATCCCTGCACGACATCGTAACACTAAACACCGTCGCACAAAACGTAACAGGAAGTGACCAACACTGGAACAGCCTGTATTGTATATACTTGTGTTAAAAAAAGCTCAAACTGACAATCGGTGTCGGAAGACGTTTGTGTGTTTTCTGCAAGTGTGACCCAACGTTCCCTGTGACAAATTCGTAGAAATTCATCGGAACAGAAAAGATAAGTGAATTAATGTGAATTGTATTTATATAGCGCTTTACATAGTGAAACCCAATATCTAAGTTACATTTAAACCAGTGTGGGTGGCACTGGGAGCAGGTGGGCAAAGTGTCTTGCCCAAGGACACAACGGCAGTGACTAGGATGGCAGAAGCGGGGATCGAACCTGGAAGCCTCAAGTTGCTGGCACGGCCACTCTACCAACCGAGCTATACCGCCCTGTAAGCTTATAAGCCTGATAGATGCAATTAAAACAATAAACCCAAATACCACAAAAAGCTGCAGTGTTTAGGCCAGTGTTTTTCAACCACAGTCTGGTGTGCCCTGGGAGATTATCTAATTTCACCAATTTGGGTTAAAAATATTTTTTGCAAACAAGTAATTATAGTCTGCAAATGATGTGTTGTAGTTGAGTGTCGGTGCTGTCGAGAGCTCGGCAGAGTAACCGTGTAACACTCTTCCATATCAGTAGGTGGCAGCAGGTAGCTAATTGCTTTGTAGATGTCGGGAACAGCGGGAGACAGCGTGCAGGTAAAAAGGTGTCTAATGCTTAAACCAAAAATAAACAAAAGGTAAGTGCCCCTAAGAAAAGGCATTCAAGCTTAGGGAAGGCTATGCAGAACGAAACTAAAACTGAACTGGCTTCAAAGTAAACAAAAACAGAATGCTGGACGACAGCAAAGACTTACTGTGGAGCAAAGACGGCGTCCACAAAGTCCATCCGAACATGACATGACAATCAACAATGTCCCCGCAAAGGAGGATAAAAACAACTGAAATATTCTTGATCACTAAAACAAAGCGGATGCGGGAAATAGCGCTCAAAGGAAGACATGAAACTTCTACAGGAAAATACCCCAAAAAATAGGAGCGCAAGACAAGAACTAAAACACTACACACAGGAAAACGTCAACAAAGTAAAAATAAGTCAGGGTGTGATGTGACAGGTGGTGACAGTACACCTACTTTGAGACAAGAGCTATAGTGATGCATGCTTGGTTATGCTTTAAAGTCAAATCCAACAATTGCGACAACAACTTTTTACGGTCAATATCAGCTGCTGAGTTTCATTTTTTTTTTGTGTTCTGCTGGTGGTGTGCCTCCACATTTTTTCAACAAAAAAAATGTGCCTTGGCTCAAAAAGGTTGAAAAACACTGGTTTAGGCCATGTTTATGGAGTGTTCAAACATTAAAAAAAAAGTGCTTGATTTTTTGCATTATTCCCGACTAAAACCACCCCCGAGAACACGATTAGCAACATTCGATCCAAAGCGCGCGACTACTTTCATTTCCTGAGCTCGGCACTCCGGAGAGCTTCATTTTGAGTGTTTTGCGACACATTAAGATGTGTGTTTATTTGAAGTGGCTTCCCAGCTATTGATTCACAACGTACACAAATATCCACGACAGCCGTGGCAGCACATGTTCTCCCTATATGACATGGAGAGTCCTCATAATTGTTGTTTGATCAGGAGGAGCAGCAGATGCTGCCCACTTGTGTTTATATACACAGGCAAATGTGTAATACTTGACGGAACTGCACGGGATTTGCAATTACTTACGCTCTCTTGTTCTTTGTCAACAAAAAATTTCATATTTTTGCAAAACTCAATACTTTTTAGACCTTTAACACATACTTGTGCCAACCTTGATACCTCCGAATATATTTTCAAGTATTTCTTATATATATATATATATATATATATATATATATATATATATATATATATATATATATATATATATATACATATATATATATATATGTATATATATATATATACATATATATATATATATATATATATATATATATATATATATATATATATATATATATATATATATATATATATATATATATATATATATATATATATATATATATATATATACATACAGTACATACATACATATATATATACAGTATATATACATACATATATACACTACCGTTCAAAAGTTTGGGGTCACATTGAAATGTCCTTATTTTTGAAGGAAAAGCACTGTACTTTTCAATGAAGATAACTTTAAACTAGTCTTAACTTTAAAGAAATACACTCTATACATTGCTAATGTGGTAAATGACTATTCTAGCTGCACATGTCTGGTTTTTGGTGCAATATCTACATAGGTGTATAGAGGCCCATTTCCAGCAACTATCACTCCATGTGTTTGCTCATTGGCTTAGAAGGCTAATTGATGATTAGAAAACCCTTGTGCAATCATGTTCACACATCTGAAAACAGTTTAGCTCGTTACAGAAGCTACAAAACTGACCTTCCTTTGAGCAGATTGAGTTTCTGGAGCATCACATTTGTGGGGTCAATTAAACGCTCAAAATGGCCAGAAAAAGAGAACTTTCATCTGAAACGCGACAGTCTATTCTTGTTCTTAGAAATGAAGGCTATTCCACAAAATTGTTTGGGTGACCTCAAACTTTTGAACGGTAGTGTACATACATATATACACATATATACAGGTAAATACATATATACACACTATATATATATATATATATATATATATATATATATATATATATATATATATATATATATATATATATATACATAGCTGCTTCCCCTTCGAGCTGTCCTGGATGAACTGAAATTATTTTTTTCCAATCATTTTGGAACTTGCAAGCGTGCTTCTTCTTCTTACTCGTCGTCGCCATGTCTCTTCTTCGTTCTTCTGCTTTTATCGTTCATAGTTAATATTGTAAATCCCACATTCTTTATTTTCATGTACATTCTGGGTGTCTCATTCAGTAAAATTCCATTACGTTTTTTAAGGTGGTCTGTCAAAACGTTTTTTTTTAGCATTCAATCAGACATTATTGTGAGGTTTTGTATTAGTGTTCCTAAAAAATACGCACTTTTTTTCTCTAAATTTGGCCCCCCCGAGTCAAAATAATTGGCCAGTCCTTGTTTAGCTGATTAATGAGCTAGCTTCCGCAGCTAGAGGGTCCATGACAACGACTTCTGTTTTGTTTGATCGGCCATTTTACTGCTGTGTTACAGGCACTGTTTGGACACAGTTAATGTAAATAAACATTTACAAAATCTTTAGTACCGGTATATATCTGCGGGGTATGGTCCGGTCCGATATATTTAACTATTCTACAATTTGGAGGGTGGTGTGTCGTATGGCCTGGAAAATACGGTATATGTATTGGATCTAAATATACTGTGTCATCCACCTAACATGGTTATTGTAAAACATTGCAAACATTTTTTTTTATTTTTATTTTTTAAAAAGCCAGACAAAGTACCGCCAAGTCCCAGACTTGCGTGAATCCGGCAAGTCTTGCATGATAGCGACTGTGTCGCCAAGAGAGTAGAGTACAGTGATACATCCTGACACATCTGGCTCTTTACTGTCTGCTGACTTTCACAATATCACACACAAAAAATAAAAAGTCGACACAGACACACAAAACACAGAAAACGTACTCCACTGCGCTTGGCTCTTAGCGGGCAATCACGCTTAAGTGTGTTAAGGCATGCCGACATGGCGTGAGACCCACTGTCAGTTAGCACCTCCGAGCAGGGTCATACAAGGAGATAGGGAGCGAACACATGGGGAACGGCATGATGGTCGGGGGGGGGGGGGGGTTGTGATTTGGAAGTGGGGGTGTTGCAGGCATGGAAAGGGTGAAATGAGAAAAAGCACGAGTTAAAGGAGAAGGAATAAACATGCTTCATGAATAATTCAATGTAGGCCATAGCCCGGGAGACATTAACACACACACACACACACACACACACACACACACACACACACACACACACACACACACACACACACACACACACACACACACACACACACTCTTGTATTTCTTACCTTCTTGAGACCTCCGAAAAATGCCTACCTCTTTAGGACCACCCTTTGCAGATATATAAAGATTTGTATTTACAACATTAACAATATATACATACTATGCAAATATAAAAAAGCTTGTTGTGAAAAACAAGTTGGAATTTCACAAGAAAAACTTTGAATTTTGGCAGTATTATAATAAAAGTCGTCATTTTACTCAACGCAAGTCAAAATTATACAAGAAAAATGGAACACTTGTGCAATATTATGATAAAAGTTGGAATTTTACTCAAAATTATACAAGAAAAACGGAACATTTGTGCAACATTATGATAAAAGTTGGAATTTTACTCAATAACAGTCGCAATTCTACGAGAAAAGCTTCAAATGTTGGCAATTTTACTCGACAAAAGTCACAATTTTATAAGAAAACTTTAAAAATGTTGGCTATAGTAAAACAATAATTGGAATTTTACTTGGCAAAATTATGACAAGTCAACTTGTCATAAATGTCACTATTTTACAAGAACAACACAAAAATTGGCATGAAAGTCGGAATTTTATCCGACAAATGTCACCATTTTGCTTTAAAAAGTAATACTTTTACATAAAAAAGTAATCATTTTCTGAGAAAATATTGCAATATTACAGACACAGACAGAATATGAGAAATTGTTCTCGACAGTATGTCTCTATCTACATATTTTTTTTTATTTTTTTTTATTAATTTCGGCCATTTCAATTTCTTACACTCACTTGTCATTACATATGTTGGCCAGAGGGGGAGCACTTCAAATGTTTACACACACTTCTTATTTCATATGTTGACCAGAGGGGGGGGGGGCACTTTTAAAACCGAAACACAGTCAATTTAAAAACAATCCCTCCTTTTTGGGACCACCCTAATTTTGATAGATTTCACCACCAGGGGTGCAAATGAGACATTCTCTATTAGATGCAATGGTTTTCCGTATTGGGACCATGATTTATGTCATCACTTGCTACTTGGTACTTTTCCTTGTTGATGTCTCAAGAAGGGTATAAATACAAGAACACACACACACACACACACACACACACACACACACACACACACACACACACACACACACACACACACACACACACACACACACACACACACACACACACACACACACACACACACACAGCAGGTCACTTTGTAATGGAGGGATTACTGTGCTTTCGTGACAAGTCAGGTCTGATCCAGAGGAAGCACCTCAGGCGGAGCAGAAGAGACAGAATTGGGGGGGGTGGGAGCAAGAAGTGGTGGGAGTGAGGAGCCATGGAAGGAGGGCAAGTGTTCCGGAAGGTGTGGGTGTTGCTTTTGGTTTTCTTTTATTTCCCCTTCTATCGCGCCTCCTTTCTTTGATAGTGTTGATTCGCGGCCCTCTGGAATCATCGCAGATGTCAAGTGGCTTTTCTTTAAAGGCCAATAAGTACGCCATCAGACGCGGCGGCTGCCAAACAAGATAGGACACCCGAGCTGAGGCCTTCATTGATGTCGCCCGACAACCGAACCAGACATCATATTGAATATGAGACGCTGAATTTTTATTCCAAAACACAACCTTTCATCTTCTTTGGCCGTGACTTGAAGCTCAGTAAAAAAAAAAAGAAGGCCTTTAGATCTGTAAATCGACACAATAAAAGTCGCCTTTCAAAGAGATGCATGGACACTCCTGGTCCTGGCTGGCGTCTCATCATCACCACACCCCCCCAGACACCAAAAGTGAGGGTTTAATTTTTTTAAGTGCACTAAAAAAGATGTCGCGGCAAAATGTACCGCAATTAAAGAGGCTTTGACAGAGAAAGGAAACAGGGATGTGGTTTCTCTGTAGGAGAGGCTACACTTCCCATCATCCTTCACACAATAACCCACACATGAACAAATCAATGTGTCAATACTTTCTGAAGAAGTGAACGGCACCTCACAAACACGCACTCTGACTGAGCTGACCCTGAACTCTGGCCTGCAAATGGATATTCTGGTTATGGATCGATAATGTATCACATTATGGTTATTACTGGAACCACCACATAATCCATATAGGTGACTGCACATAACAAGCAGATTTTAACAATACACTCCAGGAGTAACTGCACTAAGTAGAAGGATTTGTTGTTACCTTGGTGTTGGAATAATTGTGTGTAAGTTATCACAAAAACTTTCCATTCTGAGGGTCCAATGAACAGACAAGAAGCTGTCTTTGTTGCACCAAGCAAAACGCTTGGAAGATTCCGCTGTGTACGATAGAAACAGACGGGAGGGGTCATCCATTGTCCTCGAAAACCTGATCAAGCTGAATCCAGGACAAGCCCAAGCCCGAGGGATCTTCTTCTTTTGTCTTCAATGTGACCGAAAACAAGGACTGTTTACATACTACCCATTCCTGTTGAGAAACGTGTTGTTGCGTAAACATTGAACATCTAAATAAAAGAGAAGACGAAAGCCTTCTTCGTCAGAGCGTGGTGCAGGACTGTACGGAAAGTACATTTGCCATGTCTCTCCTCAATTGAGTCCAAATTGAATTCTGTCTCTGTTTGATTCCTTGCCTTTTGTCTTGTTTAATAGATGTCATCAGTGTTTGAACCTGACACTCGGTCAACGTTTTTTTGTGCGTCCCCACATAGTAATTTGTGTAAAATATATTAGTACCGTATTTTTCGGACTATAAGGCGCACTTAAAATCCTGTCATTTTCTCTAAAATCGACAGTGCGCCTTATAACCCGGTCCGCCTAATGTACGGCATAATTCTGGTTGTGCCTGCCGACCTCGAAGCAATTTTATTTGGTACAAGGTGTAATGATAAGTGTGACCAGTCAGACATTAGGGGGGATTTTATTTATTTATTTATTTATTTTTCATAAGGAAATACAATCATGTGTGCTTACGGACTGTATACCTGCAGACTGTATTGATCTATATTGACATACACATACACAATATGTATATATTGTGTTTTTTATGTTGATTTAATTTATTTAAAAAAAAAAAATATATATATATATATATATTTTTTTTTTAATTTCTTGCACGGCCCGGTACCAATCGGTCATAATATGACCCCTTTAATGCGCCTTATAATCCGGTGCGCCTTTTGTATGAAAATAGACCTGAATAGACCCGACCCGCTCATCGGCAGTGCGCCTTATAATCCGGTGCGCCCTATGGTCTGAAAAATTTGGTAGTCTATTGACATCTCGATATGGTGAACTACAGCAATATTTACCTGACAATATGATTATCAATATGTTTGTTAAAAAGTTACAAATTTAAAGTACCCATGATTGTCACACACACACTAGGTGGGGCAAAATTATTCTCTGCATTTGACCCATCACCCTTGATCACCCCCTGGGAGGTGAGGGGAGCAGTGAGCAGCAGCAGTGTATCTTGATAGATTGAAAATTAACACCAATTTATTCAAAAAATATATATATAACGACAAATAAAGACAGAATACCATTAAACGCAACATATAAGTGCCAATGTTGAACAAATTTACCTTTTAATAGGGACCCAAACAAGTTTAGCATCGAATATTGAACAAGCGAGGCTTATATAACTTTATAGTGACATGCAAAATCCAGTTTCAAATAATAATAATAATAATTAAAAAATATCAATGGCATATCAAATCCAATTTTAATAAAAATGTAATGCCTCTTTTCGATTTGCAGCCTTCTGAGGTAAATATCAACATTAACTTTTTCCACAGGCTAATAATACATTTGAAAATAAAATAACAATAATAAATGAATCAAACATTCAAGCCTTGAAGCAGCAAGAGAAAGTGCATGAATAAAACGTTAATTATTGCTCAGTTTGCTACACTGATTAGCTTTAACACTGAATATGGAACAAGCAACGCTTATATCACTTAATAGTGCAAAATCAACTTTCAAAAAACAAACGAGAAAACATCAATGGTATATTAAATACAATTTAAATAAAAAATTGGATGCCTCTTTTCTATTTGCAGCCTTCTGAGGTAAATATCAACATTCACTTTTTCCACAGGCTAATAAATTTGAAAATAAAATAATGGATAAATCAACCATTCAGGCCTTTTTACTGCTCAGTTTGCGACCCACTGATCTAATCTGATGTGCCCAAACCAGATACCTGCCATCTTTTCTGGTATGCTAGTTCATTAATGTCGGGGCTCAGGTGGGCGGGGTTGGGGGCGGCGGGGTTTGGTGGTATATTGTAGCGTCCCGGAAGAGTTAGTGCTGCAAGGGGTTCTGGGTATTTGTTCTGTTGTGTTTATGTTGTGTTACGGTGCGGATGTTCTCCCGAAATGTGTTTGTCATTCTTGTTTGGTGTGGGTTCACAGTGTGGCGCATATTTGTAACAGTGTTAAAGTTGTTTATACGGTCACCCTCAGTGTGACCTGTATGGTTGTTGATCAAGTATGCGTTGCATTCACTTATGTGTGTAGAAGCCGCATATATTATGTGACTGGGCTGGCGCGATGTTTGTATGGAGGAAAAGCGGACATGACAACAGGCTGTAGAGCAGGGGTGTCCAAACTTTTTCTACTGAGGGCCGCATACGGAAAAATTAAAGCCTGCGGGGGCCATTTTGATAGTTTTCATTTTCAAATCATAACAAAATATATGGATTTTGGGTTTGTTTTACCTTTAGGGCTCCCGGGGACCGTAAAGGGTCTAAGTCATTAAAATGTTAAAAACAAGTCAAATTATTTTTTTATTTGTTTTATTTAACGCTTACAGTAAATCTCTACAGTATATCAACTTCAGGTTGATATAAAATTTAAAAAAACAAAAAGATTTTATGCCTTTTCTGTCAAGACAACTTTGTTTTTTATAATAAAACTGAAATATGCAGTATTTCCCCCACTGCCCAAAACCTTCAGAAAGCAATGTTTGATGTGAAGTAATTAGAGCCTTAAAAACATCAATAATGCAAGACACCATTGACATTAATTCATTGTTATTTTTGAGTAATCACAGTGAAAAGATAAATAAAATCCCAATAAATATATTTAGGATACAAAAGGTGCCCCACTCATAAAGTGATACATTTGTATTCGTTTTTTTTTACTTTCAACACGTAAGTTACGAGATCAACTTCAGATATATCTGTCAATTTTACGTTTGAACTATTATTTTGTTTGTTTTATGCTCTTTTGTCAAAGAAAACTTGGATGTTTTTGTATGGCAACCACACAATATATGCAATATTTTCCCCATAAAACATTTTAAAGTGAAATATTTGAAATAATTGGAGCCTTGAATAGGTCAATAATTCATTAAAACATTGATTTTTTATTTTTTTTAAGCAATGGCCAAAAAAAGAAAAATAAAGATAGACAAAAGAAAAAAACTTTGTGTCAACATTGCAACTTTTTCTAGTTAATGTTTATTTTTTATTTTTGCAACAGCATTTCCAGAATGTGTGGCGGGCCGGTAAACAATTAGCTGCGGGCCGCAAATGGCCCCCGGGCCGCACTTTGGACACCACTGCTGTAGAGGATGTTAGAGGCAGTGCCTTTAAGGCACGCCCCCAATATTGTTTTTTACCGGGTGTAAATCGGGAGAAATTCGGGAGAAAGGTTGCCCCGGGAGATTTTCGGGAGGGGCACTGAAATTCGGGAGTCTCCCGGGAAAATCGGGAGGGTTGGCAAGTATGAGTATTAGCGGTGAATGCGGTGTTACAGCGGCACCACCGCTGTATAATACCAGCGGGCCAGCTCTAATGTCAGTGTTTCCCACACATTCGTTTATTTGTGGCGGCCCGCCAAAAAAGAATCACGTCCGCCACAAATTAAAAAAAATAATTTAAAAAAAATTATTTTTTTTTGTCCTGTCCAGCTTCTCAGGCAAATCATATAGTTGATGTAGATGCCCATATAGGCTGTTCAGATTGACTTTACAAAAGAGAAGTGTAGGATACTTCTCTTGTTGCCTTATTTGTATTTGACCACTACTGTTTTCTGTTTATTTGTTACTGACTGTGGCAGGACACCTCTGCCTCTGTTTCACTTTATGTTGCTGGTAAATAATATGGTTGTAGTAGTAGGCTCAAGTTAAATTATTTAGTATGCACTAATTAAAGGGGCAGAGCTTTAAGAGACATTTTAGCTTTTATATTTTATAAGATATATTTTTTGTAAGAACCACAATTAATAAATATATTTCAGTGAATAACTTATTGTTGAAATCTGTATATAAATATGTACATAACGTGTTGTAATTATATTGTAAAATGGATGGATGGATGGACGTTTAAAACGAAACTGTTATTATGAGAGATTGTGGAAAATAATGGATCGGGGCAGACACAGGATGACTAAAACAAACAACAACAACAACAAAAAAGTGGATAAAAAGATGACAATGAGCGCAGGGAAGAAAACAGATGGGTGCACTGAGATGAGAGATGCAGCGCGGGGAAGATAGCAATCTATACAGGAGGTGGAAGACAGAGAGACAGATGAGTGTGCCCTTGGATAGTGCCACTGTTATCTTCACGCTTTAATGGCGCTGTGTTGCACCAATCAGACCGACAGACAGACAGACAGACAGACAGACAGACAGACAGACAGACAGACAGACAGACAGACAGACAGGGGCCATAAGACATGGCTCGCATGCCAGGGACATTTAGCACGGTCTATAAACCTTCGCGCTCGCACACTCTCTCCAAGCGTATTCAGAACGACGCTGTGGTCGTCGGCGGACGCAATCGCCGCTCGCCATCTCTCGGTTACTGATTAAAATGCAAAGCCAATCACCGGAGTCAAATAAATCACAAAGACCACGACCTCCCCTTTTGTTAGGA
Organism: Entelurus aequoreus; assembly: GCF_033978785.1. Taxonomy (NCBI): domain Eukaryota; kingdom Metazoa; phylum Chordata; class Actinopteri; order Syngnathiformes; family Syngnathidae; genus Entelurus; species Entelurus aequoreus. Next base: position 21,121,299 of record NC_084750.1, on the reverse strand, counting down.
AAACGGCGCCCGGGAGGAGAAGACGTGATAATGCCACCTCTTGAATGAATGGAAGGAGGAGAACGGGAGGCCCGGAGCCACACGCCGGCCAAACGGTGACGAGCCTTGACGCCTGTTTGATTCCCTGGCTTTGAGTGGAATAAGAAATGCGGCGTCGGCGACTGCCAGGCGAATGTTCAAACGTTGTTGTTTTACCCCCCCACCCTCCCTCCCTTGAGGGAGGTGCTAATGATGCTGTTTTTGCCGCCAAGATATCAGTAGCGCGGTGAAGGGATGGTGACACTTGTTGAGAACACAATACTGCCAACACACAATGACTGGCAAGAGGCTACAGTACCGTATTTTTCGGACCATAGGGCACACCGGATTATAAGGCGCACTGCCGGTGAGCGGGTCTGGTCAGGTCTGTTTCCATACAAAAGGCGCACCGGATTATAAGGCGCGTTAAAGGGGTCTTTGTCATGACGTGGACTGTGGTGCAGTTTCCTGCGTGGAGTGTTTTCCCGAGATGCAAAACAACTTGACCGGACATGGCGTGAAGGTAAATACATGATTTATTTTCTAACAAAGTACAAACAAAAGGTGGGCACCAGGCGGAGAACAAACTTGGCTATGGAAACAATAAACTGGCACAAAGGCAACAACTATGGACGTGAAACAAAAACACTTAAGACTGGTTCACACCAACGGCGCTTGCCGCGCTTTAAAGCGGCGAGCAAAGCGGCGAGCAAAGCGCCGTCATGTTGAAGAGGTGCTACGAACGTTTGTAATGCTAGGTTCACACCAACGGCGCTTTGACGGCGCTTTAAAGCGGCATGCAAAGCGGCGTTAAAGCGTGAGGGTCGTCTGGTGGCATGCGGTGGCGACTGGGGTCCGCGCTTTGAACCAAGATCTGTTAAGCTTTCCTACGCTTTGAGTCAAGCTTTGCTTGACAGAGCGCCAAATTTTGTTAAACCTTTTAAAAAATGTTGCCGATCTTGCCGCATGTCCCGCTTCACTACAAGCTTTCCCACGATCCATTACGACCCTCACGCTTTAATCACGCTTTGTTACGCTTTAACGCCGCTTTGCATGCCGCTTTGCATGCCGCTTTGCATGCCGCTTTGCATGCCGCTTTGCATGCCGCTTTGCATGCCGCTTTAAAGCGCCGTCAAAGCGCCGTTGGTGTGAACCTAGCATTACTGTGACAAGATCGGAACAGCATGATCTATGGTAAACATGAGTATCATGGGTAGCATGGTATGGTATCATCAGATAACAGAAGTAATGTCGCCAGGCCGACCAACAGAAAATGACAGGCTTAAATAATAGTGACATGATTGGCAACAGGTGCCTGAGTCCAAAATGTGAAACAGGTGAAAACTAATGGGTTGACATGGTAACCAAACAATGGAGCGTAAACAGGAACTAAAAAGAGTCTTGAACCAACGGGACATAACTAAAACAAAACATGATCACAAAGACATGACAGTCTTATTAGGATTTTTTTCTAAATTTAAAACACTTCCTTGTGGTCTACATAACATGTAATGGTGGTTGTTTGGTCAAAATGTTGCATAGATGATGTTTTACAGATCATCTTCAAGTCGCTTTCTAAGCGTCTCTTTAGGATGTGCCGTTTTGTGGGTGGTCTTACCTACGTGGCTCACCTTCGAAAGCATCTTCTTTGTTGTAGCGGTGTAGCGTGCAAGGACGGACTGGAAGAAGTGTCAAAAGATGGAGCTAACTGTTTTAATGACATTCAGACTTTACTTCAATCAATAACGGAGCAGCATCTCCTCATCCGTGGCTCACTAGTGCAACAACAACGCCGGAAATGTGTCCCGTGAAAAACCGTCCGACCAGAACTCTCTAATAACTAAAGTTCCTTGGGTGAATAATGTAAACTCACTATACCGGTATTTTTTAGCGCTTTGATAGCTAGTCTACTGACAGATATAAGTAAGAACTTTACACTACTTTATATTAGAAATGGCAACAGCGGAAGATGAATGTCCACACAAGAAGTTAAAGAAAAAGAAGACGCTACGGTGTCGTCACGGACTACAATTGCGGACGCGCGCACATTTTCAGGACTTATGCAGATCCCAAATACACATCAGCAGGTACCAGAAGGTAAGAAAAGTTGGTTTTGCATGACATTAAACTTTAAACTTTAATTAAACTGAAAAAGTGGCTTAAGGAAAATCAGAAGTGTGAGCACTAGAACTGGGTGTAGTAATGGACAAATGGGGCCAATTATTTTCAATGTGTTTTTATTTTTGTACTTGTCTTAATCCTTTTGTATGTGTTTCTCAACGTTTTCTTAAAAAGCCTAACCAGGGACAAGGGTTGCAAATTAGCCTGTGGCTAGAAGTCCTATGTACTTTGACATCGGTTACCTGTGGGTAGCAATGTTTAATTGTTCTGTCCCTGTCAAATACATAAATACATAAATAAATACCGCAAAACCAAATGTCGGGTAATATGTCTGCTAATAGGTGCCATTTTGTCATTACTGCCACGAGTGGTGGAGAAATGTATTACAGCTGAATATTATACAGGCCACAGCTTAGAAACTAATTAGTTTTAGCTGCCCTCTAGTGCCGAGACACAGTCTAGTGTGCCGTGGGAGATTATTTAATTTCACCTATTTGGGTTAAAAATATTTTTTGAAAACCAGTAATTATAGTCTGCAAATTATTGTTGTTGAGTGTCGGTGCTGTCTAGAGCACGGCAGAGTAACCGTGTAATACTCTTCCATATCAGTAGGTGGCAGCCGATAGCTAATTGCTTTGTAGATGTCGGAAACAGCGGGAGGCAGCGTGCAGGTAAAAAGGTGTCTAATGCTTAAACCAAAAATAAAAAAATAAAAATAAAAACAGCCCGTAACAAAAAGGCATTGAAGCTTAGGGAAGGCTATGCAGAACGAGACTAAAGCAAAACTGGCTACAATTTAAACAAAAACAGAATGCTGGACGACAGCAAAGACTTACTGTGGAACAAAGACGGCGTCCACGATGTACATCCGAACATGACACGACAATCAACAATGTCCCCACAAAGAAGGACAAAAACAACTGTAATATTCCTAAATGCTAAAACAAAGTAGATGTGGGAAATATCGCTCAAAAGAAAAGACAAAACTGCTACAGGATAATATCCCCCCCCCGCGCAAGACAAGAACTAAAACACTACACACAGGAAATCAGCAAAAAACTCAAAATAAGTGACGGCGTGATGTGACAGGTGGTGACAGTACACCTACTTTGAGACAAGAGCCATATTGATGCAAGCTTAAATATGGTCTAAAGTCATATCCAACAATTACGACAATGACTTTTTACTGTCAACTGAGTTTCGTTTTTTAATGATTTCTGCTGGTGGTGTGCCTCCGGATTTTTTCAACTGAAAACATTTTCCTTGGCTCAAAAATAATAATACTCGTATGTTTAATGTGTCGACAATCCATCAAGCGGTGCGGCTTCATAGCTTACCGAAGTCGTACTAAAACATTGACAGATCTTTGAGCGCCGTGTGTAATGTTCTATATTCTCAATGGAACATTTAAAGTTTTGGTGTTGTTTACTGCCGTCATATTGTAGTCTACACATATCTCTTATGTTAGACTGCCATCTACTGGTCACACTTATTACACCATGTACCAAATAAAATTGCTTCAAGGTTAGTAAGCAACCAGATTGATGCCGTACATAAGGCGCACTGTCGAGTTTTGAGAAAATGAAAGGGTTTTAAGTGCGCCTTATAGTCCGACATGTACAGTATTTGTGTACATCTGGATAACTGGAATATGTGGCGGATGAGCGGTAATGTGTGTGCATGCATGCTAATCTCACCATGTTGGGTAGATGCAGTCTGCGTGTGAGCAAGTTTCAGCTGTGAGCGCAACATGTCTGATGTTTTTCTGCTTTGACTCTTTGCCTCAGGGCAGTTTTGCACCATAGGAGGAGATATAAGAGGATGTCAGATATTTGCATGCGTCCACTGGGAATCCTATTCTTTAAGTGAGCTCCGGCATCTGTTTTTTTTTTTTTTGCTTTCAACAGATCCCAGGTTCCCCCGCTGGACTAACGCTAGCCCGCGGCATGCGCACGTAAACACGCAGCAATCCCGTCGAAACGCTAATGCATTAAATGCAACGTGAGCTCATGCACGCCAGGGCAGCGTAATGAATTAAAAATGGCAGCCACTCTGGTGGGGACGACGGGAGGTAAAGTGGATTAGAAAAGGAAAGGGAAATGATATGAGAGAATCTGAAAGAGAACAAGAACAAAGCGAAGTATCGGTACAGAACACCAGTTGAAACTTTAGAACAGGGGGGGGTCCAAACTTTTTCCACTGAGGGCCACACTGAAAATTCTAAGCATGTCGGGGCATGCACCACACATTTTCAACGGGAGACAGGTCTGGACTACAGGCAGGCCAGTCTAGTAGCCGCACTCTTTTACTACGAACTCGACGTCCACAGTTTCCAAAAACAATTTGAAATGTGGACTCGTCAGACAAAAGAACACTTTTCCACTTTGCATCAGTGCATCTTAGATAAGCTCGGGCCCAGCGAAGCCGGCGGCGTTTCTGGGTGTTGTTGATAAATGGCTTTGGCTTTGCGTATTAGAGTTTTAACTTGCACTTACAGATGCAGCGACAGACTGTAGTTACTGACAGTGGTTTTCTGAAGTTTTCCTGAGCCCATGTGGTGATATCCTTTACACACCGATGTCGCTTTTTGATGCAGTACCGCCTGAGGGATCGTTACGTGCAGTGATTCCTGCAGATTCTCTGAACCTTTTCATGATATTACGGACCGTAGATGGTGAGATCCCTAAATTCCTTGCAATAGCTGGTTGATAAATGTTGTTCTTAAGTTGGACAATTTGCTCACGCATTTGTTCACAAAGTGGTGACCCTCGCCCCATCCTTGTTTGTGAATGACTGAGCATTTCATGGGAGCTGCTTTTATACCCAATCATGGCACCCACCTGTTCCCAATTAGCCTGTTCACCTGTGGGATGTTCCAAATAAGTGTTTGATGAGCATTCCTCAACTTTCTCAGTCTTTTTTGCCACTTGTGCCAGCTTTATTGAAACATGTTGCAGGCATCAAATTCCAAATGAGCTAATATTTGCAAAAAATAACAAAGTTCACCAGTTCGAACGTTAAATATCTTGTCTATGCAGTCTATTCAATTGAATATAGGTTGAAAAGGATTTGCAAATCATTGTATTCTGTTTTTATTTACCATTTACACAACGTGCCAACTTCACTGGTTGTGGGGTTTGTATTTCAAAATGGTAAACATGTCATGTGTCATTAAAAAAAGGGCCCGTGGAGAGGGGAGTGGCAAGGAGAGAAAAGGCAAGCAGTCAGCTGGGTAGCCGTGAAGAAAATGCATCCCGATTAGACGAGAGCAAGAAAGGAATGGAGACTATGCGATTATGTGCGAGGGACAAGTGGGGTGAAGTGTGAAGTAATGAGGCCAGGATGAGCGCTGCAGCTGTGCGGTGTCCAGCCGAACGCACACGCACGTTGTACATACACAAACACAGACACGCACACTAAAAGGCAGCCAGCCGGGGGAGTGAAGAATGACAAATGACAAAGTGACAAATGTGTCTTTGGGGAGCTGCTTGGCAAGAAAACAGAGTTCTGGAGGGTTAGAGGAAAACACAAATCTAACCACACACACACACACACACACACACACACACACACACACACACACACACACACACACACACACACACACACACACACACACACACACACACACACACACACACACACACACACACACACACACACACACACACACACACACACACACACATAATAAACAGACGGGAGAAGTCAACAACATTGCATGACTCGTCACTGTATGGAGAACATTTTGGGGGGCAAACACGCATAGTTCACATATTTTTACATTTCCACTTCCCGTAGGTCGGGGATATTCCACTAAATCTCCAGAAAACTAAGGACCGGGGAACCCAACTTCTCCCTTCACTATTATTCCTATTTTGTGTATTCCAGGGAACAGTAGACATTTGATTGTGGACTATTTATTCTGTCAGAGTTACAGGAGCGCTCTGACCTAAAAACAACCTAGTTAAAGACCATCTCTAAGGCCCCGTTTACACTAAGCCGGATAAGGTTATCCAGGGTAAATCACACCTAACCTTATCCTTGTCCACACACAACAATGCCACCATCATCATCATCATATTGCAGTCTACATGTATCTCTTATGTGTGACTGCCATCTACTGGTCCCACTTATTTCACCATGTACCAAATAAAATAGCTTCGAGTTTGGTAAGCAAAACCAAAATTATTCCGTACGTTAGGCGCACCGGGTTATAAGACGACTTATGCAGATCCCAAATACACATCAGCAGGTACCAGAAGGTAAGAAAAGTTGGTTTTGCCTAATATTGCAAAACAAAACGCCAGGTAACGTGTCTGCTAATAGGTGCCATTTTGCTGTCCTTATCAGAATCAGAATCAGAATAGTTTTATTGCCATTGTTTGAGAACGGGTTCACAAACTAGGAATTTTTCTTGGTGCAAACGTGCAACATAAAACACATATAACACATATTTGGTAATAAAATGAGCTGTAACTGAGCTATCAGATAGACTTAGAAGGAATTCAAGGAATTCAAGGAGCTACTGTTAGGAGTTATTGTTCATTTGCCTGATGGCCGAGGGGAAAAAACTGTTCAGGTGGCGGGAGGTGTGGGTCTGGATGGAGCGTAGTCTCCTGCCTGAGGGGAGAGGGGAGAATAGTGTGTGTCCAGGGTGAGAAGAGTCAGCTGTGATCCGACCCACACGCCTCCTGGTCCTGGAGGAGAACAAGTCCTGGAGGGATGGGAGCTTGCAGCCAATCACCTTCTCAGCAGCATGTACGATGCGCTGCAGTCTATTCTTATCCTGGACTGTGGCGCCGGGGAACCACACAGTAATGGAGGAGGTCAGGATGGACTCTATGATGGCTGAGTAAAACTGCACCAGCATCTCGGTCGGCACCTTAAGTTTCCTCAGCTGCCCAGGTTATACACGCATCATAATAATACTAGCATGTTTAATGCGCCAACAATCAATCCAATTGGTGTGGCTTCATAGCTTACCGAAGTCATACTAAAAACATTGCAGTGTTTCCCACACATTCATTTATTTGTGGCGGCCCGCCACGAAAAAATTAAGGCCGCCACACAAAAAAAGTTTTATTTTTTTTTGTAATTTTTTTTTTTTTTGTGTCCTGTCAAGCTTGTCAGGCAAATCATATAGTTGATGTAGATGCCCATACCGGCTGTTCAGATTTACTTTACAAAACAGAAGTGTAGGATCAAGATTTTTGAAGCTCTTTGTTCAGTGGATCAGATGTTTGATGAAGCTCTGTGTCTATCTACCACCACTACTGTTTTCTGTTTATTTGTTACTGACTGTGGCAGGACACCTCTGCCTCTGTTTCACTTTATGTTGCTGGTAAATAACATGGTTGTAGTAGTAGGCTAAAGTTAAATTATTTAGTATGCACTAACTAAAGAAAAAAAAACAAAAAACATTTCTATATTCTCAATGGAACATTTAACGTTTTGGTGTTGTTTTACTGGCAGTTTACACGTATCTCTTATGTATGACTGCCATGTACCAAATAAAATAGCTTTGAGGTCGGTATTATTCCGTATGTTAGGCACACCGAGTTATAATGTATAATGTATACACTGTCGAGTTTTGAAAGGATTTTAAGCGCGCTTTGTAGTTCTAAAAATACGGTACTTAACTAATAAAACCGATTCTGATTCTGAAATGACCGACTGTGCTTGAAGTAAACAAAGCTACAGCAACACCTTAGTTACATAAAACACATTAAAAAATATGGAACTGCCAAAGAAAGAGATGTGTTCAGTGTTTCCCATAAACTGCCAAGATACCTGTGGCGGTGGGGGCGTGGCTATGGGCGTGGTCACCATGACATCACCGAGTAATTTGCACAATTTACTACAATGATATGATTTTCTCTAAAAACGCTCAAAAAATGTATACTTACTAATTAATAATAACAGTTTTGTTTTAAACGTCCATCCATCCATCCATTTTACAATATAATTACAACACTTTATGTACATATTTATATACAGATTTGAACAATAAGTTATTCACTGAAATATATTTATTAATTGTGGTTCTTACAAAAAATATATCTTATAAAATATAAAAGCTAAAATGTCTCTTAAAGCTCTGCCCCTTTAATTAGTGCATACTAAATAATTTAACTTTAGCCTACTACTACAACCATATTATTTACCAGCAACATAAAGTGAAACAGAGGCAGAGGTGTCCTGCCACAGTCAGTAACAAATAAACAGAAAACAGTAGTGGTCAAATACAAATAAGGCAACAAGAGAAGTATCTTACACTTCTCTTTTGTAAAGTAAATCTGAACAGCCTATATGGGCATCAACTATATGATTTGCCTGAGAAGCTGGACAGGACAAAAAAATAAATAAATAAATAAATAAATAAATAAATAAATAAAATTTGTGGCGGACGTAATTCTTTCGTGGCGGGCCACCACAAATAAATGAATGTGTGGGAAACACTGGTGTTCTTTGAGAATGTATGTCTTCTATGTTTGCTAGCACGGTCCAAGTTCCTTTACACAACAGGAGCACTTTTTGTGTTTCCCAAGTTTTGAACTGAACTTGGATTTTGCCTCCCTGCTGTGGGATCCTATGGACATTTATTTGTGTGTATGTGACGGTATCACCGGCATGAATAGGACCGTGTTCTTTTCCCTCAATGATTTGTAGGTGTTTTTGTTCTGCTAACTGTGTGTTTTGTTTGCTTGACTTTACCAGGGGGGGTTATAAGGGAAGGCCTGGCCAGGGTCAAAGACACACATGAGAGAGATAGAGGCAAACGGAGAGGGAGGTGGAGAATTGAGATAAGAGGCTTGCCACTAGGGGTTATTGCCTTTCTCACACTGCGTATCGACTCGGACGATCAGGGGGTGGGCTTTGTCCGGGGTCCGGAGTCAAGAACACGAAACAAACTTTAGGAGTTGAATGGTCGTCGGTGTTTACTAGTGAGGAACCAGGCAAGGACTGTATGTACAGACAGGCCTGGTGCCAAAAGTACCCCTAATTGGCATCCTGCTCCTGTGGGGTTTTCAGGATGGACACCTTCCAGACACACACTGCGATAGGAACACACACCGCCGGCGAAGGACAAGAGGGCACGCAGGAGATGCTGTGACAATCTGGGAGAAAAGTGGCGAGCAAGCAAAGGTATCGATCAAAGTAAAGGATCAAGCTTACACAACAGAGATTCAGAAGGTATCAGAGCATGAGGGGAACAATGGGGAAGCGGGAGAAGTCAAGTCAAGGAGAATTGCGATAGGAACAAAACCTAATCCCCCACCCTCAGACCCCCACAGACATGCAGAGTTTAATGGTTTGGCCCAGCAGTTTGGGACACCGAGGACGGATCGATCCCGTCCCTCTGACAGGACAGGAAAACTTTATATTTTGTCTTTGAGAAAGAACGGCGAAAAGGTGAAGCAATTTAAGTTCAAGTTTAAGTTAAAGTAGCAATGATCATCACACACACACTAGGTGTAGTGAAATATGTCCTCTGCATTTGACCCATCCCCTTGTTCACCCCCTGGGAGGTGAGGGGAGCAGTGAGCAGCAGCGGTGGCCGCGCCCGAGAATCGTTTTGGTGATTTAACCCCCAATTCCAACCCTTGATGCTGAGTGCCAAGCAGTGCCGATTGTTATAGTATTTGGTATGACTCGGCCGGGGTTTGAACTCACAACCTACCGATCTCAGGGCGGACACTCTAACCACTAGGCCACTGAGTAGGTGGCAAAGTGAGAAAGTTGACTTGGAGGGGCCAAAACTCGGTCAGAGGAACAGGAAATTGTCTCTTTTAAAGGCCTACTGAAAGCCACTACTACCGACCACGCAGTCTGATAGATTATATATCAATGATGAAATCTTAACATTGCAACACATGCCAATACGGCCGGGTTAACTTATAAAGTGCAATTTCAAATTTCCCGCGAAATATCCGGCTGAAAACGTCTCGGTATGATGACGTTTGCGCGTGACGTCACGGGTTGAAGCAGACATTTTGGAATAGCACGGTGGCCAGCTTAAGTCGTCTGTTTTCACCACATAATTCCACAGTATTCTGGACATCTGTGTTGGTGAATCTTTTGCAATTTGTTTAATGAACAATGGAGACTACAAAGAAGAAAGTTGTAGGTGGGATCGGTGTATTAGCGGCTGGCTACAGCAACACAACCAGGAGGACTTTGAGTTGGATAGCAGACGCGCTATCCGACGCTAGCCACCGACCGCATCGATGATCGGGTGAAGTCCTTTGTCGCGCCGTCGATCGCTAGAGCGCAGGTGAGCACGGGTGTTGATGAGCAGATGAGGGCTGGCGTAGGTATAGAGCTAATGTTTTTAGCATAGCTCTGTCGAGGTCCCGTAGGTAAGTTAGCTTCAATGGCGTCGTTAGCAACAGCATTGCTAGGCTTCGCCAGGCTGGACAGCATTAACCGTGTGGTTACAGGTCCAGGGTTTAGTTCGGTGTCTCCTGATAGTAGAAGTAATAATAGTATTGTTGATCTTCTGTCTATCCTTCCAGTCAGGGGCATGTTTCTTCTGTTTCTATCCGCAGTTAAGCACGATGCTATCACGTTAGCTCCGAAGCTAAAGTGCTTCGTCGATGTATTGTCGTGGAGATAAAAGTCACTGTGAATGTCCATTTCGCGTTCTCGACTCTCATTTTCAAGAGGATATAGTATCCGAGGTGGTTTAAAATACAAATCCGTGATCCACAATAGAAAAAGGAGAAAGTGTGGAATCCAATGAACTCTTGTACCTAAGTTACGGTCAGAGCGAAAAAAGATATGTCCTGCACTGCACTCTAATCCTTCACTTTCACTTTCCTCATCCACGAATCTTTCATCCTGGCTCAAATTAATGGGGTAATCGTCGCTTTCTCGGTCCGAATCGCTCTCGCTGCTGGTGTAAACAATGTGCAGATGTGAGGAGCTCTTCAACCTGCGACGTCACGCTACATCCGGTACAGACAAGGCTTTTTTTTATCAGCGACCAAAAGTTGCAAACTTTATCGTCGATGTTCTCTACTAAATCCTTTCAGCAAAAATATGCCAATATCGCGAAATGATCAAGTATGACACATAGAATAGATCTGCTATCCCCGTTTAAATAAGAAAATCACATTTCAGTAGGCCTTTAATGCTGCCTGACCATGCAGAATATGCAAGGAAAAAAACACACCCGTCACCCAGGGCGCCGGTCCAACTTTAATTAGTTGCACACAGGGACGTGATCCAGGTGAAAGTCACCGACCGATCCGATAAAGGTGAATATCCACACACAACAGAGGGGAGCATGACAACAAAAAATGCTTCTGACCGGTCAAGACTGCATGAGACGGACGTCTGTAGAGCACAGTGAACCCTAGAAATCCTGAAACCTTAATTCTAGCTTGATTTAGACATTCCTTTACCACTTTTGACTTGTGTTTGGGGTCATTGTCCTGTTGGAACACCCAACTGCGCCCAAGACCCAACCTCCGGGCTGATGATTTTAGGTTGTCCTGAAGAATTTGGAGCTAATCCTCCTTTTTCATTGTCCCATTTACTCTCTGTAAAGCACCAGTTCCATTGGCAGCAAAACAGTCCCAGAGCATAATACTACCACCACCATGCTTGACGGTAGGAATTGGTGTTCCTGGGATTAAAGGCCTCATCTTTTCTCCTCCAAACATATTACTGGGTATTGTGGCCAAACAACTCAATTTGTGTTTCATCTGACATCACATGGACAAAGATAATACCTTCTGGACGAAAGTTCTGTGGTCAGATGAACAGGACAATGACACCCAAACACACGTCAAAAGGAATAGCAAAATTTAGGCTAGAATTAAAGTTTTAGAATTACCTTCCCAAAAGTCCATGCCAGAAAACCAACAAATTTAGCTGAACTGCACCAATTTGGCCAAGAGGAGTGGTCAAAAATTCAAGCAGAAGCTTGTGGATGGCTACCAAAAGCGCCTTATTGCAGTGAAACTTGCCAAGGGACATGTAAGCAAATATTAACATTGCTGTATGTATACTTTTGACCCAGCACATTTGCTCACATTTTCAGTAGACCCATAATAAATTCATAAAAGAACCAAACTTCATGAATGTTTTTTTTGTGACCAACAAGTATGTGCGCCAATCACTCTATCACAAAAAAATAAGATACATGATTGGAAACTCAAGACAGCCATGACATGATGTTCTTTACAAGTGTATGTACACTTTTGACCACGACTGTACGTATACATATACAGTATATACTGAGATGTATAAAATAAAAATAAACTATTGTTGTCTATAATATAATTTGAACAGGTCTGAAATAAAGCATTCAAAACAAATCCAATTCTGCACCAGCTAAAATTACCCAAGATTGTGTCCCTAATAAGCTTGGAAGGACATGACAATAGGGACAACAACAGCGTAGAAAATAACCTGTGAGAAGATATTTCCTACATGTTCTACTTTGAAAACTAAAGCTGACAATTAGCATATTAGAAACATTTTGCGTATTTATTTTTTTCCCTCTAAGTAGAACTGAATTGATTAGTTAGAGACATATACATCTTAAGTTGTGAAAAACACTGTATTAACATTAATACAAGATGTCATCTCTTTCTAGACCTCTTTTTATAATAATTCTGAAGACGATGAAGACTAAATATTTGTTTCTTTGTATATTTTCAACACTAGTGAAACAATTAATACATTCCAATAGATTAGCTGCACCACAGTTGATAACCCTGTTTTATTGATCACCATTATTCTAAAATCCATTTCTCCATGTTACCAGTGTGCGTGAGTGACAGGAAGAAAAGCTCTTTCAACTACATCACGAGAAAGAAAATTGATTCCACAGAATATAGGGAGTAGACATGCGCGGATAGGCAATTATTTCATCCGCAACCGCATCACAAAAGTCGTCATCCACCCGAAATCCACCCGAACCAACATCTTATTAAAACCACAACAGCCCGCCACCCGGGCGGTATTTATCATTATTATAATATTATTGTCATTTCCATTAAGAAAGTGTTGACTATTGTTCATACTTGCCAACCCTCCCGTTTTTAGCGGGAGAATCCCGTTATTCAGCGCCTCTCCCGACAACCTCCCGGCAGAGATTGTAAATATGTAGAACAGACTTCTCCATTGAACACGGTGGCCGAAATGATTTCTCAGTCATGAACAGAGAAGTTAAACAGGACAATACTGCCATCTAATGGATAGATAATTCAAGTATTTCTTTTATGTAAATAAAATAAATATATGTATATAGCTAGAATTCACTGAAAGTCAAGTATTTCATACATATATATATATATATATACATATATATATACATATATATATATATATACATATATATATACATATATATATATATATATATATATATATATATATATATATATATATATATATATATATATATATATATATATATATATACATATACATATATATATATATATATATATATATATATATATATATATATATATATATATATATATATATATATATATATATATATATATACATACTTGCTTTCTTGTGTCCTTGTCTTTGTCCGAACTTTTTGAAGCCTCTTTTCTTGAGCTGTCCTCAAATCTAAACATCAAAATGAATTTGATCAACTGGACTCTCGACGCAATTGACACAGTCTTTTCGACAAGGAAAAGAGGTTCGGGGGAGCCTGGCTGCCCTGATGGAACCATTGCTGCGGGGTACGTGAGAGATTCCTGGAATACTTGGAGAATCATGTGCCTCTCAGTCCTTTCCATCGAGGACGTGGAAGACATCTACCTATTTGGAGCTGTGATCGCAGGGCATTTGCTGATTGGGCTGGGCATTGCTCTGGTGTATCGTCAAATTCGGAAGACGATGACAGCCACTCAAGGGGCCAACAGGCTGTTCAACGCAATGGAAGGATTGGGTCGTGCTGTGGGATCACAGACTGGAGCGATTGCTGATTTGAATCGCAAGGTAGATTCCATCTTGATGAAGTTAGAGAAAGAATAAATTGGAATTGTCAGAGCCAGCATACAGAGCAGGAATGTCATTGTTTTGACTGCTCGAAGAAAAAACAACATCTTAATCTACGATTTGACTCCCTCGAATGGCCTTGAGGAACAGGCTGTTTGAAAACACTCCCCTGAGGACTCCTCAAAGATGGACGCTTTTGACCTTTCCCTTTTTTTCAAAAGCACCTGGGTCGGACTCTTGAACTCTTGAACTCTTGGGGCCGGCCTCGGCCCATAAAGACAATTCCAACATCTCACCCAAGTTAATTGGGCAAGATGGCTGCGCTTCAGAGCAGCGGCTTCGTGCGAGCGCTCCTGGAAGTGTAGACCGATTTGGCAAAAATACCCCTCAATTCAGTCAATTTCATGGCTGGCTCACAGCGTGTTCACTCCGTGATCACTTACGACCGACTTACGATTCTGGATGTGGAGAGATCGGGCCATTTTGGGCTGAAAGATGCGTGTACGATGGACCTACTCGCTAGCTTGGGAATTCTTCGCGAGCTACATCCAGCAGTGGCCTTTGAAGCAGCGGCGTCCACTACCAGCGGAGACCGTCAGCGAAAGAGACGTAAGCGATGCGCTCGGAAGCAGAAGCGGGGGTGTCGGGCGGGGCTAACAACAAAGCTAAATGCGTTGTTGTTAGCGGGGCTAACGAAAAAGCTAAATGCTAATCCACAAAGAAGCGCTAATAAGGAGCCTGTTAAGCTAGAACTAGCCAGCGCCAGGCTGGATAATCCCTGCACACATAGCAATTCTTCTAGAATAATATACAACTCACATAATGTTTTTTCTGCGTCAGAGGTGGACATGCATTTTACTGAGGTGGCAAACAATCTTAAAATTCCTGTCATATCAATTCCTAGATATGGTCGAAATTATTTAAAGTGCACTATGCATAATGAACGTAACATTATTAATATTGCTACTACGGATACTTTCAACAAAAACTCCTCAAAACAGCCCACTACCTATAATATGGGCTTTTTAAACATAAGGTCATTGTCTTCCAAAACGTTATTAGTTAATGAAGTCATCAGAGACAACAATCTTGATGTCGTTGGTCTAGCCGAGACCTGGCTCAAACCAGACGATTTTTTTGCGCTGGGTGAGGCGTCTCCTCCTGGCTATGCGGGAACGCATATTGCGCGCCCCATTAAAAGGGGTGGGGGTGTTGCACTAATATACAACAAAAACTTTAGCCTTACCTCGGACCTAAATAATAAATATAACTCGTTTGAGGTGCTTACTGTGAGGTTTGTCACACCGCTGCCTCTGCACCTGGCTGTCATCTACCGCCCCCCAGGGCCCTATTCGGACTTTATCAATGAATTTTCAGAGTTCGTTGCTGATCTAGTGACGCACGCCGACAATATAATCATAATGGGAGACTTTAACATCCATATGAATACCCCATCGGACCCTCCATGCGTGGCGCTCCAGACTATAATTGATAGCTGTGGTCTTACACAAATAATAAATGAACCCACGCATCGCAACGGTAATACGATAGATCTAGTGCTTGTCAGGGGTGTCACCACCTCTAAAGTTACGATACTCCCGTACACTAAAGTAATGTCCGATCATTACCTTATAAAATTCGAAGTTCTGACTCATTGTCAACAAACTAATAATAATAATAATAACTACTATAGCAGCCGCAACATTAATACTGCCACAACGACGACTCTTGCTGACCTACTGCCTTCAGTAATGGCACCTTTCCCAAATTATGTGGGCTCTATTGGTAACCTCACTAACAGCTTTAACGACGCCCTGCGCGACACCATTGATAGTGTAGCACCGCTAAAGCTAAAAAGGGCCCCTAAAAGGCGTACCCCATGGTTTACAGAAGAAACTAAAGCCCAGAAATTATCATGTAGAAAGCTGGAACGCAAATGGCGTGCGACTAAACTTGAGGTTTTCCATCAAGCATGGAGTGATAGTTTAATAACTTATAAACGCATGCTTACCTCAGCTAAAACTAAATACTACTCAAATCTCATCCACCTCAACAAAAATGATCCTAAATTTTTGTTTAGTACAGTAGCATCGCTAACCCAACAAGGGACTCCTCCCAGTAGCTCCACCCACTCAGCAGATGACTTTATGAATTTCTTTAATAAGAAAATTGAAGTCATTAGAAAAGAGATTAAAGACAATGCATCTCAGCTACAACTGGGTTCTATTAACACAAATACGACTGTATATACGACGGACATTGCCCTCCAAAATAGTTTCTCTCTCTTTGATGAAATAACATTGGAGGAATTGTTAAAATGTGTAAATGGGACAAAACAAACAACATGTCTACTTGACCCAATTCCTGGGAAACTTATCAAGGAGCTTTTTGTTTTATTAGGTCCATCAGTGTTAAATATTATAAACTTATCACTTTCCTCTGGTACTGTTCCTCTAGCATTCAAAAAAGCGGTTATTCATCCTCTACTCAAAAGACCTAACCTCGATCCTGACCTCATGGTGAACTACCGGCCGGTGTCCCACCTACCGTTTATCTCGAAAATTCTCGAAAAAATTGTCGCACAGCAGCTAAATGAACACTTAGCGTCTAACAATCTCTGTGAACCTTTTCAATCCGGTTTCAGGGCAAATCACTCTACGGAGACAGCCCTCGCAAAAATGACTAATGATCTATTGCTAACGATGGATTCTGATGCGTCATCTATGTTGCTGCTTCTTGATCTTAGCGCCGCTTTCGATACTGTTGATCATAATATTTTATTAGAGCGTATCAAAACGCGTATTGGGATGTCAGACTTAGCCTTGTCTTGGTTTAACTCTTATCTTACTGACAGGATGCAGTGTGTCTCCCATAACAATGTGACCTCGGACTATGTTAAGGTAACGTGCGGAGTTCCCCAGGGTTCGGTTCTTGGCCCTGCACTCTTTAGTATTTACATGCTGCCGCTAGGTGACATTATACGCAAATACGGTGTTAGCTTTCACTGTTATGCTGATGACACCCAACTCTACATGCCCCTAAAGCTGACCAACACGCCGGATTGTAGTCAGCTGGAGGCGTGTCTTGATGACATTAAACAATGGATGTCCGCTAACTTTTTGCAACTCAACGCTAAGAAAACGGAAATGCTGATTATCGGTCCTGCTCAACACCGGTATCTATTTAATAATACCACCTTAACATTTGACAACCAAACAATTAAACAAGGAGACTCGGTAAAGAATCTGGGTATTATCTTCGACCCAACTCTCTCGTTTGAGTCACACATTAGAGTGTTACTAAAACGGCCTTCTTTCATCTCCGTAATATCGCTAAAATTCGTTCCATTTTGTCCACAAGCGATGCTGAGATCATTATTCATGCGTTCGTTACATCTCGTCTCGATTACTGTAACGTTTTATTTTCGGGCCTCCCTATGTCTAGCATTAAAAGATTACAGATGGTACAAAATGCGGCTGCTAGACTCTTGACAAAAACAAGAAAGTTTGATCATATTACGCCTATACTGGCTCACCTGCACTGGCTTCCTGTGCACTTAAGATGCGACTTTAAGGTTTTACTACTTACGTATAAAATACTACACGGTCAAGCTCCTGCCTATCTTGCCGATTGTATTGTACCATATGTCCCGGCAAGAAATCTGCGTTCAAAGAACTCCGGCTTATTAGTGATTCCCAGAGCCCAAAAAAAGTCTGCGGGCTATAGAGCGTTTTCTATTCGGGCTCCAATACTTTGGAATGCCCTCCCGGTAAAAGTTAGAGATGCTACCTCAGTAGAAGCATTTAAGTCTCATCTTAAAACTCATTTGTATACTCTAGCCTTTAAATAGACTCCCTTTTTAGACCAGTTGATCTGCCGTTTCTTTTCTTTTCTTTTCTACTCTGCTCCCAACCCGGGGTGGACCGCTAGCCTGTCCATCGGATGGGGACATCTCTACGCTGCTGACCCGTCTCCGCTCGGGATGGTTCCTGCTGGCCCCACCATGGACTGGACTTTCGCTGATGTGTTGGACTTTCACAATGTTATGTCAGACCCACTCGACACCGAGGATGTCGTTGTGGCTTGTACAGCCCTTTGAGACACTTGTGATTTAGGGCTATATAAATAAACATTGATTGATTGATTGACATGCACGCACACACCCCTCCCCAAATCAACGCCTTCACCACTGCTTAATTCCTCCGGGGTTGTGGGGGCTGAGTAGCGCTCAACAGCAGCTGCCGGCCTCCAAAGTCCTGTTGGATGACTCTGTTGCGAGTTGTTGTGATTACATGTACCATGTTTATGTGTGCCATGCTATGTGAGGTTTTTTTCCTCGGACTCAGTCTGGACCATTCCTGAGGGTCCAGCCTCAGACTGATATTTTTTTTACTCGTCCCCCCTTCCCCAATGTCACCTTTTTCCCACCTTTTTAAGGAGCGCCCTAAGTGGCTGATCCGTTGGCGGTCCCGTCTTGTCTCCCTGTAACGTATGTCTGCTCTTAGCGGGATTGTGCCGAAAATGTAATTTCAGTTCTTATGTGTCTTGTACATGTTAAGAATGGATAAATAAAGCTCTGAATCTGAATCTGATATACACATATATATATACATATATATATACATATATATATATATGTATATACGTATATACGTATATATATATATATATATATATATATATATATATATATATATGTATATACGTATATACGTATATATATATATATATATATATATATATATATATATATATATATATATATATATATATATATATATATATATATATATATATATATATATATATATATATATGAAATGTATGTGTGGGGAAAAAAATCACAAGACTATTTCATCTCTACAGGCCTGTTTCATGAGGGGTTTTCCTCAATCCTCAGGAGATTGAGGAAAACCCCTCATGAAACAGGCCTGTAGAGATGAAATAGTCTTGTGATTTTTTTCCCCACACATACATATTACGCTCTACCACGGTATCGAGCACTATTTTTTGGATAATCTAATTAAGACATATATATATGAAATATATATGAAGTACTCGAGTTGGTGAATTCTAGCGGTAAATAACCACGCCCACAACCACGCCCCCCGCCAAGTAATTAACACACAGTAGTATATCTCCAATAGAAGAAAAAACACAATAAACAACGCACTTGCCTTAATTCCTTTGCATTGTAGTGCGCCCAAACAACACGTAACCATCACAATTATTCAGCTGACCGAACTCAATATAGGTTGGACATGGGCTTATTTGGTATAGCCTAGGTAACGTAGACTAATTCGTTTAACATATCCAACCGTATGTCTACTTACTTTTTTTTTGTAGCACTATGCAGGAATAAAATGGCAGCAACAGTGCCAGGATTCAGGCGAGAGCGCCTGGCCTCTAAAATGCGCCCTGCTGCGCTGAAGGAGCGCTCACTTGCGGCACTCAATTGTTGCTGGGACACATAGGATTCTCTTTATACATTTACTATGTATATATATTTCCGAATTGGTTCAACCGCCACCCGCCCGAATCTATTTAAAATCTATTTTTTTCGTCATTCATCCGCCCGACCCGCGGATTACCCGCGGACACCGCGGGTGTGTCCGCAAACCGCGCATCTCTAATAGGGAGGGACATACGGTGTTCGAGTCCCAAGGGTCAACTGCATCTCTACTAGTGCCAATATGTTGGTACCGATAGTTGTCGGCACTTTAATACTTTCGGCACCACAAAAAATAGCATTATTGGCTTTATTTAAATAAAAAAATCTTCAGGTACATTACACATATGTTTCTTTTTGCAATTTTGTGCTTAAATAAAATAGGGAACATACAAGACAACTTGTCTTTTATTAGTAAGTAAAAAAACAAAAGCTCCTAACTTAGTCTGCTGACATATGCAGTAACATATTGTGTCATTTATCTACCTATTATTTTGTCAACATTATTAAGGACAAGTGGTAGAAAATGAATTATTAATCTACTTGTTCATTTACTGTTAATATCTGCTTATTTTCTCTTTTAACATGTTCTATCTACACTTCTGTTAAAATGTAATAATCACTTATTATTCTGTTGTTTGATACTTTACATTAATTTTGGATGATACCACAAATTTGGGTATTGATCCGATACCAAGTAGTTACAGGATCATACATTGGTCATATTCAAAGTCCTCATGTGTCCAGGGACATATTTCCTGACTTTATAAACATAATAGGAATAAAAAAAAAACGAAATCGATGTAACCATAGTAGTATCAACTGGATACGCTCTTGTACTTGGTATCATTACAGTGGATGTCAGGTGTAGCTCCCCCAATGGCGTTTGTTTACATTGTGACGCCGGTGAGCTACGGTGTGTAGTGAAGCATGTTTAGCTATTCCTCGTCCTGCAGGGATGATACTTGTAAGAAACGTACTTTATTTGTCGCCATGGAGGCGAGGATTAGAGACTTAGAAGTAGCTAAAACACTGCAGATGAACGTTAGCCGCTAGCTAGCTAGCCATTTCTTAAAGCACCTCTTCCTTAAGGCGTTTCAGTGTTATAGCTTCACCTTTATCGTTAGTTTTTTAGCCAAAATGCGTCCGTTCTCCCTTTTCTGTATACACACATTGTCTGCTTGTAAGTACTCTGTGATTGTGCGCTGCCGAACATGCTCCTCTGCTCGTAAAACCATCAATGTCCCGACATGACGACGACAGAGGTGGTATAGTACCAAATATGATTAATTAGTATTGCGGTACTATACTAGTACCGGTATACCGTACAGCCCTAATCTCTACATGCCTGTTAAGAGTTTACGTCGCCTTTCACTACAAGCCGATGGAATAGTATGGCAAACATTTACCTTTTACTTGTCAGCGGAGTGGCGTAACAGATCCTTCTCGTAGCAAAGCGTGTCGCTGACATTGGCACGCCATACAAGGCAACCTCTGTGTCGGTATGAGATGCAGCCGCCTGTCAATTACATCCTTCACATCACCGAGAGATGCTCTCAGCTTTGATGCAACAGAAGGCCGCAAGACTAATGTGCTTTGGAACGAGGTTAAAGGCAATCATGGTCACTATTAATAATCTTCTGCCATCACTGAACAGATACTCGTGAGAATTCTCTATTCCACTAAGTATGGTTTTAGGTGAAATACAATTACCTGGGTGGATATACTGTGAAGTAACTCAGCTACTAATCATATCTTGTATGGCCTAAATATTTGAAAAGGGCATTTAAATGACATAAATTAACGTATTACCAGACTATAAGCCACTACTTTTTTTCCCACCCTTTGAACCCACCGGCTTATAAAACTAATTCAAGGATTTTTCTTTGCTCAAGTTTTGCATTCAACAAATACGTTTTCAACACGGACCGAGACACTGAAAAGGTGCGTTATTGTGTGTGCTGACTTTTCGACTAGTTCGCTCACTGCAGGTTGAAAAAATGTACTTTCTGTATCGGGCAATGAACTGAAAGTATATCCCGTTCCGTCGACTATTTGTCCATAGCATTTTGGCTTGAAAGGAATATTCATTCAACAGCCCAAGCAATTTTTGTAAGTATTACAATAACACAACTTTTAATACTTACTAAACCGTCCAATGTGTGACGTGTCTTCATGCTAATTAGCGTCGTTACCAATAGCAAATATGCCAACACGTTTACACGTTTCTGGTATTATTATTAACTTGCAATGACATTATTATTATTAGTTTTTTTCAGTTTTGTAAATTCACCAAAACGTCATAGGGGAACTATGAGTCTGTTTAGCTCATTGGAAAGCTAGCTTCCGCAGCTCGTGGGTACATGACGATGACTTCTGTTTTGTTTGATCAGCCGTTTTACTGCCGTGTTACACACATTGTTTAGAAACAGAGTATGTAAACAAACATTTACAACATCTTTCATACCGGTGTATATTTGCAACTTTTGGTCCGTTGCGGCTAATATATGTATACATTTTTTCTTCTAAAATTTGGTGTACGCGGCCTAAATGCACTCTGACAAAGCGTAACCTATTGTTACTATAACAATCCACAAGGTTAATATAGGTTGCTTCTCTTTCTTCCCCTCCATTCTTCTGCATTATTTTGCGTCTCTAGTTATCATTACGTATATGTGTTGTTGCATTTGAACAACTGTATTGTTGATAATAAAGGTAAATTATTGATATTGTTCATTATCAATAGCGCTATTGGTAATTATATTGCTCCCTTTGTAGTGTAATAATGCTCATTGTCATTTCTGTATTATTATTTTTTTCGCTAACTGCTTCTTTGCTATCACTTTCACTATCATATTTGCACATATCGTGTTTGCTGATGTTGTTCTATTGTTGTTGTTATTTTTGTGTTTGCTGTTGTTGTTTTTGTCTCTCTGTCTAATCCCCCTCTTGTCCCCACAATTTCCCCCTCTGTTATCCTTTTTTTCTCTTTCTATCACCTCCTGCTCCGGCCCGGCTGCACCAAATGATAATATAAATACATTTAATAAAGTCAAATACAAGTAAGGCAACCAGAGAAGTATCCTACACTTCTCTTTTGTAAAGTAAATCTGAACAGCCAATATGGGCATCTACATCAACTATATGATTTACCTGAGAAGCTGGACAGGACAAAAAACAAAAAATAAAAAAATAAAATGCACTCTATAGACCAGAAAGTATGGTATATGCAAAAAAAAGCTTATGAATGGAGATTCCAATTGATTAAACTACAAATTCGGTAATTTTACAGGTACCAAATGAATTATGTCAGGTAAATCCAACGACAATAATTGTCGGTAGCTGGGTTGCAACGACTTGGCAATCAAACATTAATAGGGACTGCCTTTGGTAAATGTTGCAATTTTCCATGGCAACAAGGGAAGCATGTCTGATAGAAAACAATCAAAATCAAGGCTCCACTTTTCAAGCTAGCTGCCATACATATGCTACTAATTAGCATTAGCAATTTTACATTGCGATTTCAACACCTGCAAATTTGGCAATCAAAACTGCAACTAAGATGCACGTTAAAGTCAAACAACTAGTGTGTAATAAGTACAGACACTTGACAGGGGCACAACTAGAGACAAGATTGGTATAGTCAAATGAATGGCAAAGACTACTTCCTCACTACGACAACACACCGAGGACCAACTGAAATAAAAGCAGACAAATGAGACTGTAAAGTGTAAGAAAACAAGAGTTAACAGCTGGACAACTAAGTTACAAGCTCAATGTATAAATGTTACATTATAATACGAACACACACAATTCATGAAAATGAGGTGGGTGTACTGTAATGTTATGATTATTTTTCTTAGTATTACCGTATTTTTCGGACTATAAGGCGCACTTAAAATCCCTTCCTTTGTTTTCAAAAATCGACAGTGCGCCTCATAACCCGGTGCGCCTAATGTACGCATTGATTCTGGTTGTGCTTACCGACCTCAAAGCAATTTTATTTGGTACATGGTGTAATGATAAGTGTGACCAGTAGATGGCAGTCAAACATAAGAGTTCCGTGTAGACTGCAACATGATGGCGGTAAACAACACCACAACTTGAAATGTTCCATTGAGAATATAGAACATTACACACGGCGCTGAAAAATCCGTCAAAATGTTTTTTAGTGTGACTTCGGTAAGATATGAAGCCGCACCGCTTGATGGATTGTCGGCACATTAAACATGCGAGTATTATTATGGTGTGTGTATAAGGGCCGCAAAATGACACCTATTAGCAGACATATTATCTGGCGTTTGTTTCGCAATATTTTGCAAAACCAACTTTTCTTACCTTCTGGTATCTGCTGATCTGTAATTGGGATCTGCATAAGTACTGAAAATGTGTGCAGGTCCGCCATTGTAGTCCATGCAGACACCGTAGTCGATAAGCTTCTTCGTTTTCTCTACCTTCTTATGGGACATTCATCCGCCGCTGTTGCCATTTCTAATATAAAGTAGTGTAAAGTTCTTACTTATATCTGTCAGTAAACTCGCCATGAAAGCGCTAAAACATACCGGTGTAGTGAGTTTACATTATTCACCCAAGGAACTTTAGCTATTAGAGCGTTCCGGTCAGACGGGTTTTTCACGGGACACATTTCCGGCGTTGTTGTTGCACTAGTGAGCCACGGATGAGGAGATGCTGCTCCGTTATTGATTGAAGTGAAGTCTGAATGTCATTAAAACAGTTAGCTCCATCTTTTGACACTTCTTCCACTCCCGTCCTTGCACGCTACACCGCTACAACAAAGATGACGGGGAGAAGACGCTGTCGAAGGTGAGCCACTTAAATAAGACCGCCCACAAAACGGCGCATCCTGAAGCGACTGTCAGAAAGCTACTTGAAGATGATCTTTAAAACAATCTATAATATGACCCCTTTAATGCGCCTTTTGTATGAAAAAAGACCTGAATAGACCCATTCATCACCAGTGCGCCTTTTAATCCGGTGCGCCATATGGTCTAAAATTATTATTTTTCAATTTGTCGCACTTTTATTATTATTATTTTTATTTAGCAAATTTTTACTTTGTATTCGACCCCTTTTACCGTATCTTGTTCAGCTCATTCATTGTTTATGTTCTTTGTTTTGTTTTATTTTGTTTTGTTTATTTTACTCTATGCTTTTTTTTATCCTGTAAAGCAGTGGTCCCCAACCACCGGGCCGCGGCCAGGTACCGGTCCGTGGCTGCACAAGAAATGTAAAAAAAAAAAAAAAAAAAAAAAAAAAAAATGATTAAATCAACATAAAAAACACAATATATACATTATATATCAATATAAATCAATACATTCTGCAGGGATATATTCCGTAAGCACGCATGATTGTATTTCTTTATGACAACAAAAAAAAAAAATTTTTTTTTTTACTCCCCCGGTCCGTGGGACAAATTTTCAAGCATTGACCAGTCCGCAAGTACAAAAAGGTTGGGGACCACTGCTGTAAAGCACTTTGGTTCAATTTAAAAGTTGTCGTAAATGTGCTATATAAATAAAGTTGACTTGACTATGGTCCGAAAAATAAGGTTTTTTTTTTTTTTTTTTTTTATAACGTTAACAAAATATATACTACTACTACAACACAAACGTATCAAAAATTGCTACCCCTGAGTACCGATATCAGATTCTAGGTACGGCAAATTGGTTGAAATGTGAATGGTATCCCGAGGCGGTTTAAATGAGACTTTAACATAAATGTTCATTTTTTTCTTCAAAGGACATCAGTGAAACCCCTTCTCGTTAGCGCTCCGATGCGATGTTTAATTGCTGGCCCTGCAGCACGCCGGATGGAAGTCTGCGATATATATATTTTTTTAACCTCAGACTTAAACAGGACCCGAAATGCACAGCCATGAAGTGTCCTCTCACCCGGGGGATTTTGTGCAACCCCCATGATCATTCATTTGCAGCCGCTTTTTATGTCCGCCACCTTTGCAAAGATGGATAACGTTTCCCAGCGTCCTATCCGTCTCCCATCACTCACGTTTTATGCCATCCGGCTTGTGCAGCCCCCACCCGGAGTAAATCACATCAGTGAGCGGAGGGCAGAGGGGAGAAATCCCGTCTTTCTGTGGGAGGAGATTAGACAAGAGTACAGACAACTAGATTTAAATAAAGATCACCTTCCCGGTGGGGCTCATCCCCAAACCGGGAGCAGGGGATGGACTTCCTGTCGGTGTTTTCGTGCGGGAGCATGTGTGTTTATGTGGTTTGGTTGCACAAGATAGTGTACAAGCTGACCAGTGTCTTGCGCCGTGATAAAACTGCAATGTAAAAGAAGCTATCTTCAAGCAGGAGGTAATAAAATGACTTCAGAGAACAATCATGCACACACATCTTTGGGAGTCCATGCAAATAACAACAACTAAAAGGTCAGGTGTTCCTCCTGCTGAACTATATAACGTTTTCATGTTTAATGTTCCCTGCGTTGGTCTTATCGGAATAATCCCACGCTGGTGACCACCACTGTTGTCCAGCGTTCTACGAGCAGCCATGACCTTCACATGCCAGGTAAAGCTGACAACAAACATTTTTTTTTACATTCTACTTTAATTCATACTTGCCAACCTTGAGACCTCCGATACCGGGAGGTGGGGGTTGGGGGGCGTGGTCGGGGTGGGGCAGCGGCGTGGTTGGGGCGTGGTTAAGAGGGGAATATATTTAAGCTAGTATTCACCAACTCAAGTATTTCATATATATATATACAGTATATATATATATATATATATATATATATATATATATATATATATATATATATATATATATTTTATTATACATATAAATTAAAGAAATACTTGAATTTCAGTGTTCTGGAGGCTATCCAGTAGATGGCAGTATTGTCCTGTTTAAGAGTGTCACAACATTGCGGTTTATGGCAGACGAACTGCTTTACGGTAGACTAAACGTGGCTGCTGTTGTTGTGTGTTGTTACCGCGCTGGGAGGACGTTAATGAAACTGCCTAACAATAAACCCACATAAGAAACCAAGAACTCGCCCTCGATCATTCTACAGTTATGACGTCATTGGGCAGGTAAGCTGTTTATATCGTGGGAAAGCAGACGTGAGAACAGGCTGTCCCCACTCAGGTCCGCATTGAGCTGGAGGGGGCGTGGCCTCCAGCTCCGGCTGAATACAGGGAGTTTGTCGGGAGAAAATTTCTGCCGGGAGGTTATCGGGAGAGGCGCTGAATACCGGGAGTCTCCCGGTAAAAACGGGAGGGTTGGCAAGTATGCTTTAATTTGCTGGTGCAGAGGGCAACCCAAAAATATCTCTCTTGGCCGTGGTCCGCGGCTTTGCTCGGTTGTAATGCACTTTTCCACCACTTGTGGCAGTGATGACCGCCTCAAACAAACAGAAGAAGTCCGGAGCAAAGTCATAAAGAAGTTTCCCAAGTGCAAAAAAATATGACTCAAGTTTCATTTATACTTGAAATGGTATGGACAGTAGGGGTGTGGGAAAAAATCGATTCGATTTCGAATCGCGATTCTCACGTTGTGCGATTCAGAATCGATTCTCATTTTGAAAAAATCGATTATTATTTCTTATTTTTATTTTTTTGTATTATTATTTTTTTTAAAATTAATCAATCCAACAAAACAATACACAGCAATACCATAAACATGCAATCCAATTCCAAAACCAAACCCGACCCAGCAACACTCAGAACTGCAATAAACAGAGCAATTGAGAGGAGACACAAACACGACACAGAACAAACCAAAAGTAGTGAAACAAAAATGAATATTATCAACAACAGTATCAATATTAGTTACAATTTCAACATAGCAGTGATTAAAAATCCCTCATTGACATTATCATTAGACATTTATAAAAAAAAAATATTGTCACAGTGGCTTACACTTGCATCGCATCTCATAAGCTTGACAACACACTGTGTCCAATATTTTCACAAAGATAAAATAAGTCATATTTTTGGTTCATTTAATAGTTAAAACAAATTTACATTGTCCTTTACAATTATAAAAGCTTTTTACAAAAATCTACTACTCTGCTTGCATGTCAGCAGACTGGGGTAGATCCTGCTGAAATCTATGTATTGAATGAATAGAGAATCGTTTTGAATCGGGAAAATATCGTTTTTGAATCGAGAATCGCGTTGAATCGAAAAAAATCGATTTTGAATCGAATCGTGACCCCAAGAATCGATATTGAATCGAATCGTGGGACACCCAAAGATTTGCAGCCCTAATGGACAGTTTAGTTAAGAAACATTTATTATGTATTACTAATTTAATTTATTTAATATAGCACAATATAATTGTATGCAAAAAAAACAACAACAAAAAAAAGTTATTTATGAGTTCATTCTTATGCAGCAAATGTGTTAAGTTTTTTTTTTCCTAATCTGCCTGACCTAAACCTAAGGTATAAGAGTTAAATAAAACATATTTGTGATTAACATCATATGGTTAGATAACATTATTGAATATGCGGATGGATGGATATAATCAAAAGTAAGATTGGATGGATATAATCAAGAGTAAGATTGTTGGTAACACTTTAGTATGGGGAACATATTCTCCATTAATTAGTAGCTTATTAACATGCAAATTACTAACATATTGGCTCTTAATTAGTCATTATTAAGAACTTATTAAAGGCCTACTGAAAGCCACTACTACCGACCACGCAGTCTGATAGTTTATATATCAATGATGAAATCTTAACATTGCAACACATGCCAATACGGCCGGGTTAACTTATAAAGTGCAATTTTAAATTTCCCGGGAAACTTCCGGTTGAAAACGTCTATGTATGATGACGTTTGCGCGTGACGTCAATGGTTGAAGCGGAAGTATTCGGACACATTGTATCTCAATACAAAAAGCTCTGTTTTCATCGCAAAATTCCACAGTATTCTGGACATCTGTGTTGGTGAATCTTTTGCAATTTGTTTAATGAACAATGGAGACTGCAAAGAAGAAAGCTGTAGGTGGGATCGGTGTATTAGCGGCCGGCTGCAGCAACACAACCAGGAGGACTTTGAGTTGGATAGCAGACGCGCTATCCGACGCTAGCCGCCGACCGCATCGATGATCGGGTGAAGTCCTTCGTCGCGCCGTCGATCGCTGGAATGCAGGTGAGCACGGGTGTTGATGAGCAGATGAGGGCTGGCGTAGGTGGAGCGCTAATGTTTTTAGCATAGCTCTGACGAGGTCCCGTAGCTAAGTTAGCTTCAATGGCGTCGTTAGCAACAGCATTGCTAGGCTTCGACAGGCGGCACATCATTAACCGTGTAGTTACAGGTCCAGTGTTTGGTTCGGTGTCTCCTGATAGTAGTATTGTTGATCTGCCGTCTATCCTTCCAGTCAGGGGCTTATTTCTTTTGTTTCTATCTGCATTTAAGCACGATGCTATCATGTTAGCTCCGTAGCTAAAGTGCTTCACCGATGTAGTGTCGTGGAGATAAAAGTCACTGTGAATGTCCATTTCGCGTTCTCGACTCTCATTTTCAAGAGGATATAGTATCCGAGGTGGTTTAAAATACAAATTCGTGATCCACAATAGAAAAAGGAAAAAGTGTGGAATCCAATGAGCCAGCTTGTACCTAAGTACGGTCAGAGCGAAAAAAGATACGTCCTGCACTGCACTCTAGTCCTTCACTCTCACGTTCCTCATCCACAAATGTTTCATCCTCGCTCAAATTAATGGGGTAATCGTCGCTTTCTCGGTCCGAATCGCTCTCGCTGCTGGTGTAAACAATGGGGAATTGTGAGGAGCCTTTCAACCTGCGACGTCACGCTACTTCCGGTACAGGCAAGGCTTTTTTTTAATCAGCGACCAAAAGTTGCGAACTTTATCGTCGATGTTCTCTACTAAATCCTTTCAGCAAAAATATGGCAATATCGCTAAATGATCAAGTATGACACATAGAATGGATCTGCTATCCCCGTTTAAATTTAAAAAAAAAAAATTCAGTAGGCCTTTAATGTCTTATTCTGCATGGCCTTATGATACAACCAGTAAGCCACTAACTAAGAGTCTTCCCTCAATAACCTCAGAATTATTGAATTATTACTTATTAGTAACCCTAACCCTTATATGTTCCCCTTGTGTCCAAATAACTCTAAATTAAGTCTTTCTTACCTAAAATTAAGATTAAATTAAGATGTTTAATTCAGTGTGGATATTTAAGTGGTCCCCTATATATATACATATATCTACACACACATATCACTACATCATTTTGAAAAATAACTACTTTTTAATGCCCTTTGCACTTTCTCCCTCACTTCTAATGCACCAGCAATTGGAACGCAAAGTAGTAACACAGATACGAGTGCAAAACCCTGATGGCAGTCCTTTAAAAAGAGGGAACGCTTTGAGACTTCCAACAGTGAGAAGGCAGCGATCCACATGCTCAGCGTCTGCTTTGTTAATATGTGGCGACCGGCTTTTGGGACCGCCATCACCTCCAGATGGGACCATCGTGTGGATCAACAAGCTTGAGGCCAACACGGCAGTGTGCATTATATTAGATAGAATTATTCCTAAAATGGAAGTACTGACGTAAACACCTTCTGAATGAAATCAAATGTCGATCAGTGACCTCACTCGTGTTCTTATGGATAAATAAGTGCAGCTCTCCGACTCAAACACACCCCTCTCGAAACTCATATCCATAAAGCGCCGTGATTAACGGCGTGCATCTGAATGCATCTCGATGCTCTCTGCAGGATATAACATTGCCCATAGAACACGGAAATACATTTCCTTATTGTGTCACGCAAATTACCCCCTAATTATCATCACCGCAATCCTTTTGAAACAAAATGCTCTGTACGTTAGATGAAGGGAGCGCAAAGAGCGAGTCGTTTTTTTTTTCCTGCCGCGGATCTGTAATTATTTAAACCGACGCACAAAGGCATGCAGATACAAACATACAGACTCACTAATGAATGCTCGCTCATGGACAATGATTCAGCTGCGAGACGCGGTAATATTAAGCGAGAACTGCGAGGAACATTCTAGTGGTGCACATTCCAGATCAGCTCAGAAGCAGTGGCATTCAAATTGTTCACAGTTAAAACCTCAGGTTTAGGCCCCTGAGGTTATCCAGGGTAAATCCCACCTAACCTTATCCTTGTCCACACACACACACACAATGGTCGTTTAAGACCCCCTCCCCGCCCATCCGTCGCAACGCCACCTAGTACGCATGCGCGGAAAATGCGCACGTCACAGTCACCTCCAGTGTTGCTTTGTGTGCAAGTTGTTAAATGGAACTTATCTGAACAATATCCAGTGTTGTGCTATTTCAATTAACTGGAATCCAGTGTGCTGTGGGGCCCTATGGTAGTGAATCACACCGGAGTAGGGGTGTAACGGTACACAAACATTTCGGTTCGGTACGTACCTCGGTTTAGAGGTCACGGTTCGGTTCATTTTCGGTACAGTAAGAAAACAACAAAATATAAATGTTTTGGTTATTTATTTACCAAATTTGTAAACAATGGCACAACATACACTACCGTTCAAAAGTTTGGGGTCACCCAAACAATTTTGTGGAATAGCCTTCATTTCTAAGAACAAGAATAGACTGTCGAGTTTCAGATGAAAGTTCTCTTTTTCTGGCCATTTTGAGCGTTTAATTGACCCCACAAATGTGATGCTCCAGAAACTCAATCTGCTCAAAGGAAGGTCAGTTTTGTAGCTTCTGTAACGAGCTAAACTGTTTTCAGATGTGTGAACATGATTGCACAAGGGTTTTCTAATCATCAATTAGCCTTCTGAGCCAATGAGCAAACACATTGTACCATTAGAACACTGGAGTGATAGTTGCTGGAAATGGGCCTCTATACAACTATGTAGATATTGCACCAAAAACCAGACATTTGCAGCTAGAATAGTCATTTACCACATTAGCAATGTATAGAGTGTATTTCTTTAAAGTTAATACTAGTTTAAAGTTATCTTCATTGAAAAGTACAGTGCTTTTCCTTCAAAAATAAGGACATTTCAATGTGACCCCAAACTTTTGAACGGTAGTGTACATATACACACAAGGTCCATTGCCAGGGTTAATGTGGTCAACATATATCAAATAAAAACTAAATAAGATAAGGCTCAGAATGGTTTCTTAACAAAACCTTTCTACATATAAAGTGCTTTTTTTGATTGATTGATTGATTGAGACTTGTATTAGTAGATTGCACAGTACAGTACATATTCCGTACAATTGACCACTAAATGGTAACACCGCAATAAGTTTTTCAACTTGTTTAAGTCGGGGTCCACGTTAATCAACATTAAACTGCCTCAAGTTGTTGCTCAGATTAAATAAAATGACACAACTTTTCTTCTACATATAAAAAGTGCAACATTAAACAGTTTCAAGTCAACTTAGCCTCAGATTAACTTTTCTTTCCCCTTCAGCCTGGCTAACTTGGCAGTAAGAGGATATGTGGGCTCATTGTTCTTCCACCATAGAAGAGGGTCAAAATCTAATTCTCAATGCAATACGGACTTACATCTGCTGCTATAAAAACATTTGTTATTGCTTTAGCCCTGCCTGGCTCGCCGAGGAGAGGCTGCTTGAATGCAGTGGTGACGCTTCAAATGGGTTAGCATGTTTGACGTGTTGTCAGAAGCAGCTGTTGAACAATGTCGGCAAACCTCCGTCCTCCATTGTTGTATCGCACCGAAGTGTTCCCAAACGGGAGATCTTAACGAGGCAGGAGGGTCTTCCAGCTCTGGCTTTTGCATGTTGTCGTAGCCCGACCCTTGCTAGCATGCCGTGTGTTGTGCCTCAGTGTGCATTGTTTACACTACGTGCGGTACGCTACTTAATATGTCCGTGTGGAAACTCGTTCGGTACACCTCCGAACCGAACCGAAACGGTTCAATACAAATACACGTACTGTTACACCCCTACACCTGAGCCATCATAAATTAATCAAATCTTTAATGGACACGTGAAAGTAAACAATGTGATAAAGAACACTTTACAACAATCAATCTAGGGATGTAGATATCTGGTCAGGACACTCCTCACTCTTTGGCCTTCACTTTCATTGTCCATTCCTTTTTGGTGACTTTATATACTCTGGACCTAGACGTTGAGTCCGCGACATACATGGCGGACAATAACTGATACAGTCTGCTTTGCCAGTCCAAAATAATTCAATGTTTTCCGTAGTCTTCCCTCAAAAAGCCAGGTAATACAAAGCACACCCTCCCTTTTTTATCACATTATCACACTCGTTGTCTCCCCTTCGACAAATGGAGAAAGTTTTTCGGTGAGTAGAATCACAGCTGACCTGGACATTGGAAAGTTCTCTTGCCGTCTGAGAAGTGTTGTATCTCAAATAGCTGCAATCGCTTTCTCTTAAGGTATTCGTGTGTGATTTCCACAAGCGTCTGTACATGTAGAAGAAGTAGAAACACGGGCATGTCTGGATGACTAGCCTCTATGTTTCCAGTGGTTACCTCCGAGTTACGAAACCGCTTTATTATGAAGCTGGCTGTGGCGCGTGCTTTCTGACGTCACTTCCTGTGTGGGGCACGGTCTTTCTGGCGTCACTTCCTGTCCGAACTCAGTTTGTAAACGATCAATGAGTCCATACCAAGCTAAGAGCCGGAGATTCAAGAAATACACGGCGCACTTACCTGTGTAAAAACTAATCCAAGGAGGGGGACCCTAAACGATAGTTTAGTGTGGCTGAAATGGCAAAATAATTATTTGTTTAAGGGGTTATCCGGCTTAATGTAGACATAGCCTAAGTCTTTTTTAAAATTTTTTAACCATGCATCAATTCAGAGCCTTTCCTGCACACTTGTCTCAAGGCCGTCCCCATTTGTGACAGATTAGTCACCTCAAAGTTATGGCCATGGTTGTGGTATGATGCAATGGGGAACAGCAGGTAACACAGCTAGAGGGCTGTTGAATGGAAGAGTGTAAGTACACAGAAAAAAAACATGGCAGTAAAGAGCACCGATCGCTTCTTTTCCACTGCAGTCCACTGACACGGCTCGACATACCTCGCTATGCATCCTACCGCTTGTCCCTCTCGTGGTCGCTAGAGCCATTGTTATTTTTCCTAATGGTAAGCATGTGCAACCAGATACACTCACTGGTAAGGAATATTAGTAGTGGTTGCGTCATTTTAATATTCTAATAAAACTTGGTAATAAGGATAACAAAAATGACATTATGCTCACATATTAGCATACTCTGTTGTAGTGTTGTCCCGATACCAATATTTTGTTACCGGTACCAAAATATTTTGGTACTCTTCGGTACTTTTCTAAATAAAAGGGGACCACAAAAAATGGCATTGTTGGCTTTATTTTAACAAAAAAATCTTAGGGTACATTAAACATATGTTTCTTATTGCAAGTTTGTCCTTAAATAAAATAGTGAACATACAAGACAACTTGTCTTTTAGTAGTAAGTAAACAAACAAAGGCTCCTAATTTAGCTGCTGACATATGCAGTAACATATTGTGTCATTTTCCATTCTCTTATTTTTGTCAACATTATTAAGGACAAGTGGTAGAAAATGAATTATTAATCTACTTGTTCATTTACTGGTAATATCTACTTATTTTCTTTTTTAACATGTTCTATCTACACTTCTGTTAAAATGTAATAATCACTTATTCTTCTGTTGTTTGATACTTCCCATTAGTTTTGGATGATTCCACAAATTTGGGTATCAATCCGATACCAAGTCGTTACAGGATCATACATTGATCATATTCATGTGTCCAGGGATATATTTCCTGAGTTTATAAACATAATATACATTTTTTTAAAACGAAAGAAGATTTTGTGATGCTAAAAAATATCGATGTAATCATAGTAGTATCGACTAGATACGCTATTGTATTTGGTATCATTACAGTGGATGTTAGGTGTAGATCCACCAATGCCGTTTGTTTGCATTGTAGTGTCCCAGAAGAGTTGGTGCTGCAGGGAATTCTGGGAATTTGTTCTGTAGTGTTTATGTTGTGTTGTGATGCAAATATTCTCCCAAAATGTGTTTGTCATTGTTGTTTAGTAAGGTTTCACTATATGGCACATGTTTATGACAGTGTTGGCGTTGTTCATACGGCCACCCTTAGTGTGACATGTGTGGCTTTTGACTAAGTATGCACTCCATTCACATGTGATCAGTGTGTTCAAAGTTAAGATAGTTGCCTAAATGGTTAAGGTTAGGACTCAATGAGATCTTGTAGTGGCTTTGTCAACTATAGACACAATTTTACTCATCCTAACATGGCTCCGATGTGCTAGCTTTTATGTGTCCTACAGGGTTGATACTTGAATTAATCGTACTTGATTTGTCTCCATGGAGACAAGGTTTAGTGATATTGAAGTAGATACGACACTGCTGACTGCGGACAGACATTAGCCGCTAGCTAGCTAGGCATGTCTTAAAGCACCCCTTCCTGAGGGCGTTCTGCATGACACGACGTGCCGAAGTGTGGGGGACCGGTACTTTTTAGAGGCGGTATAGTACCGAAGAGGATTCATTAGTATAATACCAGTATACCGTACAACCCTACTCTGTTGCTACACTGCAAAAACTGGAATCTAAGTAAGATTAAATATCTCAAATAAGGGTGATATTTGCTTATTTTCTGTCTAATAAGATCATTCTTCTCACTAAGCAGATTTTATGTTAG